>NC_090446.1:1421470548-1421792052 GCF_031143425.1 Pleurodeles waltl
ACTTTCCAGAACCAGGACACCAGGGTGTAAAAAGGGGACCTTAGACATCAACTCTTCAGTAAACTTCTGGACCTGTGAACACTCTGTCAGAGAGAAGGACTGCTGTGCAGCGAAAGAACTGTCACTCTGCTGGACTGCTGACTTGCTACTGCCTTGCTGAATTGCTGCCTTTCCTCCCTGCTGCCCTCTTACCTGGGGAAGAAGAACTGGACTTGGCACTTCATCTTGAACCCAGGGCTACTAGAGTGACTTCAAGGGCTAGCCTTCTGGTCTACTTTTCTCAGCGTCAAAGACATAAAAGGCTCCCCAACACCCAGCACCAGCACCTAAACCCAGCAGTAGTGAATACCTAACCCTCAAGAGGTGGCCATGAGGTTCCAGACCCTTGGTGTAGCTCAGAGAGCTGAAATCAAGGTATTGGGCTATTCACAACCGTGAACAGGCCCGTTTTCAATGAGGCCTCACAGCAACTTAGCAGGAAGCTCTATCAGCCCTAACGGTCAGACTGCAGCATCGACTGCTTGCAATACCGCAAAGTGAAGCTCCAGCAACACCAATCCATGATGCTTGGCGTGCTCTTTGCGCAACTATGGCAGCCTCCTGCGACCCTCTCCCTGCTCCTCACAGCCCCCTCCACTGCGAATAGGACTCTTGGCACAAACTTTGAGAAGGTAAAACTTCAGCGGGCCTAACCTTGTGACTGTAGCTGACCCACGCTTTATCACACTTGCTTGAAAGTGTTACTTTGACCCAGTCCTGCATGGCTAGATATCCCAACTTGGCGCTTTGTGCTTTTTGGTGTTATTTTTCCTAAAATCTTTAAATTTAAACATGTATAACTCCGGGTCCAATGATTGGATTTTTTCATTTTGGTGTCAAATAGTTTAATAAAATTCACTCTGTTTTCTAAGTTTTATTGGTATTTTTCTTGTTTTTGATTGCAACATGAATGCTTTACACATTGCTTCTAAGTTATGCCTGACTGCTTTTGTGCTAAGCTACCCACGGTTAAGCCCAGGTTACGTTATTGTCTTTTTGTGCTATGCCGTGCAAGTGTTTGTGATTATTGCTTGACCAGGGCTCACACACTATTCAACCCGCAACCCAGTTTCTAACAATTACGTTACCTAATTTTACAAGGACAAGTTTGTCACAAGTGGTTTATTTACTGATGGTAGGCTATGGAACTGAAAAATAGAGCAAAACTATTAAAAAACATAGATATGGGGTAGTAAGGGTGAAAGGTGCCGCACATCTAGGGAGTAAAACCAGTACAGTTGGCGAATGCAAGTACAGTCAGAGTCTGCTGCCAAATGGGCAGGTGCCTTACTACCCAGTAGGCACAAAAAGTGAGTACCAATGTACACAGTAACAACAAAAGCAATGTGACCACAGGACACAGAAATAAATAGTCCAATCACGTAGCAAGGATATGTATCCCTGGTAGAATAGTTGAGGTTGGAGAGAAAATACGTGAAGATCCCAAATTCGTTAAAGAAAGTGTCTTTAATTGTAGGCACAGTTTGCCTCAGGATTGCGCATTCTTCAAGATACAGCCAACACGTGTTTCGTCACTCAGGTGACTTCATCAAGGCTGCAAGACAATGATAAAAGCAAACTTGTATGTAATAATACCTAGAATGTGGTGAGACCTAAAATGTGTCAGATGGTAAACTAATACCAGTGTTTACAAGAGGGAAGCAGTAGGAAACGTGCAAACCCAAGTGAGTGAAGAGAGAGAGAGATGGTGGGAATGGCAATATAAATAATAGGAACGAACCCTGGTTAGGTATACAGCTGGAAAGACACCTCACAGTGGAAATGTGAAAAGTGCATAGGTGGAGAAACCACAATCTAAGTGCCGAGCAAGTGGAGAAAGTGTTCCAAATAGTCAAAGATGGCCCCGCATAAGAATTTGAAGAACAAAGTTAGAAAGTAAAAATGAAGTAGAACATGTAAAAAGAACAGAATACTATAGTCGTACCTAGGCCGTCCGGCCAGCTAAACAAACTTGAAAGATCTGCGGTAAGGCAGGTAGGCCTAGGTGGTGGGTAGCGATCTGGAAAAAATGGACCAATGGCAATGAGTGGCCACCGTGAAGAATCAGAAACATGACAATAAGAACAATAAATATGAAATCATGTAAGCCTGTGTGTTACAATACCTTGTAAAGTAGAATGTAAGTCTGAGGTAATAACTTCAGAGCATCAGGTGCTAGGGGTCCCAGTAGTGACCAAGTGTGGTGGGGGAAGGCCCTGATAAGCCTTAAGTCAAGAACCCTGCATAAAAATGGGAAAGGTGGAGACGGAAAAAGGGGGTATGTTACATCAATAAGAAACAATTGAGAACGGAAGGTTTCTTACCAGAATAATATTTAGCTTAGAAAGGTAAACAGAGTGCAATGCACTCACAGAAAACCGATCAAAGTAAGCCCCTAAATGTCGAAGGCAACCTATTTCTTAGTGATCAGGTAAGCGCTGTGAATATAGGTAGTTAGATATGAAAATGGGGGGAAGGAGTCCCAAGTCAAAGTTCCTGACATGAGCAAACAGACCAGAAGTTCTATGCTGTGTAATATTATCAAATGATTACGTAAAGCGAGCACTAGTGAGGAAAGAGTAGCATATTACTGAAGCCAGAAACATAGAATATGTAAAAAATCGTTCTAAGGGATCCCAAGCTAGAAAATAAAATGCTTGTCTTGGGGTGGCACAGGTACGGGATGAAACGGGTAAAGTCTTAGCATACCTGAGAGCAGGGCCGGAGCGGTTATGCGGTCAGTAAACAGCGCGTCTTTGAGTCCCGAGGCCCGGCGCTTGCTGTTCTATAAAACTCCAGTGTCAGAAGTAAACAAAGGACTACGCGTTTGTCAGGGAGCGTCTGTAGATGCTCCCTGATTAGTAAGAAAATGTGGCGGCCTTCTTTGAATGGTAGAATGAAAGAAAAATAATCATTGGGAAACAGGGAGGGAAGTACAGCTAATAGGGGGTGGGAGAGAGGAGCTAAACATATCTAAGAGTAATTCCAGAATGGGGGTACGTTCGGAACAGAAAACATGTATTAGAGAAAAATAATGCTGTGCTTAGGGCTAGTAGTAAATGTAAATAGTAAACAAAGGATAGATGGACGCCAATCAGGAAAGGTTCCCTGTTTGTTGAAGTGTAGTGGCGGCCATCATGGAAATGCGGAGCGAAAACTCAAGGTGTAAAGAAGAGATGTAGGGGTGAGCTAGGCAAGCCAGTGCGTCGAAAGGCCCCAAGTCAGAAAAAAGTACACTTGCGACAGTAATTTACTCTGTATATCAATAGTGTAAGAAAGACAGTAATAGGGCCAGAGATAACCAGAAGGGTAAGTTTAGTAACTAATTGTATGCAAGGTGTAGAGAGGAGTGATATCAGAGAATAAGCATCAAATAAAACATTATAAGTACAAGTATGGTACATAGTCATAAGCAATAGTGAAAAAATGGTTGTAAATCAAGGAATAATCAGTAGAGATACACGATTGGTTAACAAGGGTGGACGCGGCCAATATGGCCAAGATCATGCATCCTCCATTTGGGGCACAAACATGAGTCCAGGGAAACGTCAGTCAATGTCCAATACAGAGTAGTGATGAACTACGACAGTTAGAAACAATGTGGATCAAACTTAAATAGATAAAAAGAAACAGAATAAATTGTCAAAAAGCGACACGACCAATGTAACCTAAGTCATGCATCCTCCATTGAGGGCACACGTATGAGTTCAGTGAAACGCTAGTTAATACATAATACAGAGTAATAGTCTGAAAAAGTCCACAGATGGGGGACGACATAGGGGAAAACAAACCCATGATACAAAAGGGCTGTAAGACCCACAGTAAGCATTACATATGTACGTATAGAAAGTTGTTGGTTGTTCACTAGTACATAGACATGACAGAAAATTGTGACATTAAAGCACTGGTGTAAGAACCCATGACCTAGTAGTTGTAACAGTATTACATTCATGTAAGGAAAACGTGTAATTCGCGATCAGTATTAAGCCCTTGTTCAACTACGCAAAGTTTCAGAATCCATTTTGCCTCACATTTGCAAAGGTCTTTTGTTCTGTCACCCCATCTGGGTGAGTTGGATACCTGAGTAATACCATGAAATCTAATGTTCAAAAGATCTTTTTCCCCATGTTGAGTATTGAAGTGAACAGCAAGGGGATAGGTTGTGTTGAAATTCCTGATGGCTCTTACGTGTTCCTGGAAACGTTCTTTCAGTGGACGTATTGTACTCCCCACACAGATCAAACCACATGCACAAATAACACAATAAACAGTATATCTAGTACTGCAATTCATAAACTCTTTGATGTGGTAAATATTCTTAGTTTGTAGGAGAAGGATACAGTTTTGTTGAGAGCTAGTTGGCAGGATTTACAGCAGCCACATTTAAAGAAACCTTTAGGTTTATCAGGAATCCAGGATGATGGATGTATCTGTGGGTGAGTAGCAAGAAAGCTCGGGCACAGAATATTCCTAAGAGTGCGGCCCCTACTGTGTATAATGGTTGGCGAACTGCCAATAGAGTCTTTCAGACAAGAGTCCAACAGCAACAAGTGCCAATGCTTTTTGAGAATACGAAGCACTGTCTTGCTGGCAGGGCTATATTGGGTGATAAAGGAGACAGGCCTCTTTTTAGGCCCATCGGCGCAAGGTTTTTTGGGGCCTCTAATAAATAGAGAATGTTGGTCTTTGGAGGATATATGTCTACTAGCCGCCGAGATGAGTTAATCCGTGTAACCCCTGACTCTGAAGCGGTGTGCCAGGTTTTCAAGTTCCTGTTTGAAAATGCCAGTGTCACTGCAGTTGCGCCGTACGCTAAACATTTCCCCATAGGGAATGGCCCTGATTTGTGTGAGGGGATGGGCGCTCTGCGCATGAAGAATAGAGTTACAGGACGTCGGTCTCCTGTACAATCTGGAGGTGATCTTATTGCCAGTAATGTACAGAAGCAAATCCAAAAACTCGATTTTGGCACAATCCACCATATGAGTGAACACTAGATTATATTCTTTGGTGTTTAAATGGTGTATGAGTGTATTGAGTTCCAAGATATTGCCATTCCAAAATGCCAAAATATCGTCGATATACCTCCCCCCATACAAAATATGTTGGGTGATGTGTGTAGGGCAATTAGACTGCAGGTGTAACTTCTCAAATTGTCCCATATAGAGATTAGCATATGAGGGAGAGAATTTGGCTCCCATAGCTACTCCCTGGCACTGTTGGTACCAGCTCCCTACGTTGTTCTCAAGTACTAGACATGTAAAGTCAAGAAGCATGAGAGTGTGTTCGTATAGTGTAGCATCACGATCAACGAGAGTTGCTGAGAGCATCTCTAGACCCATCGCTAGGGGAATGGAAGTGTAGAGAGAGCCTACATCAAAGCTGACAAACATACACTCATCCGTCCATTCAATGTCTTCCAGACGACATAACGAATCCCTGGTGTCCTGTATATATGAAGGTAGGTTGTGTACCAAAGGCTGAAGGAAAGAGTCAATATATTCTGAAATGTGTTCTGTCGGTGAACCAATACCCGAAATAATGGGTCTCCCTGGTGGAAAGCTCCCTGATTTGTGAACCTTGGGTAGAATGTATATGCAGGGTGCCCGGGGTGCCACAATATATAAGTACTTGTATTCCAAATCTGACAAAAGGCATACATTTTTCAAATATGTCAACTTATTTTCAATCAAAATGGTGATGCCAGGAAGGGGGTTGGTCTACAGCTGTGTGTATGCCTGTGTGTTGCTGAGTTGTCTGTTAATCTCAGATACGTAATCAGACCTGTTCATAACCACAACGTTGCCCCCCTTGTCAGCCTCTCTGATAACTATGTCCGTGCATGTCGAAAGTCTCTGCAAAGCCAAAAGTTCATCCTGATTGAGATTGCTGTTTAGTCTATGAGTGCGGGTCTTGGATTTGTCCTCAAGATGAAGCAGTTCAGTACTGACAGCTTTGTAAAAAACTTCAATGTAGTTGTCTGGTGGCAATGTTGGAACAAATGTAGATTTAGGTTTGAACCCACTGTCAAGGTCTAGATTAGGTGGAATATCAAGATGGACTAGTAGTTCACCCAAAGAAGGGGTTGATAAAGAGGTGTTGTCAAGTGAGAGAATCGTGTGAATATCCTGCAAGTCCTTGATTGATTGATTACAAGCTGGTGTGGGAATGTGGGAAATCTTGCTAGTCACAGGTTTATTGTGAAATAATTTTTTGAGTTTAAGATTGCGTATAAATTTGAAAAGATCTATATGTATGGTGGTATAGTCAGGTTTGGAAGTAGGACAAAAGCCCAGACCCTTTTTCAAAACATTTATTTCATAAATTGACAAATCCAGTCTAGACAAATTAATAACCTCTACAGAGTCCCCTGCTTCGGTTGGTGGATCCCGATTTGTGGGGCTAATCAAGTCCTTTGGGTTTTTGAGGTGGAGCGAGTTGTCACACCCTCCCTTATGTTTGTTGCTTTGTTTTCTCCCCCCCTGCGGAAGGGTTTGTGTTTGTACCTGATCTGTTGAGTTTCTGACGCACCCCCCTCCTGTATCGGCCAGTTCTTCTAAAAAAGAACTTGATTGATGGGGGGCACTTTGAAGGTGTAAGTTGCCAGAGGACCCTTCCATGGGTGATTCCAGGCAGTCGCTGGAAAGATTAGAAACATCTGATAAGCTACCGGTGACTGACCCAGCAGGGGTAAAGATCTTGGTTGACTTACTGCTGGTGTCCTTATTGACCTGATCAAATCTACGTGCAAAGGTGTATATTCTACCGTTGCTATAGTCGTTCTCATCCCTGATAAGTTTTCTCATTTTCTTGTCCTTAATGTAAAGTTGTTACCCATTCAATATCTCCTTCATAATAGCATAGTTCTTATCTGTAGACCTTTAATCTCCTCCTCAAGGGAAGCAATATCAAGTAATAATTTATTGCATTTTCTGACTGCATGTTTTATGAGTATGTTTATCATGCTAAAAGAGGTGGAGGAAATTAGGTGTTCCCACTCCCCAAGCAGATCAGGGTCAAGATCTTCAAAAGAGGGAAAGATTATTACTCATAATCCTCTAGGGACCTGCTTGAGTTCTAAATAAGGCTTAAGAGTTGTAACATCCCACCAACGTGCTAACTCCTGTTTTTTAAGTCTCTCTAGTTTGATAAATTAGTGTCTCAGTCCTTCTTTGGGAGGTGTAGGGTTTGTTGTGTGTAGAGTTCTGCAGCTAAGGTGTCCCGATTATCATCGAATGAGGCCATCCCTAGTACCTAAAAGGAAATTGGTCAGTAAAGAGGGAAACAGTCATCAAATAATATTGTTGCCAGAGTGCAGCTCACCACAACCAGACAGAGCTAGGCCTAAAACAGAGATATGGGGTAGTAAGGGTGAAAGGTGCCGCACATCTAGGGAGTAAAACCAGTACAGTTGGCGAATGCAAGTACAGTCAGAGTCTGGTGCCAAATGGTCAGGTGCCTTACTACCCAGTAGGCACAAAAAGTGAGTACCAATGTACACAGTAACAACAAAATCAATGTGACCACAGCACACAGAAATAAATAGTCCAATCACTTAGCAAGGATATGTATCCCTGGTAGAATAGTTGAGGTTGGAGAGAAAATACGTGAAGATCCCAAATTCGTTAAAGAAACTGTCTTTAATTGTAGGCACAGTTTGCCTCAGGATTGCGCATTCTTCAAGATACAGCAAACACGTGTTTCGTCACTCAGGTGACTTCATCAAGGCTGCAAGACAATGATAAAAGCAAACTTGTATGTTTCTACTTTAATGCGCAATCCTGAGGAAAACTGTGCCTACAATTTAAGACACTTTCTTTAACGAATTTGGGATCTTCACGTATTTTCTCTCCAACCTCAACTATTCTACCAGGGATATATATCCTTGCTATGTGATTGGACTATTTATTTCTGTGTGCTGTGGTGACATTGCTTTTGCTATTAAAAAACATCTAGTTCTCCTACAGGTTTTAGATGGATCAATTGACCTTGGTAGCATGAAGATAGGGATTTCCACAGACACAGAACTGAAGTATGGAAAGATATGCCAGCAGATCATAACTTTCAGATTCTAAAGACATTTAGCTACATGGCTCCGGATTAACTCATCATACTAGAAGGTCCTTATATCTATTTCTGTAAATTATCCATACTTCCACGGACATATGGACTTAGATTCCATCTGCAACATCTGGTCACAAATTGCACCCCACCTTTCTGGGAATGGGATCTAATTTTGCAGTCTGACCTATGTACTTTTAGATCAGTTCATAAAAACACAATTTGCAGGGAGTCACAAAATGGGCTGTCTATTTAAAGGTCATTAGACAGGTGATAGTGTGATATCCCCTCTGACTGGCTAAAAAAGACAAGGATGGTGGCCTGCTAGGGACACCAAAACACAAAACCTGTGTTTGCATTTCTAAACGGGCATCTTCTTATTTTCTTTTCTAAAGCAGACCAAGGGCCAGATGTAGGTAGGAACAAAATAGTGAGTCGGAAATTGCGAGTCTTTGCGACTCGTAATTTCCGACTCACAAACAGGTATCCAGCAAGAAGAAGCGACTTCATTTTGCGACTCGCAAATGAAGTCGCACCGCAGATTGCGAGTCCGCTTTTTGCGACCTCGCTAAAAACGAACACGCAAATTGCGAGTGGGTGTCGCAAATTGCGACTGTGCAGCAAATTGCATGCAGGTGCAGCAGAACACTCTGGAAAACACTTCCTGGCTCTTGATGATGACATCACAGCCAGGAAGTTTACTAATACACCTAGGAGGAGTGAGGACCACACCCATTTCCAACTGCTGAACAGCCAACAGGAGGAACAGCAGCAACAATGGAGGAATCGGCCAGAAAGAGGAAGATCACATTTTTTGAAAAAGAACTGGAGGTGCTGACGGAGGAATGCTGCCAGCACCATGATCAACTCTTTGGAAGAGCAGTTCTCAGTGTGCCTGAGCTGGAGAAAAGGAGGATTTGGATGGAAATCCAGGAGAAGGTGAATTCAATGGGGGTGAGCCACAGGAGCATTGATGAACTTAAAAAAAGATGGTATGACCTGCGCTCCCGGACCAAGGAGAGGGTGGCAGAGTGCCTCCGGGAGATGAGGGGCACTGGAGGAGGCCCATCTACCGCACCACCACCCACACCCTTGGAGGAAAGAGTGCAAGAGACCCTGGAGCCAGAGGCACTGTCTGGAATAGGAGAGCTGGACACGTCAGCTCCAGGACCATCAACCAGTGAGTACCATGAAACATGCATGTACACCCATATCTGCCATACCCCCACCCACCAGAATGGTGATTATGGGCAATGTAGTCCAGTAGGCAGCTGATAGGCAACAGTTTATTAGGAAGCATACAACAGATGGTAGATACTGACAGTGTGTTCCCTATGTCCCACAGGTCTCCCACAAGACACCACCACCAGCCACACCGTCCAGTGGTCATAGGTCAGCCACCAGGCAGCACAGGACCCAGGAGCAGCCACCACAGGGACCTGCACCACCCGACCACAGTCCCCTCCAGATGCACCAGTGGCCATAGTGGAGATAGACCCAGCACCCGGTCCCAGCCACAGTGCCAGCCAACAGGACACAGATGCACCACCGCGTCGCAGGAGACGTGTCCTTGTCCCTGCAGTGTCACAGGGAGATGTAGGGGACGCCTCCAGGTCCGCCGCCGAGGCTGCACTCATCGAAGGTCAGCGCCTGCAGACAAGGCAAATGAGACTGATTTCAGGGGCCATGCGGCGAATGGAGAGGAATCAGACAACAGGGCTGGCACAGGTTCACACAGAGCTACAACACCTGAACAGTAATGTAGGTGACCTAGCGCTCTCCATCAGACAAACTAGTGGCTGAAATTGTCGGAGAGAGAGGGTGCAAGGCGCCGTGACCGGCAACTAATCCACCGACTAGACCACATGGCTGCCTCCATCGTCCGTCTGGCTGTAAATACCACAGGGCTGTCACGCCGCACAGTCAGCCTACAGGTCGACATGGGCCACTTTGCCAGCGATGTGGCTCGCGGCCTGGGACGCATAAGCTACGCTGTGGACATGATCGAGGCACGACAGGTGGCTAGGGGCACGGCAGACATGCTGCAAGACAGTGAGGAGGGCTCTACTATAAGTAGTGCATCTGCCACAGACACCAGGGTCTTGCGTAGTGGAAGTGCACGGCTGGGATCTGCAGACGCTCCAGGCACCAGCCATGCTGGGCGTTCCAGGCGTAGGATGTGAGCTATTCACTAACAAACAATGGAGGCACATGAGGTTAATGTGTCCTCATAGCAGGTGGACTTTTACAGCCCCTGATCAATAGTTAATTTCAATTGTTTTTTGGTTCACTTCATTAAAGTTCTTGTTTGTTCCACTTCACACCTGGGCTCTTTGTGTGTGACGTTCATGTGTGTGGTGACAATTACCACGTACCTTCCAAAGTATTGGTTTGCAATGTGGTCCCGTCTCTGTCTGCCTTGATTTGCGATGCTTCTATCCCCAGGCTGGCGATGTGGTAGCTCCTGCTCGTCATCCTCCGAATCTCGGTCTTCAGGGGTGAGATGTAGCCCACGTCTGGTGGCAATGTTGTGCAGTATAGCGCATGCACCAACGATCTTGAATGCTGTTATTGGGGCATACTGAAGGGCACCTCCACTTCTGTGGAGGCATCTGAATCTGGCCTTCAACAGTCCAAAGGTCCTCTCTATAATATTTTGTGTCCTCCTATGTGCACTGTTGTATCGCCTCTCTGTCTCATTGCTGGGTGTTAAGTACGGGTTAAGTAACCATGGTCATAGTGCATATGCACTCTCACCTGTTTGGCAAAAATAAACAATGTTAGCTGGGCATGGATGAGTTCCACATTGACCTGTGTGTATGTCTGCAATGTGTTTTCAGCTATACCTAGGAAATATCTGTCTCCAAACTCCCCACGTTCTAGGCGTTGGTGTATCCCATTGTGCCTGAAAATGTAAGAGTCATGTGTACTCCCTGGAAATTTGGCTACCATGTCAGTTATAACATAATGGGAGTCACATACCACCTGGATGTTCAGTGAGTGGGTACCCTTCTGGTTGCGGAACAGATATTCCAGATTTGCAGGAGGGCATATTTGTATACGTGTCCCGTCTACACACCCTATTACATGAGGGAAGTTGGCAATACTGTAGAATTCCAACTTGGTGCTATTGATTTCTGCCTCATTCCTGGGTAGGTATATGTATCTGGACATGTGTGTGAGTATGGCATCTAGGAATGCTCTGAAGAACCGTGAGAGTGCACTTTGAGATACCCCACCTGCCACAGCAATGACCCCCTGATAGCTACCCGAGGCCAAGAGGTGCAGTGAGCATAGCACTTGCACATGTGTGGGGATGGCGCTGCCGCGCACAGTCTGGTGTTGAAGCTGCGGATTGAGTAGATCTATTAATTCTAATATTGCTGCACTGCTGAGTCTGTATTTATCATATATCTCCTCCTCAGTTTGTTGCAAAAGTGTCTGTCTAGTTCTGTATATCTTCTCCTGTCTCTGGCTCCTCCTCCTCATCTTCTGTGTGGCGTGGGCTCTCCTCCTCCTTGCTATCACATATATCTCCGCCATCTTGATTAACCCAGATGCCTTCTGGGTCTCCTTGTATACTTTGGGTCTGGTTACCACCTGCTCTGAGTTAGTGGTAAATTGGAAGTGCAAAATGGGCTTTTTGCGACTAGTTGCAATTTGCGAGTGGCTATTTCATATGGTTTGCGACTCGCAAATTGCTG
Source organism: Pleurodeles waltl (assembly GCF_031143425.1). NCBI lineage: Eukaryota > Metazoa > Chordata > Amphibia > Caudata > Salamandridae > Pleurodeles > Pleurodeles waltl. The sequence goes on from NC_090446.1 coordinate 1,421,482,353, forward strand.
ATTGTGGATTTTTTACATTACTCTTGTGATGCGGATTACTGATAAAGTCTGCTGCTCCACCTTTGGAATTAATATGCAGTGGTTGCTTTCTTAACAGGGCTGAAATGGGAGCAGTCACACTTTGTTTAAAAACCACTTCAGATAGAGAGAGTGCTCCCTTTTATGGTCCTATTAAGAACCCACTGACTGTTCTTCAGTGCATACCTCTCAGAGCCCTCACATACTCTACAGTGATTACTGAAGAGCATGTAATGGTGCCAAGGGGTATACAATGCATTCCATTCTGCTCTGTGCCCTTACATACTCAGCAGTGGTTACTGCAGAGTATGCAAGAGCGCTGAGGGGTATGCACTATAGTGCACACCCTGTGTGCCCTTACACACACTGACGTCATTACCACAGGGCATGTAAGGGTGCATAGGGGCATGCACCACCTTGATTTCTAAACAGGGCTGGAAGAGAGAGTAGTCCTTCTATGTTTTAAAACAACTTTAATCTGCAATGGTTTTAAAACATATAGGGATTGCTCCCTCATTTTGCCCTGTTTAGAAACCACTCCCCGGCAGTGCATACCTCTCAGTTCCCTTAATACTTTGAAGTAATCACTACAGAGTATGTATGGGTGACAAGGGGTATATGCTGTAGTGCATTTGATAGTGCAAAATGCATGCTTGCATCCATTTGTGGACATGAGGGTGCACTTTGTGCTAAGAAAATTGCTCTGCCTCATCCCTAAATTGACAGAAATCTTGCTGAATTTCAATGGACATGGAATTCCGCTTAATCAAACTCCACCATTTTCACCTACACCAAGCCTTAAAGAAATGCTTTCCTTTATTTGACTTAGTTAGAACATGCTTTCAGGAGTAAGTCACTGATCAATGGAGTGTGATTCCAATTGTGGTTGCAAACCATGATTACATAGGTAACCAAACTGTAATTTGAATTGAATGCCCCTTTTACATACCTTCCAAATTGATGAATTGGAAATGAGTATGAGTTGAAAAATGGGTTTTGTACATATACCCAGTGATCTTTGCATCATAATCACAGAATGTATTGTGTGAGAAACCTGAATGTTTTGCAGTGTCCTTCCACTTTATGCCCCATTTTATACCACTGTATGGTATCTTTCTGACTCTGATTGTGACCTGGGTTCTGCTAACCAGACCCAGGGCCAGTGCTCTGTTTAAAAGGCAAACGCAAACTAGGATTAGTTATAATTGGCTCTCACAACCTACCTATAAGTCCTTAGCATTTGGTAGGGCATGTAGGTTGAGGAGCCCAGCAAATTTAATTCCCTCAACTAGGCATGTTTGCATGGCCTGCTGTCATTAAAAAAAAAAAAAACAGCTGTGCTTTGCATGCTGCTTTTAAATTACATGTATATGTAAATTCTACTTTGGAATTAAACGTACCTCCAAAGTCTTAAACTGCCTTTTCTTTTTACATATTTCACCCGTAAGTTCTCCCCTAGGTGCCCCAGGGGTAGGATGCCTTGAAAGTATAAGCAGGGACATTTTAAAATATGTTTCATATGGGAGAAAAACTGCCACTTTCTTATTCCCCATTGTAGTAAATTAGCTCTGTAGGCTATACAGCTTACAGAGTACTTTATTAAAGTATTACTATTGAAAGGCAAGAGCTAAAAAAGATTTATTATACCTATCACAGAAAATAAGTTACAGTTCATGTTTGTCTGATGAGCCAAAATTAAGCCTTCCAACTGCCCTTGTCTGATTGGGCAGCTCTGCCAGGCTGAGCCAAGCTGTCTTAATGAGGTGTGATGTGGCCTAAATTGAGACAAATAAAATCTGATGGGTGGAGATCTATAAGCTACAGAGCAAAAGGCAGGAAGGGGACTGGGTAGCCAGACTAGTCTTGAAAGAGGGAATGACAGGACAGGACACAGGCTCACCCCCACTTCCTTCACCCCAAGTCAGATAGGAGCCCCAATAATTAGATTAGTAGAGGGGCTAAACAGGAAGTGTTAAGGACACGTAGCAACACCAGTTGGATGGCCTAGCTAGATCTTACCCACCAGGAGAGTGTTTCTGCATTCTGGATTTTTGTTAAAAATTGCTGTCTGGGAGAACAAGATGCCACACTTTGAAGGAACATGTCATACTTCTGGGTGTCACCCTGCACTGCAATGGCCAAGGGTGCCCCCTTCTTGTCAACATGGGAGAGTTGCCCAGCTACTCTGATCCCTGCCTGGAAACAACAAGAGAAGAAGGAATACCCTGCTGAACTCGTGGTCTGCATCACAAAAGGACTACACTCACAAGGATTGCACCTGTTGCACAAAAGAGGACTTTGCCTTATTTGAATGTTTAAGGAGTGGATTCCCTGTAAGTGACAGGTATAAAGGAGCTGCCAAGAGTCAACTGTATCAACTCCTGCTAGATGAGCCCAGTTGTACAGCATTCAGTGGACTTTTAAGGATTTTTGCCAGGTGCATTGTGGGAATTGTAGTCCCAACAGCCCAACAGCCCAAGGAGCAACTGGAACCTTGGACTGGTGTTGTGGAGCCCCAAAATAAACAACTGGAGAAAGAGGATGGCACTGCCGGGCCCTTGGACTGCATAAAAGTAGACTGCACTCATGGGGACTTCACCTGCTGCACTCACAAGGCTTCACAACAAAAAGTCTTTGCCTATCTTAAAGGATAAAGAGTGGACTCCCTGATCAGCAACAGGTAGAAATGTGCTGGAAGGGCTACTTACAACAGCAGCAAAAAGGACAACTCCAGCCAACAAGCTTCACCTGGATTTTACTTGGATTGACCAGGTGGTTTGTGGGAGTTGCAGTCCCGGATCCCATGAGGCAAACCGGAGCTTCAGAACACTTGCCTGGTGCTGTGGACCACTTTACTGCATCAAGAAAATATAGAAGTGTTACATTGCAGGCGGCCGGAACTGTTGACTTAGTCCTGTTCCAGCATGACCTTTTTTAACTCTATGGGCCAGATGTATGAAAACTGGGGTTTGCGAATCGCAAATAGCGATTTTTAAGAAATCCCTATTTCCGAGTCGCAAGTGGCCATGTAACAAACTTGCGATTCGGAATTAGCGATTTCTTAAAAATCGCTATTTGTGGTTTGCGAGGCCCATTTACCAAATCACAATTTCCATTCTCGCAAATTGCGATTTTTTTGCTATTCGGTAAAAAATCGCAAATTGCGAGAAAGTTTGAGGATGCACACCTGGAGGAGCCTGATGACATCACCAGCAGGAAATGAGTCATCCCAGGCAGTTTCAGGTGCCACACCCAAACCAGCATCCTGAGAGAGAGCAGCCCAGCCACATAGAGCAGCACTCAGCAGGAGCAGAAACACCTGAGCCAGGATGGAGACCGCAAGAACATCACAGGAGAAGCAGGAGAGGAAGCGCAAGCTCAAGTTTAGTGAACAGGAGCTGGAGGTACTGACTGAAGAGGTTGTGAGGAGTCATGACCGCCTGTTTGGGAAATCTTCACTCCAGGTTCCTGAGAGCGAAAAAAGAAGGTTATGGCTGGACATCCAGGAAAAAATCTGCGCCATTGGAGTGGAGTGGCACAGCGCTCCATAGAGGAGATTAAGAAAAGGTGGTACGACCTGCTCTCCCGGGCAAAGGAGAGGGTGGCAAGGAGACTTGCGGAGGCCAGAGGTGCAGGTGGCGGACCACCAACATAAGCACCATCCACACCACTGGAGGACCTGCTGGAATCCACACTCCTCCCTGAAGCTGTGACAGGGGTCACAGGTATCGACACCTCCGGTCAACCGAGTACCAGCCAAGGTAAGTGCAATGTTGTTTGTGAACCCAATATGTGTATGCACAAAAGCCCCTTAGGAATTAGCATGTAATGTGAAGTAGTGTGTGAAGTAGTCCAGTCCACATCTTAGAAGCAGCACAACAATGCATTATGGGAGTTGCGGTCCACAAACTAGTACAGACAGTAGCATAACAATGTAATGAAGCATAGTGACGCCCAAGGTAACACAACACACACAACACCATGTAGAGCAGTGCCTGTACCTTTATTGCCATTTTCAGACAGATAATGTAACATACAGAACTGACATGCTGCATATTGTTGTTGCAGGTGGGCCAGGCCCAGCAGCCACATACCGTCCATGTGTAGGGGAGACGGACACCCAGCAGCCCTCTGACACCAACACCAGTGGGTCCCTCCACATCTCCACTGTGCGCCGCAGGCCCAGGGCACTACCACTGCCAGACTTCAGCGGCGACTCGGATGTGCAGCAGGAGGGGCCAAGCACACCGTCTGCACCAGACAGGCGCAGCCAGATACTGGAGGGCAGGGGTCAGCCAGCACAATGCAGGAGTGCCACAGTGTCCCAGCAGAAACTTCATGAGACAGGTGAGGGTCCGTCCTTGTCCGGGGGCCTTGAGGCTGCTATGTTGCAGCAACAGCGCCTGCAAAACAAGCGCATACTCAGTTTGGACCAGAACCTGTGAGTCCACAATAGACACATGATGGGCCTGCATCGGCAATTGGACGCACTGAACAGCAACATCACACAGCTGCGTGAGGGACAGGTGCAGGCTTCTGAGGACACTAGGGACCTTACTAGTGCAGTACGTGACCTCTGCCAGGAGCTGCGCCATGAAAGGATTAGCCGGCGCAGACAGGAACACCGAATCAGGACAATGTTTGGCAGCTACTGCAGGTCCTCCAACAGGATGGCGAACTCCACAGCACTCATCGCCCGTCGCGCTGTGGCGGCACAAGTGGAGGCTGCACACGCCAGCAGGGATGTGGTCCAGGGCCTTGTGCACATCACTAATGTGATCGACCATGTCATGGAACAGAGATCTGCCACTCCCAGTGAGGTAGCCTTGGGGGACACTGAAGACAGTTCTAGCCTCAGTAGTGTGGCCGTACCTGCAGCAGACACCAGATGGCGCAGTGCCAGGCTCAGCACTGCCACTGAAGGTGACATTCAAGGTGCCATTGAGTTAACTGGGCACCGGAGTGGTGTGCTTGGGAGGAGAAAGTGACTCTTGCTGCAATTACACTGGTGTTGTCACTATGACGTAATAGTGCGTGACTCAGTTCTTTGTTAATTTTATTTTTTTACATCACCTGTTTACTTTATTTATCACTCATTCATTACCTGACGTAAGGTAATAAATGTATATCACTACAGGTAGAGTTGTCAGTGGATTGTTGTCATTCATACTCACGTCTGAAATGGTTGTGTGTGATGTCGGCACGCCTTTGCCTTCCCTCTGCTGCACTGGTCCTGTCTGCTGGCTGTAGAGCTGGTATGGGATCTTCATCCTCATCTGATTCAGTGTCACTGATTTCTATAGGTATGCCCCTGGTTGTAGCTATATTGTGCAAGATTGCACAAGTAGCCACTATTCTATATGTGGTTTCTGGACTGTACTGTAGTGCCCCTCCACTTTTGTGGAGACAACGGAAGCGACTCTTCAGCAGGCCAAATGTGCGCTCCACAACGTAGCGGGTTGCCCTGTGTGCTGCATTGTATCTCAGTTCTGCTGGTGTTGCGGGATTGAGGTAGGGCGTCATCATGTAGGTGCGCACTGCGTAGGCACTGTCTCCTGGAAGGGACAGAAGGTGTGATGAGTAACTCAGCCATCTGACATGGGTTTGTCATCTATGCGACAGTGTACAGAGTGACATTACCTAGTAGAAATCCTTCACCACACTCCAGCTAGCAGTCTTGTGTGAATGCCGCTGTGGCGAAAGATGTGTGAATCATGTGTGCGCCCTGGGTACCTGGCCACGAGATCAGTTATGATATAGGAGGCGTTGCATATCACCTGTATATTCATGGAATGTTGGTATTTACGGTTTCGGTACACATACTCTGTGCCTGATGGTGGACATATTGCCACATGTGTGCCATCTATGGCACCTAGGACGTGGGGGAACTGTGCTATCTGGTAGAAATCAATTTTTGTCTGCTGTATTTCCTGTGGGGTGTGGGGGAATCTGATGTACTGTTGGAGTTTGCTTAGCATGGTGTTGATAAATGCATTGAAAAATCTAGAGAGGGTACTCTGTGACACCCCCCCAGCCGCTGCTATGACCCCTTGATAGCTCCCTGAGGCGAGTAGGTGTAGGGAGCATTATACCTGCACATGGGTGGGTATGCTGTGAGTCCTTAGTTTTCTGTGCTGCAGTATGGGTTGTAGCTCAGCTATCAGATCAAGTATCATGGCTGAGTTCAACCTATACCTCTCAAATATTTCCTCCTCTGTCAGGTCAAATAGTGTAATGCGCACTCTGAAAATGCGCTCATGTCTCCTCCTCCCTCTCCTCAAACCTGCCAAGATCCTCATCCTCCTCGCCATGACGTAGAGTGCAGCCATTGTGGAAAAGAGTCTGAGGCATTCTGGGCCTCTTTATATAGATTGCACCTGGTTACCGCCTGGTTTCACTTAGTGGTATTTTGCAGGTGCAAAATGGCATTCTGCGAAAAACCGTTAATTGCTATTTTTTGATGCATCTATTTGCGATTTGGATTCTGCAAATCACATTTTGCGCCTCGCAATTTCTTACTGGAAATACCGAATCGCAAAATGCGACTCGCAAAACCAGGTCGCACCGCAAAAATCGCAATTTTTGCGATTTCTTAATTTTGGTCTGCAAATCCCTTTCATGCATCGCAGACCACGTTTTTGCACTCACAAACGGACGATTTTTGCGATTCACACCGTTTGCGAGTGCAAAAACTTTTCATACATCTGGCCCTATGTGTGCTATTTGCTTCTACGCGCTAGTTTTACTTTTATTTTAAAAAAAATCATATTTCTGGTTCCCTAAATTGGATATTTGTCATTGTGGTGTCATTGTAATCATAAAAATATGTACTGTTTTTATAAATTGGTGTTGGATTTTTCTTGTGTGTTGTCAAAAATGTATTTAATTTATTGGTGTTTTTGAATGCTTTACACACGTCTCCTAGGTAAAACTTGTCTTCTCACAGCCAAGCTACCAAGATTTGAGCAAGGATTAATTTATGGAGACTTTGACTTGACCTTATGTGTTATTGTTGCTTCATTGCTAGGTGTGAATACCTACCTGCATCTAATAATAATCCACCTTCCAACACATTGGCCCTAAGATGGCAGATACATTATAAATCAATAAAACATTTAAAATGTTTTATAGACTATATCATACATTTGATTTGTCAATTTTAACACTATCACTGTTAGGCCTCTCACTGCCCAAGGAGCTAAGCCTTCTTTGCCTATTTGGGGTAGTTCACACTTAGGCCTCTTTAACCTTTTGTCCACATAAGCTAATCACACCAAATTTGGGTCATTTTCCCATTATCCTGGGGATACTGAAGGTACCCAGGGTTTTGTGATTCTCCTTGAGGGGACCAGGAAATTAGGCTAAATTTAACTAAATGTTAGGGGTTTCCTGTGCAAAATGGTGAAAAGTGCTGCAGAAGAAACAGGCTGTTTTTTTCTGCAAATGACATCAACAAATGGTTTGTGGGGTTAAAAATCACCATCTTTCCAGCTTTCAGGAACTGGCAGACTTGATTAAGATTTTTCTTAATTGCTGTGCTTTCAATCTCATTCCAGTTTGTGATAGAAACCGATGTGAAATCCATGGTGAATCTCTGAAAACTAGACAAATTCTTCATTCTGCAAAGAGTCATTTGTGTAGTTCCTTTATTTTTTCCCCCCAAAAAATAAGTGTTTAAATAAAAAAATTAAAAAAATTGGAAGGAAAAAATGTCTATTTGTGATAACATTTTCATTTTTAACTTCATGTAACGATGGCCGATTTACAAAGGCAATTTATCATTACATTTGTTGGACCCTCTTTATTATAGGGATATGGGTTTTCCAAGAATTCGACCTACCCAGAGCCGACAATTGAGCTGAAGCTTGCAAAGATTTTTTTTATTGTGTATCGGGTAACAGGAAATCATATGGAAAAATATAAATAGTGAAAAATAGGTATCAATGAAACCTATGTATTTACAAAATGGGCACAAGATATGGAGTTGAGGGCACTTCCTTCAAATACACTGTGTCACAGTTGGAAGGCAAAAATGCAGAGAAATTCAATTGGTCATAACACTTGTTCTACTATTCTGTGTTCCCCTAAGCCTCCCAATAAAAATGGTACATCGCTTTTGTGGGTAGGCTTAGTGCCCACAACAGGAAACAGCCCAAAACTCAACAGCATACAGCACATTTTTCCACTAAAAATTGACAATTTTTTTCCAATGTGCCTAGCTGTGGATTTTGAGCCCTAGCTCAGCAGGCACCTAGGAGAACCTAGCAAACCTACACAATTTAAAAAACAAAACACTCAGGGGACTACAGAATTGGGTGACTTGCATGGCTCTCACCAGGTTATGTTAACCAAAATCCCTTCAAAACCTAAAATAACACATTCTCCTCACATTTCTGAGAAGGAATGCTCTGGAATCTGTGGAGAGCCACAAACATCCTTCCTCCCAGTATTCCATTAAGTCTTCTGATAAAAGTAGTACCTCACTTGTGTGGGTAGGCTTAGTGCATGCAACAAGAAACGGTCCAAAACTCAATGTAGACACATCACATTTTTCCACTGAAAATGTACCCTTTTTTAAAAATGTGTATGTGTGGATTTTGTTTGGGCCCTAGCTAAGCCAGCACCTAGGAAAACCTGGCAAACCTATATATGTTTTTAAACTATATACCTAGAGAAATCCATGATGGGGTAACTTGCATGTCTCTCATTAGTTTTGTGTTACCCAGAATGCTCTACAAGGCTGAAACTGTGTCTAAAAACACAGTTTCCTCATATTTCTGTGTTGTAAAATTCTGGAATCAGCAGGGAACCTCAAACTTTCTTCCACCCAGCATTCCTCCAAGTCTTTTGATAACAATGGTATCTCACATGTGTGGCTGGGCTTCGTGCCCACAATAGAACAAATCAAACAAAGGTCAATGAGGGTCCCTTTGCAAGGACTCCCATGTTGGTCTGATCCGTTCCTGTCACGGGTACTTGACCCATTGACACAAGTGGGGTAGCATTTATATTGGGAGAAGTGGGGACATTCTGGGTGGTAGTGATTTTGTAGTTTCCTTCTGATGCTGGAAGAAATTGGCATAGAAATGCAAGAAAAATATATGCTTTTAGTCAATTTTTGAGGTTTGTAGGCTACTGTGGGTAAAAAAAACTTGATGGGCACCTCAAGAGGGACACCACCCTGTACTATCCTGGATGTCTAGTTTATGAAATATCTAGAGTTGGTGGATTTTCTCTTGAGACAATGTACATAGGGACAGAGAAAGTCAGAAAAGACAAGTATTGCACAACCATCTCTCCCTCAAGTACACATACATTCTGGTCGGAATTGCAATGATGGGGAGTGAAAGATTTAAAATGAAAATTTAATTAACCAACAAGTTCCCAAATATGAAATACACTGTTGATAATTGAAAGTTAAAAAACACTGAACCAATGAGACACAGCTTGTGAGCTGTAAAACCGTGACAAGGCACCAAGCGCTTCACAGGCTATTCACTTTACAACACACACATCAATAGACAGCTCCATTCAAGGGCCCATCACTTTCACTCATCCATACGCCCACATAGACGTGGTATAAATCTAATCAGAGAAATGGCGATCTTTCAGTCTAGCCACATTCTCCACCATTCCAACTCCAGGAACACTTGCCTGCTCCACTACAAGACTTCAGACTGCGGAAACTGAAGAAAAGGAGGAGATGCGTGGAAAAATGGTGTATGTGTTGGTTTCGCCCCTTCACACACAGACTTGCATCATTATTTTTCACGCGGGGAAGACGTTGTGTCGATTTCCGGCGTGCGGACAGTCTCCTCTGTGGGTCCCTGGGTTTTCAGATGCCCCGGGGTCTGTGCGTGGAATCCTGGGCTTGTAGTCCGGCTGCGCGTCGTTCCTGTTGGCTGTGCGTGGGATTTTCTCCCTCACGGCAGACGCTGCGTCAATTTCCTCTCTGGAAATCGGGCGGCATTGTCCAGGCGGGTTGTGCGTAGAAGTTCCGGTCGCACCACAGGCGTTGCATCGATCTTTTCCTTGCGGGGTCGAGTGGCGTCTTTCAGGTTCAGCGTGCGGTGAATTTTTCACCGCTGAGCAAGCTGTGCAAATGATGTGTCAAATTTTTCGCCGCACAAGGAGTCCAGTTGAAAGATAGAAGTCTTTTAGGTCCTGAGACTTCAGGGAACAGAAGGCAAGCTCTATCCAAGCCCTTGGAGAGCACTTCTGCAGCAGGGCAAGAATTCAGCAAGGCAGCAGGGCAACAGCAAGGCAGCAGTCCTTTGTAGAAAGCAGTCAGGTGAGTCCTTTAAGCAGCCAGGCAGTTCTTCTTGTCAGGGTGCAGGTTCTGGTTCAGGTTTCTTCATCAGCAAGTGTCTGAGGTGGTAGGGCAGAGGCCCTGTTCTATACCTAAATGTGCCTTTGAAGTGGGGGAGACTTCAACGAGTGGCTTAGAAGTGCACCAGGTCCCCTATCAGTTCAATCCTGTCTGCCAGGGTCCCAGTAGGGGGTGTGGCAGTCCTTTGTGTGAGAGCAGGCCCTCCACCCTCCTAGCCCAGGAAGACCCATTCAAAATGCAGATGTATGCAAGTGAGGCTGAGTACCCTGTGTTTGGGGTGTGTCTGAGTGAATGCACAAGGAGCTGTCAACTAAACCCAGCCAGACGTGGATTGTAAGGCACAGAAAGATTTAACTGCAAAGAAATGCTCGCTTTCTAAAAGTGGTATTTCTAGAATAGTAATATTAAATCCAACTTCACCAGTCAGCAGGATTTTGTATTACCATTCTGGCCACACTCAATATGACCTTCCTACTCCTTTCAGATCAGCAGCTACCACTTCAATAATGTATGAGGGCAGCCCCAATGTTAGCCTATGAAGGGAGCAGGCCTCACAGTAGTGTAAAAACGAATTTAGGAGTTTTACACTACCAGGATATGTAAACTACACAGGTACATGTCCTGCCTTTCACCCACACAGCACCCTGCTCTAGGGGTTATCTAGGGCACACATTAGCGGTGACTTATATGTAGAGAAAGGGGAGGTTTAGGCTTGGCAAGTACTGTTAAATGCCAAGTCGAGGTGACAGTGAAACTGCACACACAGGCCTTGCAATGGCAGGCCTGAGACAAGGTAAAGGGGCTACTTAAGTGGGTGGCACAACCAGTGCTGCAGGCCCACTAGTAGCATTTAATCTACAGGCCCTAGGCACATATAGTGCACATTACTAGGGACTTATAAGTAAATTAAATAGTCCAATTGGGTATGATCCAAGGTTACCATGTTTAAAGGGAGAGAGCATATACACTTTAGCACTGGTTAGAAGTGGTAAAGTGCGCAGAGTCTAAAAGCCAGCAAAAACAGTGTCCAAAAAGTGGAGGGAGGCAGGCAAAAAGTTAAGGGTGACCACCCTAAGGCTGTCAGGTCTAACATAGGGGAACCCAGGATGAGTTAACTTGTGGTGCTCTTGCCAGGTTCTGTTACCCAGAAACCTTAGCAAACATCAATATTTGGCACAAAAAAAACATTTTTCCTCACATTTCGGTGCTGCAAAGTTCTGGAATATGAGGAGAGCCACAAACTTCTGTCTACCCAGCTTTCCACCAGGTCTCTTGATAAAAATGGTACCCGTTGTCTGGGTAGGCCTAATGCCCGTGACAGGAAATGCCCCAAAACACTATGTGGACACATCAGAATTATCTAATACAAAACTACCTGTTTTTGCAGGGGGGGCACCTGCGTTTTTGGTCCTGGGCTCAGCAGCCATTTAGGGAAATCTACCAAACCCAAACAATTCTGAAAACTAAACATCTGAGCAAGTCCAGGGAGGTGTGACTTGTGTGGTTTCCCCAGTGTTTTCTTCCCCAGAATCCTCAGCAAAATTAAAATTTAGCTAAAAAATCACATTTTTCCGACATTTCTGTGTGGGATCACTGCACTGGCACAAATTTCCTACCAGTCTCCGGGTAAAAATGATACCTCACTTGTGTAGGTGGGCCAAGTGCCTGTGAGAGGGAAGAGCCAAAAGCATGTAGAAAAAGAGGGGGAACCAAAGCAGATCCAAAAGGGCAGTTTGGAAAAAAACGTTTTTAGGCTGACAAGTGGGGCAGAATTTTTATCAGTATAGATGCGACAATGCTGGGTGGTAGCAATTTTGTGGAATCCTGCAAATTCCGGAAGGTTCCATCACAAAAATGTGGGAAAATGTGTGATTTCAAGCACAGTTGGAGGTTTGCAGGGCATTGTGGGTAAGAAAATGGTGCTGGTGCATGAGAAGCATACCACGCTATACTCACCCAGATGTTTAGTTTTCAGATGTGTCTAGGTCTTGTAGATTTTAATACATGGCAGCGTCCCAAAGTCCATTAAGTGCAGCCCTCACTAAGTGGGATGATTTTGAGAGTTCGCCAAGGTCTCATGGCCCAAATGTAACACCAAAACCCAAAATAATCAAATGTCCTCTTGCTTGCTGTGTTGTAGTGTGCGGGGGAGAGCCGAAAGACTATTACCCCCTTGAATTTGGCTGGGGGCATAACATTGCCCATACTGGTTGGTACCCACCACCCCGCTATTCATTTATCTTTAAAATTTCCAGGCATCTAGTAGGCTTTCTGCCACCTCAGGGAGTGGATCGGGGGTAATAGCCCCATCTGCCCACCGGTGAGCAGAACAACTTTGTTCCCATTTATTTGTGGTGGGGGTATGGCCATACCCTCACACTCTTTTTTTTTAAACAAAATCTTTCCTGTTCTCTGGATGTCTTTCTACCCTTGGCAGATGGGCCTTACAGAATGATGCCAATCTGCTCCCAAGGGGGGCAGAAATGGCCAACAGTAATGTGCCACCATGGGGAGCGACCTTTGCCCACAGGCCTGCGCCCCCAAACAAAACACACATACACACACACACCCCAATCCCTGGTGCCTAAGTGGTTTCTGCCCTCCCTGGGGGCAGATTGGACTAAAACAAATTGTCCGATCTGCCCCAATGGGGACAGAAACGGCCAAAAAATAATTTGCCCCCAGAAGAGCGACCCTTGCTTATGGGATCACTCCCCACATGTAAAAAAACACACAAAAAAATGATCCCTGGTGTCTAGTGGGTCCTGCCCCCACCCTGGGGACAGATTTGCCTAATTAAAATACGCCTGCAAAAACAGGTAGTTTTGTATTTGATAATTTTGATGTGTCTACGCAGTGTTTTGGGGCATTTCCTCTCACGGGCACTAGGCATACCCACACAAGTGAGGTACCATTTGTAATGGGAGACCTAGGGGAACGCTGGGTAGATGGAAGTTTGCCACTCCCCTCAAATTCCAGAACTTTGCAGCACCGAAATGTGAGGAAAAAGTGTTTTTTTGCAAAATTTTGAGGTTTGCTAAGGATTATGGGTAGCAGAACCTGGTGAGAGCGCCACAAGTTACCCCATCTTGGATTTCCATAGGTGAGCGATAGGCCAAAATCCACAGCTAGGCACTTCACAAAAAACAGGTCTGTTTTCTTTGGACAAATGGTGATGTGTCCATGTTGTGTTTTGGGGCAATGGCAGGACCAGACCACACTTCCATGACCTCTGAAGGACTGTCTACCAGATGCCCAAGTGTGGTTGACCAAAGGTAACTGGACATGTAACTTCTGAAGGCTGCAAACCCAATCCTCTGCAGGGCTCACCTCCATGCACCGCTACCCTGGTCCTCTGGAAGAAGATTTCTGCAGCTGCTGTGCTTACCGGCTCCATAGCTTCTTTGCGGTCAGTCCGACTATTACCTGCTCCACTCAGCGCTCCAGATCCAGGGATTCATGGTCACCATGCAACAATCCATGCCAATGGTTCTGTTTTCCAGTCTTTGCATCTTCTTTCAGCCTGCATTATCCTGCCTGGTAATCCAGCACTTGCAGATCTTGTCAGCACCATGGGTAGCCAGGAGCACCTCTGTACCCGAGCAACCTGAGCTACGCAGAGCTGTTCTGCCTGTTGATTCGTGGCCTGAGGTAAACTCCAAGCTTAAGTTCGAAAGGGCCTCATTGAACTTGACCCGCAAGTCACCTTTTGCTAAGGTGCCCATCCAAGACCACAAGTCCCAGTCAGCACCAAGGACAGCCAGCACACCTCTGCATCCCAGGCCACTGAGCGAGGTAAAATTGTACTGACTGTTGAAACTTGGTACGTGGGCTCGCAAGACCTTAAATCAAAGTGGGTTCTCAGAACTCACCACATAAGTGTTCATTTGCATACTGTGTTTTCTCCCATTGACTGCAATGATTTGGTTTGATAACTCTCTGATATATTAAATACTTTATGATTGATAACTCCAGAAATACTTTATGCTTCAACTTTGTTTTGGTGTCTAAAAATATTTAAAAATCAGCTCTTTTTTTATAAATCGGTTTCAGATTTCTCTTGAATCATGTCAATTACTTATCATACATATTGGCGCTGTGAAATGCTTACCATGTGTTCCTGTAAGTAGCTTGACTGCTCTTTGCCACTCTACAGAACTGAGCTAATGTTTACTGAGGTGAATCCCAGGTTTTTGGGGTATTGTGTTGTATTGTGTTAGTATTACATGGTAAGCACATAATACTTCAACCTTGCTACAGTTGGCTAGCCAAGATGTTTGTTCTTAGGTATGCAACATAACTCACTTACCTAAAATCTTATCAGATCATGCACTGGTGTACCATGCACTAAATGTCACTACACACACCCCTATCCAATTTATGTGATGATTTCAGGTAGGAGCCTTCCTAGACCCCGCATTTTGAGAGAAAGTACGGTCTACGATTACTGCGTATTTTACCAACAATAAAGGCACTGTAGACACTCTAAATATGCTATTGGGGGACCATTGAGATCATTATTGGGGGGTCTGTGACATACACCAGCTGGCATATTGAACTCCATAGCTCACACAAAGCACACTCTGGAGTATAGCTATGACTCCAATACAGACCCCCGTACTCCAGCAGCTATACGTGATAAAATAAATAATTCCAACGACTTAACTACTCAAGAAATACAGCACATGTCCAAGCAAAATGTGGCCAGGGCATATGGGGAGGGAGGATGCCTGGGAATCTATCTGGATGCTAAACTGAAAACACCAGGGGCCCATGTGCAAATTGTAAAAACATCTTAAGGTGTAGATCATTATGACACTCAAGGCAGCTTGGGTGCTTTACTGACTTCTACACACCTTTGCAGCACACACACAACTGCGTCAGCAGGTGACAAGAAGACTTTTTGGACTATATTACCCTGGTGCGTCTTTTGTCAGGCCAAAGGAAATATTTGTCACAACCTATTAAAGTGGGTGAATTTAAAGGGACTACAATCACACTTCCCAGTGTCAAAGTGCCAGTTCTAGAATGCCTCACTAGTAAATTCAACAAAGAATTTCCCTCCATCCTTGCACCCCATCTCCACATAGTGTTTGAGGAAGCAAACAATAAACTCTTAGGAAAACACGTATTATTGTCTTAGTCAAGCCCAATAAAGCACCAGAGTACTGTGAATTTTACTGACCCCTGTCTCTTATCGACACAGATGATAAAATCCTGGGTAAAATCGTAGCAACCCTCCCTTAATTAGTGCTGCCAGATCAGAATGGATTTATACTGTCTCAATGCACAGTGTGTAGCCTACGCATTATATTTGCACTACTGCACCAGCTAAATGGATTAAACTATTCTATACCAACTTAACCGCTTGAGTCTGAATTCATGGATCCACATCTGCGAAGAGGCGCATTCACAGAGGTACTTGACAGGGATGCCCCTTATCCCTGTTATTATTGTGCTCCCTCTGGAGCCTCTGACATGTGCCCACTCCCAAAGGCATGCCATTGCTCTGTTGCAGATCACACTGCAGCCTTTGGGCATCTCGCTCTACGTGGATGATATGGTGTTACATGTGAAAGACCCTGACATCCACCTGATGCCTATAATCCATGAATATATATATTTAGCCAATTTTCGGGCTTGAGCATAAATTGATCCAAGTCAATTACCTTTCCCCATACGCTGGACTTCCCTTTGCAGTGGAGCCCTGCCCTGTAAAATACTTCAATACAGATCAAGGTCTGGTGCTACAATATGATTAAGGCAGGGCTAGGTCTCAGCTTGAAGAACAGGTGTGAAGATGGTCTAGACTCCTTCAATTAATGAGGGAACAAGTAGCTGTCATGATAAGGGTGATAGTTCCCAAATGTCTATATATTTTACTTACATCCCTATTACATTATTGCAGCAATTCTTCAAATCGCTCAGAATGTATTTGATCACACTGAAGCTGGTCAACACATACAGAGGGAGGTTTTCATGCCCCAGATTTGGAACTATTATTTTTGTGCACAAGCACATCTTGCACACTAATTGTATCTACCCCATGATTCCATCCCACACCTAGCGATAGAACATGCCAATGTCAGCCTAATTCCATTGAATACTGTCCTGCTGTAACAGTAGGCTTTTATTTCCCGGACTGAATTTGACACAATTCACTGCATTATGAGAGCTTGGCACCTGCTTGGTTTACATGCCCACAAAGAGCCCTTGTACTTACCAGCACTTCCTCTATTATTGCATCGAGCCACTTACACATGAGCTGAGAGATCTGGAGATGCTTACTATGGTGGACATATATCATGGAGAGTCATTCATAGCGCTAGCTGACATCTCTATCTTGCAGCATCACACCCCATTGCTGACCTCCATATACTTCTACCTCTGTGCTGAATTCCCAGTTGAACCCCACACTCTCCCGGCTCTACATACACCGCTGAACAGCAGCACGCATAAATGGCTCTTTACTAAGGGCCAGATTATTGAAACTTTTTTGCATTCGCAAACGGTGCGAATCGCAAAAATCGGCTGTTTGCAAATGCAAAAAAGTGGTCTGCGATGCATGAAAGGCATTCGCAGACCAAAAATAAGAAATCGCAAAAATAAAAAAAAATTGCGTTGCGACCTGTTTTTGCGAGTCACATTTTGCAATTCAGTATTTCCAGTAGGAAATTGCGAGGCGCAAAATGCGATTCGCAAAATCCAAGTCGCAATTCGATGCATCGAAAAATCACACACGCAAAATACCACTAAGTGAAACCAGGTGGTAACCAGGTGCAACCTACATAAAGAGGCCCAGAATGCCTCAGACTCTTTTCCACAATGGCTGCACTCTACGTCATGGCGAGGAGGATGAGGATCTTGGCAGGTTTGAGAAGAGGGAGGAGGAGACAGGAGCACATTTTCAGAGTGCGCATTACACTTTTTGACCAGACAGAGGAGGAAATATTTGAGAAGTACAGGTTGAACTCAGCCATACTTGATTTGATAGCTGAGCTACAACCCATACTGCAGCGCAGAACACATAGGATTCATAGCATCCCCACCCATGTGCAGGTATTATGCTCCCTCCACCTGCTTGCCTCTGGGAGCTATCAAGGGGTCATAGCAGCAGCTGGAGGGGTCTCACAGAGTACCCTCTCTAGATTTTTCAATACATTTATCAACGCCATGCTGAGCAGGATACACCAGTACATCAGATTCCCCCACACCCCACAGGAAATACAGCAGACAAAAATAGATTTTTACCAGATAGCACAGTTCCCCATGTCCTAGGTGCCATAGATGGGACACATGTGTACCGCAACCGTAAATACCAACATTCCATGAATATACAGGTGATATGCCTCTTATATATCTTGTGGCCAGGTACCCAGGGAGCACACATGATTCATACATCTTTCGCCATAGCGGGATTCACACAAGACTGCTAGCTGGGGAGTTTGGAGAAGGATATCTACTAGGTATTGACACTGTGTACACTGACGCATTGATGGCATGCTTATGCCAGATGGCTCAGTTACTCAATATACCCTCTATCCCTTTCATGAGACAGTGCCCACGCAGTGCGCACCTACATGATGACACCCTACCTCAATCCTGCAACACCAGTAGAATGGAGATTCAATGCAGCACACAGGGCGACCCGCAACGTGGTGGAGCGCACCTTTGGGCTGCTGAAGAGTCGCTTCCGGTGCCTCCACAAAAGTGGAGGGGCACTACAGTACAGCCCAGAGACAACATGTAGAATAGTGGCTACTTGTGTAATCTTGCACAATATAGCTACCACCATGGGCATACCTGTGGAAATATCGGAGCCAGACTCAGATGAGGATGATGATCCCATACCACCCCTACAGCCAGCAGACAGGACCAGTGTAGCAGAGGGAAGGCAAAGACACAAATCCACTGACAAATGTACCTGTAGTGAGTAAATGTATTACCTTAATGTCAGGTAATGTTAGTCCATTGAATACCAACAAAAGTGATAAAAAAACAAACAATTGCAGTTCACAGTAAAGCACTATTCCTTCATAGTGTACTCATTACCCCTGTGGCCACTACAGTCACTTCTTGCGGCCACGCATGCCACTCGAGTGCCCAATTGCCTCACTGACACCTCAATTGTCTGCCTCTGTGGCAGTGCAGTGCCTGGCACTGCGCCGTCTGGTGTCAATTGTGGGCACAGCTAGGCTGCTGAGGCTGGGTGTGTCCTCCGTGTCCCCAGTCCAAGCTTCCTAGGTTTGGCTGACCTGTTTCCCATGATATTGTCAATCACATTGGTGATTTGGACTAGTCCTTGAGCCACATCCCTGCTGCTGTGTGCTGCCTCAACCTGTGCAGCCCCTGCACAACATGAAATTTGGAAGGTGGAATTAGCCAGCCTAGTGACAGAGCGACAAAATCCCATGAACATGCTCATGAAGCATCACTCCTACCTGCGGTGGCTCACCCTGTCATGCCGCAGCTCCTGGCATAGTTACCTCACAGCAGAAGTGAGCTCCCTTGTGTCCTGTGATGCCTGGACCTGTCCCGCATGCAGCTGTTCAATGTTTGTATTCAGGCACTCCAGCTGGCATTGCAGGCCCCCCATGTTGGCATTATGGTGCTGCATCTGTTTTTGTAATGCAGTGACCTTTTTATTCTGCATGCGCTGCTGCTGCAACATAGCTGATTCCAGGCCACCAAAGAAGGAGGTTCCCTCACCTGCCTTATACGCCTGTGCACCTGCATTTGTAGCCATCCTGCGGGGTGCTGTGGTCTGCTGCAAACAGGGCTTCTGCATCATGGTGCATCTGCCAGTTGGGGATGGTGTATGTGGGCCTTCCTGCTGCTCATCTGAGCCCTGACTGAGTTCTGGCAGTGGCAGTGCCCTAGGCCTGTGTCAGAGTGGCGCAAGGTTCTGAGACCCACTCATATTGGAGTCTGAAGTAGGATGGGTGTCAGTCTCCCCTAAACTGGCACATGCTGTGGCTGCTGGGCCTGGACCACCTGCAACAACAATATGCAGCATGTCAGTTATGTTTGTTACAATTACGGTCACACAATGGTAATAAAGGTACAGGTACTTCTCTTCACTGTGTTGTGGGTGTTGTGTTCTTTTGGGTGTCGCTCTACTTTATTACATTGTATGTGCTACTTTCAGCTCTGGGTTGTGGGCTGCCACTCCCATAATGCATTGTTGTGCTGCTTCTAAGATGTGGAATGGACTACTTCTCACAATGTTTTACATTACTTGCTAATTCCTAAGGGGCTTTTGTGCATACACATATGGGGTTAAAATTCAATATTGCACTTACCTTTGCTGGTACTTGGTGTGCCGGAGGTGTCAATCTCAGTGACCCCACTGACTGCTTCAGGGAGGAGTGTGGACTCCACTAGGTCCTCTATCGGGGTGGAGGGTGACTCTGTGGGTGGGCCGCCTCCTGGAGTCATCTTGCCACCTTCTGCTTGGCACGGGACCGCAGGTCATACCACCTCTTCTTAATTTCTTCTACCGAGTGCTGTGCCACTCCAGCAGCGCAGATCTTTGTTTGGATGTCTGCCCAGAGTCTCCTTTTCTCACTCTCAGGCACCTGGAGTGAGCTTTTGCCAAAAAGTCGGTCATGGCTCCTGACCACCTCCTCTGTCAGCACCTCCAGCTCTTGCTCGCTAAATTTGAGCTTATGCTTTCTTTCTCCCTTCTCCTGTACCTGGGCAGAGTAGTCAATGTTTGTTCAGCTGTGCTGCTGCCTTCTCCAGAGACTTGCTCAGTGTGGCTGGGCTGGCTCTCTCTGAGTGCTGGTTTGGGTGTAGCACCTGAAACTGCCAGGGATGACTCACTTCCTGCTTGTGTGCTTTCTCGCAATTTGTGATTTTCAATTACCGAATCACAATTTGCGAAAATGCAAATTGCGATTCGGTAAATGGGCTTCGCAAACCACAAATAGCAATTTTTTCGAAATCGCTATTTCCGAATCGCAATCATGATACATGGCCTATTGCAACTCGGAAATATTGATTTCTTAAAAATTGCTATTTGCGATTCGCAAAGCCATTTCTTCATACATCTGCCCCTAAATTATCTATCTCAGTGCAAAATGATAGGCCATCAGCCCCTGACCCGCAATGGAGAAATATAATGTGTTGTTGGACCAATCAATGGAGCGAACTGACTGGACATTTTGTATACACAATCCAGCACGCTTACACCTAATTGTAATTTACAGATAATACATTTCACGTATCTTCACCAAATGTACTATACTCTTGCTAAGTTATTTAGATTTGGCCTGCACGAGAACGATTACTGTCTCAGATGTGGGGCACCTGATACTGACATAGGCACTGGTATGGTATTGACCCCCCACCTAACCTCCCCCCACCTCCGCATCTGGTGCTACTGGACAAAGGTCACTGACCCCTAACTGCAATGCCATTAGAGCCCATAGGGTGTCACCAGCACCTCTGCCTACTTGGTCTGGGAAAGAATTTGCTCTCAGCAATACGTAGGCTCACAACAGTGGCATTATTGCTGGCCAAGAGGAGGGTTGTGAAATGCTGGGGTAAACGTGATGCCTACGACACTTCAGTGGCTGTGTGACCTGGTCAATTGTAAAGAGCAGACGGAAATGCATGATGAGGAGATGCGGCAACTTCATGGCCTAGGGACATATGGAGCCCCCTCGTTACCTACCTGCTAACTGTTCCAGAAGCCTCATAGAGAAGGAATCCTGCATGCCAATACGTAGACTGGTGATGTACTAATGGGACTGCTAACTTGGTGGAGTATTCTATTACATCTTGAATATTCTGTCGTACAGGATGTGGCACTCCTTAATTTACGGATCAGTAATGAAATTGACATTGCTTTCTTCCTATTTCTTTCATCTAAAGGCCCTTGCAACCGTATGCTAGTATTGTCTAAAGGTCTTCCTGTGTAGGATCATTCGTTCTTAGGTCTCATCTGGCCATTCATCTTTTACCTCCTTCTTTTGAAGATTGAAAACAGCTTTCATTTTTGCTTGATTATACTTTCTTTCAGGTTTATTTTATTTAGAATATGTATGTAATGCAGACATTCACCATAAAGGTATGTCAGCGCTGCAACTTAATCCAGTGATGAACTGCAAAAGTGGTAAGAGCATCAATAATTCCCAGGTTTAAGATTTTAACATCTGTGGGGGAATATAAAGGCAAGTTTTAAGGTGGTTTCTAAATTTCAAGAGTGAGTGTTGAAAATGTAATGCATAAGGAAGCGAGTTCCAGTGCCTAATAGCCACTACTGAGAAACCTCTGCCTACAGTGGAGGAGTGGCCAAACTTGGGTACTGGCACTTACAAAGAGGACTCTGAATGCAAATGGCTCTGATGTTTCTAAAAGCAAAACAACTGAAGTAAGTGAGCTATGTGCTCATCAAAGAGTGCTTTGTGACCAAAACAAAATGATTTGAGTAGCACTGCATTTCACTGGAAATCAAAGCAGTGTTACAAACCCAATAACATATGGTCTGTTTTCTTGAGTTTAGGTGCCACACTGTCTGCTAAATTGTGGAGCAGTTGCAGCTTCTGTAAATCCTGAGTGGGTATCAAATATAATGCTTACAATAGTTTAGATTTTCAGCAAAAAGCATTTAGAATGAGAATCTTAGCAAAAAAACTAAAAGAGATAAAGACTATTTTTAGAAATGAAAATTGAAATAAAAAAGCTAACAATAGAAAGCATTTGTTTTGAAAGAGTCAATTTTGATTCACAGATTTTCTACACAAGTTACTGGTGTAGGTTTACTATCCATCATCGGAGGTCAACTAAACAATTTCCATACTAAGGATGTCCAAGTTCAAGAAGAATCTCTGCATTACCAACATTCAATTTAAGCTGATGTTGAGTTGTCCAAGCATCTACTAGTTGTAGGCAGTCATGAATATTTCTTGCACTTCGTGATACATATCTAGAACTCTTGAGAACAATTTGTGTATCATCCACATACATGATGGGAAGAAAGTTAAAAGACTGAATGAAAATTGAGAATGAAATCTTGTGGATGTTAAAAGGATAGTACTGAGTTTCAGGAAAGACGTCAACAATCTAGCCTTTGGAAAGAAAAGTTGGAGGAAAGACTTCTACTGTTCTATTAGAAACTCCTGGAATAAAACAGTACCACCAGTACTAAAAGCCCGAAGGCACTTAAGTAATATCTGATATACTGCAGAGAATTCCAATATTATCAGTGTGGCAGGGATGCCTTGGTATGTACAGCAGCAACTTCAGTCAGTTGCTGTTAGGACCACTATGTCAGGACTGCACCCACAATAAGATGTAAACAATTGTAAGAGAAATGGTTATAAGTTTGGGGAGGATGTGTGTCATAACACACACAAGTCAATAAATAAACCAGGGCTCAAGTGTTGGGAGCTATGGCCCCTTCTATAGATCTCACCCTCCACCCAGGAACATCTTGGACATCCCAGTATGTACTGTTACATTGGCTGCCCTTCCAAGGTTCTGGGACCAGTCACCTTGGAGTCTACTAGATGCTGGTGTAACTCTGAAGAACAATTACTCAAGGTGCCATCCTTCATAAGCAAATTGTATAGCCCATAATGAGTACTCACCTTACTGACCTTCACCCAGTTCTAGTGCTTTGAATTGAATGTTTACAAAGTCATCCCAAGATTGTTGTGGAAACTTTAGGGGTGTTTCATCATCTCATGGTACTCTTCTGGAGTGAATCCAAACATATGCTGCAGTGCACCCTTCAGGTTGTTGTAGGATGCAGTTACCTTATCTAGAGTTAGGAATGTATCCCTCTCCTGTTTAGGCACCCAGAGGTATTCTAGTGCCTACAAATCACACTAGGGCACGCAAATTCTTGTTTGTGTTTGCCAACTTAACATTGGTGAGCCGTGCATGAGAAAAAACACACCCTGACACGGCAGTTGGGGAAATTTTGTCCAAACTCTGTGTTTCAAGCAAAGCACAGAGTGGGCAAATCTCTGGAAACTCAGATGGCAGGGCAGAAGTTTTTGCCACACCCTTAATTTAAGTATATTTATCTAATTAGTGTCAATATTTTGGTCCACAAAATGTTTGTAACATAAATGTGAAATTCAATATTTTTTACATCAACACTTGATATTCTATCATAGAGCCTAATTTATTTTATTTTGTATGGACATCACCACAGACCTTCCACTTTGACACTATTATAAATTACAGTTTATTAGTAAAATGTTGCTAATGAGGAACCTTTCCATGCTATGTGCTATATCTCAATTTTCTACATTACTAGCCTCAATTACATCGTATCCTATCGCTTCTAATGGTTCTGATGAAAGCAATGTGTTGGGCATTGCTACTCATGATTTGCCAGTGAAGTATTCCAAGACAAAGGTGCCCCCAACAGCACCTTGGGGGATACTATGGTGCTTAGATTGATGAGCTCCCTTTAATTAGTAAGGAGGGTGAAAGAAAAGGAGATATTGGGAGATACGATGCCTGAAGGGACACTGCATTAAAGACCATCATGTGTGTAGTAATTACACCAAAAATATTACATGGCCCAGTAACTAGGCAGAACAATAATTGAATGAGAAATAGCAAATTTATAATGCTGTGGTGTCTGATTATTATGGTAAAATCCTAATATGTATGATTTGGATTAGATGAATGAGATCAGCATTAATTGTGATGTAATACAAAGGTGTGTGTGTGCATTGTTTTGGAGGGTCCTGGTTATAGCTCAGTAGTATTGTATACAATACTCTATCTAACAGGTATGTTGTTGTCCTAACTTCTCTTTGGAATAATATGTAGTTTTCTCTGCAGAAGCCCAGGCCACACACAAATACACACCCCACAAAAGGGCAGTGGGGTTTCAGGCACTGGCATTTCACTAAACATACGTTTAAAGGTACACGATCCCATGTTGTATCTGAGGTAAAATCCTGCCTTCAGTTTCATTCTTGTTTCAATATGACCATGAAGGGGACCAATGTGTGCCTCAAATAGGCACAACTTGAGTTCCTATGTGTGTCTCCTGTGATTTGAATAACTTGCTAGAGTCGGACATGTGTTAATATCTTAACACTGTAATGCTTGTTATTCATTTAATTGCATCTGAGACAGTGCCTATTGAATTCCTTAGTAATAAACATAGGGTCTTTTTGGTGGAACACTTTTTACAATAAGTAGTCTGCTTTGAAATTGATGTTCATCTCTACGGGGTGCCAGTGTGATTGCTATACATGGTTAGCTTCCAAATCAAATGTATTCAACTTGAGAGTCCATCTACTCAGTATTTTTTACATCTGTTGAGATGTATCTTATCTTTGGCAGTTTAAGAATTTTCGTAGTTTAATCAAGACTGCAAAAATATTTGCAACCGTCATTTTATGCCTGAAGGTGAGAAAATTAAATGTTCTTTGAAGGACTCAAATCTTATATGGTGACATTTGAAGTTCATATCTCAAAGTTTAATTATTTGTTAAAATAATGCCTCAGCCCTTGTTGATAGATACTGGCTTAGGGCATTCGCCCTAAGAAGGCCACAGTGCGATGACCCAGAGGTTTAAGTGATAACTGATGGAGAGTACTTCTGTCTTGGTTTCTGCACATCTTGATGTTGACTGCTCCTAGTGTAGGTGTTAGGCTAGACACTGGTTTTCTGAAGTCAACGTTTACATTTATTATTCATTGTGTTTTATCCACATATAGCTAGACGACTGCATTGAAATAGCACCAAAGACAGCACACAGATGTGATGTTAATTTGAGGACAGTCAGCTGGATGGAAGAAAGTGTATCTATTCCGGATTAAGTTTTATAGATTTATGGATACGTAGCTGTCAATAACAGGCTTTTCCCTCAGAGTTCCAACAGACATCAGACATAAAACAAGAGAGTTCCTTCTAACGTCACGTAGAAATAAGAGATGGAGAAATTCACATTACTGACATCTACCCTGTTAGAAATGGGGTCTTTGGTTGGCAGTCAGCTCCGTGCGTCGATTCTTCGGTCGTGTTACAGACGAGCGTCAATTCAGCCATGAAGCCGGTGGCGCATCGAATTCCCAGCCGCAGATTGAAGTTGCGTCGATCTTTTCCCCGCACGGCATTCTGTGCATGGATTTCTTCGTCTTAGGCTGCCAGCTTCTCCTTTCAGGGTCCTAGGAACTGGATGGGCACCTCGGGGTGGGGTAGGAGTCTCTCCAGAGACTCCAGGTGCTGGCAGAGAGATGTCTTTGCTGTCCCTGAGACTTCAAACAACAGGAGGCAAGCTATGAATCAAGCCCTTGGAGATCTTCACAAGATGGAAGGCACACAAAGTCCAGTCTTTACTGTCCTACTCTGGCAGAAGCAGCAACTGCAGGATAGCTCCACAAAGCACAGGCAGGGCAGCTCTTCTTCCTCAGCTCTTCAGGTCTTCTCCAGGCAGAGATTCCTCTTGGTTTCCAGAAGTGTTCTAAAGTCTGTGGTTTTGGGTGCCCTTCGTATACCCAATTTCTCCTTTGAAGTAGGCACACTTCAAAGTAAAGTCTCTTTTGAATGGGAAATCCTGCCTTGCCCAGGCCAGGCCCAGACACTCACCAGGGGGTTGGAGACTGCATTGTCTGAGGGCAGGCACAGCCCTTTCAGGTGTGAGTGACCATTCTTCCCCTCCCTCCTATCACAGATGGCTCATCAGGAAATGCAGACTACACCCCAGCTCCCTTTGTGTCACTGTCTAGTCTGAGGTGCAACCAACCCAACTGTCAAACTGACCCAAACAGGGAATGCACAAACAGGCAGAGCCACGGAAATGGTATAAGCAAGAAAATGCTCACTTTCTAAAAGTGGCATTTTCAAACACACAATCTTAAAATCAACTTTACTAAAAGATGTATTTTTAAATTGTGAGCTCAGAGACCCCAATCTCCACAAGT
Source organism: Pleurodeles waltl (assembly GCF_031143425.1). Lineage (NCBI taxonomy): Eukaryota > Metazoa > Chordata > Amphibia > Caudata > Salamandridae > Pleurodeles > Pleurodeles waltl. The sequence continues at coordinate 1,421,508,604 of NC_090446.1, forward strand.
CCATCCACTCCCAAAGGGAATCTACACTTTAATCATATTTAAAGGTAGCCCCCATGTTAACCTATGAGAGGGACAGGCCTTGCAACAGTGAAAAACGAATTTAGCAATATTTCACTGTCAGGATATAATAAACCACATTACAATGGGGGTGATTCCAACCCTGGCGGTCGGTGATAAAGCGGCGGCCAACCCGCCAACAGGCAGGCGGTCAAAAAAATGGAATTCTGACCCTGGCGGGAACCGCCAACACAGCCCGCCACTTTAACACTCCGACCGCCACGGCGGGACAGACAAACAGTGCGGCGGTCACCGCCAACAGGCAGGCGGCAGACAATGTACCGCCCACCCTATCACAACTCACCAATCCGCCACCTTTTCAGGGGCGGGAGCCCCGCCGATAAAAACACGGCGGAAACAGCATACGAATGGGAAAACGCTTACCTCTACACACTCCAAGAGGACGGAGGACAGCATGGAACCCGAATTAAACATCCTACCAGCCATTGTCTACCTGCTCATCTACCACGAGTACGAACGCCGGCGCAGACGACAACGGTGAGTACTGCACCTACGACACAGGGGAGGGGGGAGGAGGAAAGGTTACGGGCACACACATATGCGACACACCCACCCCCCCACCCTCCCCAACTATCTACACACCAATGCAGAGCAACAACTCAGAGTGACACCCCGGAAAAATGCAAAGACATAATTAAAATGATAATTAAAATGTATGTATAAAATAGGTTCATTGAAGTCATGGTAAATTATCAATATGAAATATAAAAAATAAAGAATGAACATTGCGAAATCTATATACATAGGCAATAAGTCCTGCACATTTTGTTAAAGTTCCATAGTCCGTGGGCCAATGTGCACAAACACATGGGCAAAGCCCACACAGGAGACCAGATACCGTTGGAGAGAACACTGCTGGGGCATCAGATGATAAAACTACAGGCACCTCAGGGGGAAGGGAAGGGGGGGCACCTCAGCCACAGGAGTCCACGACGGCAGATCCACGAGGGGGCCTCCATGCCCACTGTACCATCCTGGGGAGTGCAAAGCCACAGTCTCTCAAGTCTCTACAGTGGGAGGGTTGCCCACTGTGCCATCCTGGGGAGTGCAAAGCCACAGTCTCTCAAGTCTCTACAGTGGGAGGGTTGCCCACTGTGCAATCCTGGGGAGTGCAAAGCCACAGTCTCTCAAGTCTCTACAGTGGGAGGGTTGCCCACTGTTCAATCCTGGGGAGTGGAAAGCCACAGTCTCTCAAGTCTCTACAGTGGGAGGGTTGCCCACTGTGCCATCCTGGGGAGTGCAAAGCCAGAGTCTCTCAAGTCTCTACAGTGGGTGGGTTGCCCACTGTGCCATCCTGGGGAGTGCAAAGCCACAGTCCATCAGATGGATAACCGACTCCACTGGTATTGGAGGAGGCATGGTGCCCAGAGTGCAGCGTGAACACCAGCTCGACACAGAACCGGCACTGTCAATGGGCCAGCGGTGCTTGACAGGAAGGGCCCAGCGGAGCGGTGCTTGAGACGGCGGGGCCCAGCGGAGCGGTGCTTGACAGGGCGGGGCCCAGCGGAGCGGTGCTTGACAGGAAGGGCCCAGCGGAGCGGTGCTTGACAGGAAGGGCCCAGCGGAGCGGTGCTTGACAGGGCGGGGCCCAGCGGAGCGGTGCTTGAGACGGCGGGGCCCAGCGGAGCGGTGCTTGAGATGGCGGGGACCAGCGGAGCGGTGCTTGAGACGGCGGGGCCCAGTGGAGCGGTGCTTGACAGGAAGGGCCCAGCGGAGCGGTGCTTGAGACGGCGGGGCCCAGCGGAGCGGTGCTTGAGACGGGGGTGCCCAGCGGAGCGGTGCTTGAGACGGCGGTGCCAAGCGGAGCAGTGCTTGACAGGAAGGGCCCAGCGGAGCGGTGCTTGAGACGGCGGGGCCCAGCGGAACGGTGCTTGACAGGAAGGGCCCAGCGGAGCGGTGCTTGAGACGGCGGTGCCCAGCGGAGTGGTGCTTGACAGGAAGGGCCCAGCGGAGCGGTGCTTGAGACGGCGGGGCCCAGCGGAGCGGTGCTTGACAGGAAGGGCCCAGCGGAGCGGTGCTTGAGACGGCGGTGCCCAGCGGAGCGGTGCTTGACAGGAAGGGCCCAGCGGAGCGGTGCTTCAGACGGCGGTGCCCAGCGGAGCGGTGCTTGACAGGAAGGGCCCAGCGGAGCGGTGCTTGACAGGAAGGGCCCAGCGGAGCGGTGCTTGAGACGGCAGGGCCCAGCGGAGCGGTGCTTGACAGGGCGGGGCCCAGCGGAGCGGTGCTTGACAGGAAGGGCCCAGCGGAGCGGTGCTTGACAGGAAGGGCCCAGCAGAGCAGTTCAGAGATGGCGGTGCCCAGCGGAGCGGTGTTTGACAGGAAGGGCCCTGTTCAGCGGTGCTTGTCTTGGCGGGGCCCTGTTCAGCGGTGCTCTTCACGGCGGGGCCCTGTTCAGCGGTGCCTGTCTTGGCGGGGCCCTGTTCAGCGGTGCTCTTCACGGCGGGGCCCTGTTCAGCGGTGCCTGTCTTGGCGGGGCCCTGTTCAGCGGTGCTCTTCACGGCGGGGCCCTGTTCAGCGGTGCCTGTCCTGTCTTACTAGGGATCCAGACCTGGCCAAGACTCCCCGCTTAGTCGCCCTCCGACCGTGCAGTTGCTGGCCCCTCCTGTGACGGAGTCCTGGGCCCGTGGGTGTCCTCCGTCACACCCGGTATGGGGCTGGTGGGGCCCTCCTGGTCCGCGCGCCTGCTGGCTGACTTCTCCGCCCTGCTGCCCTTGCCCTCCTTCGATGAAGCTCTCTGGCCCTTGCCTCCCCTTGATGTTGTGGCAGGTGACGGGCCAAGACTATGGTCCTTGGTGGCAGCCGTCTCAGCCTTCTCGCGCCGGCCCTTTGTTTTTCTGGTTCTCTTCCCAGGGGGTGGGCTGGCTGTCCCCTTGCTTCTGGCCGATGTATCTGCACTAGGAAAAGGTGGACTCCAATACCCGTGCACAATGGTCGCACTCGATGCAGGGCTGGTGGTGGCTGAGGTGCTCTTAGGACTCTTACCAGATGGAGGGGGTGGGTCAGTGGTTGGAAAGAGGTCAAGGTTGGAAAGGAAAAGCAACTTGGAAAGACAGGGACGGGTAGGTGTAGTGGTTATGGGAGTGGAGGAAGAGGATGTGGTTGTAGGAGAGTCAGGTGTGCTGTCTTTGGGTGCAGGTGCTTGTGACGTAGGCTGTCGTGAGGTGGATGGCTGTTGGGTGGGTGGCTGCCTGCGTTTGTGTGGTTTGGAAGAGGGGGTGACAGACACACTGGGAGAGGACACAGGGGACGTGTAAATGGCAGTGGGGGTGGTGACTGCACGTGTGCGGACTGTACTGGAGGGTGTGCTGGTGATGGAAGTACTGGCTGATGGTGGTGTGCATGCAGGTGTGAGCGGAGACGTCACAGGGAGGGAGGAGGGAGACGAGGAGGTGGGGGACACAGAGGTGGTAGTGACTGTTGGCATGTCTGCATCTGGATGTTGCTTGGCTGAATGCTTGTGGGATCTGTGGTGCTTATGTCTGGATGAGCTGCCCTTGGGTGTTGAGGTGTGTGCAGGCTGGTCAGATGGTGTGGATGGGATAGGCTGAGGAACAGGAGACTGGGACTGGGTGGAGGCAGTTAGAAGAGGGAGGCTGGAAACAGGGACAATGGCTGCCGTCAGTGCTGAGGCCAGAGCATTGAATGATCGTTGATGGGCAGCCTGACCCGAATGAATGCCCTCCAGGTATGCATTGGTCCGATGCACCTCCCTTTCTACACCCTGGATGGCATTCAAAAGGGTAGACTGCCCAACAATGATGGTCTGGAGGAGGTCAATGATCTCCGCACTGAGGGAAGCAGGGGTAACTGGGGCAGGGCCTGAGGTGCCTGGGGCGAAGGAGATGCCCGCCTTCCTGGGTGAGAGGGCACGGAGCGAAGGCTGAGGGGCTGCTGGAAGGGTGGGGCTGGTGAGCTGGGTGGCGGCTGTACCTGTTGTGGCGGTGGGGACGGATGTTGCCGCCACCGCAAGGGAGCTCCCTTCCGAGGACGTGTCGGTGTCGCTGACGTCTCCACGGGTCCCCGTTGTGGAGCTCCCCTCGCCCTCCGTATCACTGGTGTACTCGGTGTCTGTAGCATGGCCCTCCGGGGCCATGTGAGTTGCAGCTCCCTTGTGCTCCGATGCCAATTCTCCTCCGCCTGATGATGCTAATGCACACATGCACAGGAAGATAAAGAAAATGGGTGGGGGGAGAAATAAAGACAGGTTGAGTGCATGCATTGGCAACACCGTTGTCGGAGAGGACAGACACAGAAGCCCCCTGCACTACGCAGCGCAATCGGGGTACACTACTCAGTACTTGTGACTAGGCCTACAGGTCTATGGACAACAAATGCACACATGGGTAAAGTCACCCACAGCCCTCCTCCCCAACCCAGACACCTCCACTGAGCGCAAAGATAGCAGAATGTGCTGATACTCACCCCCTTGTGTCTGCTGTGATGTCTTCACGCGCCCATCCAAATCGGGGTAGGCCACCGCCAGGATCCGGGACATCAGGGGGGTCAAGGTACGACTGGCACCCCTCCTACGTTGGGAGGCCATCCCCAGCAGAGACTCGGCGGTCTTCCTGGTCCCGCGGCGGATGTCCTCCCACCTCTTTCGGTAGTGGGTGCCCCGTCTGTTGTGGACCCCCAGGGCCCGGACGTCCTTGGCGATGGCACGCCAAATCTCGATCTTCTGATGGGCGCTGACCTATTTGACATGTACAGGGTGGGAAAGGAAATATCATCACTTTTCTGCATGGTAGATGTGAGTGGCCCCCCCTCCCCAACCTTGCCATGTGGCACATGCTCTCATCTGTCGTGCATTGCACTCCTCATTCGCTCCCCTCCCCACCATCTTACATCCACCCCACTCAACACAGGCATAGCCCATTCAACGTGCACCCAGTGTACTTACCTGCTGGTCTGGAGGACCGTAGAGTAGCGCATACTGGGGGAGGACCCCATCAACAAGTTTCTCCAACTCTTCTGAAGTGAAGGCAGGGCCCTTTCCCCAGTCGCAGCAGCCATAGTATCTCCCAGACCGAGGTCACAGCAGCACTTGCAGTATAGGTCCTCTCCTGTGGATGATCAGGTCTTGAGTGATTAAGCAGATAGAAAATGGCGGTCACGCCCGCGGCGGTGCGTACTGCCGCGGTGCGTACCGCGACCGCCGGCGCACATCGTCATTGGCTCCTGATACCCATAGGGTTCAATGTTAACCAATGCGGCTTCGCACCGCGGTCTTCGACCGCCACGGTGTGCCACGCCAGCGCATTGACCTCACATCCCATTGTCACACTTCACAGGTCAGGCAGCCGCCATTTCAAAGGCCCACATGGCTTAATTTCTACTGCGTCACACAGGCCTAGACCGTGCATTGCCACTCATACACGCCTTTCACAGCATTGCGATTCATTTACTGTGCAAGCTGTTTGAACGAACCTGTGGGTTTCTTCACTCTGTACTCCATGTTGTCCTTCCTAGGCACCGTCCGCTGGGACTTGCGAGGAGAAGGATGAATCCTCCCGTGTACCGACCGCTGGTGGACCTGTCGACAATGGAAGAACGACATATTATACTTCGATACAGACTGGACAGAGCCACTATACATGAACTGTGTGCCCAGCTGGAGCCAGACCTGATGTCCCCCATCCGCCAACCCACAGGGATTCCCCCTCTGGTGCAGGTTCTGTCAGTACTCCATTTTTTGGCAAGTGGGTCTTTTCAGACAACAGTGGCCATGTCATCAGGGATGTCTCAGCCTATGTTTTCTAAGGTTTTGTCCAGAGTGTTGTCTGCCCTGATGAAATACATGCGGAGCTACATTGTTTTCCCTGAGGAGGATGATTTGGCTACAGTGAAGGGTGATTTCTATGCCCTTGGACATATCCCCAACATCATTGGTGCCTTTGATGGGACCCATGTGGCTTTGGTACCCCCCAAAGGCAGTGAGCAGGTGTACAGAAATAGAAAAAGTTATCATTCGATGAATGTCCAGGTGGTCTGTTTGGCAGACCAGTACATCTCCCATGTAAATGCCAAGTTCCCTGGGTCAGTGCATGACGCATATGTTATGCAAAATAGCAGCATCCCTTATGTGATGGAACAGCTACAGAGACACCGTGTGTGGTTATTAGGTGACTCTGGTTACCCCAACCTCTCCTGGCTACTGACCACAGTGAGGAATCCCCGGACCAGGGCAGAGGAACGGTACAATGAGGCCCATGGATGAACTAGGAGGATCATAGAAAGGACCTTCGGCCTCCTGAAAGCCAGGTTTAGGTGCCTGCATATGACAGGGGGATCCCTAATGTACTCACCAAAGAAGGTGTGCCATATCATCGTGGCCTGCTGTATGCTTCACAATCTTGCTTTGCGACGCCAGGTGCCTTTTCTGCAGGAGGATGGTCCAGATGGTGGTGTTGTAGCAGCTGTGGAGCCTGTGGAGAGTGAAGAGGAAGAAGACGACGGGGACGACACGGACAACAGGGATACAGTGATACAACAATATTTTCAGTAGCACACAGGTAAGATTCACCCACACCATTTTACATTTACTTCAGGCCTCCTGCGTCTCTACTTTCTGTGTTTCCCCCCATTTCCTTTTAACTGAATTGTGACTTTCACTTCACTTTTAAGAGCTGTTTGACCAACTGCGTGACTTCTGCTTTGTTTGCCCATGGACTACAGCTTGTTGTCATTGGTATGTTGTCATCACAATGTAACAGAACATAATTGCACCGTTATGTGTGATACATAATTGTAAAATACAAGCAGACTCCTGTTATTGTAAGTGCAATAAGTGATTTATTTCAAGTGCTACATATAGGTACATGATTGTAAAACGGTGATGGGAGGGGCTGGAGTAATGTCCATGGCAGAGTCCAGTTCTCAGTCGCACAGGTGCATTGTCCATATGCCTGTGGAAGGATGGAGCAGGGGCAGTTCAAGGTTGGCCAGGGTGACAATGTGGGACAGTGGGATGACATCAGGGGGTATCTTATGCTGGCGGGGGTCTTGCAATCCTACTCTGTCTTCTTGTGTGATCTCAGGTTCCGCTTGCGGGGTGGTTGTTCTTCAGCAGGAGGTGGGGTTCTGGTGGCCTGTCGTTGTGTTGGGGCCTCCTGTCCACTAGTGCCGGCGGAGGTGGTAGGCTGTTCGTGGTCCAGGCTAGTGACATGGGCCCTTTGGGGTGCCACATGGTCCCACAATGTGGTGACTATCTGGTTAAGGGCCAGGACGATGGTCCCCATTGCGGAACCGATGTTCCTCAGTTCCTCTCTGAACCCCATGTACCGTTCCTCCTGCTGTGCCTGGATCTCCTGGAACCTGGCCAGTACCGTCGCCATCGTCTCCTGGGAGTGGTGGTATGCTCCCATGATGGTGGTGAGGGCCTCTTGGAGAGTGGGTTCCCTGGGCCTGTCCCCCCCTGTCGCACAGCAGCCCTCCCAGTTCCCCTGTTACCCTGGGCCTCTGTCCCCTGGACGGTGTGCCCACTACCACTGCCCCCAAGTCCCTGTTGTTGTTGGGGTGGTGGGTCAACCTGGGTGCCCTGTAGTGGCGGACACACCGCTGACTGACGTGTCCTGGAGACAGAGGCATGGGCCCGCTGGGTGGGAGCTGTGCTGGTGTTCCCAGAGGGGGGTAGGTCTGGTGTAGCCTGTGGCTGTGTGTGGGGAACCGACTGTCCAGAGGTCCCCGATGGGCTGGGCTGGTCATCTGGGTCCAGGGAGACAGAGCTGCTGTCATCGCTGGGGGCCTCTTCTGGGGGTGGGATGGACATCTCTGTACCCTCCGTGGTGGTGTGGTGGCGTTCGGGTCCTGCAGGGGTATAAGGGTATGGTTATTGGTTCTGTGTGTGGCATTTCGTGTGATGGATGGGTGTCCGTGTACCCAAGTGCAGGCATTCCCTTGTGGGGGCTTTTGTGAGGGTGGCTTGTGGGGGTGATGTGTGTGTGCAGTGGGCATGCTTTGGTGATGGGTGTCCATGCTTTGTGGTCGCATGCAGGTCTAGGTGTTGGGATGGGTGGGTTGTGATGGTGGGACATTAGGAAGGTGTGATGGGGGTGGGGGTGAGGGTGGGGGTATGTGCTGGCATGCAGATGGGGTGGGGGTGGGAAGTAGTAGTTGGAATTGACTTACCAGAGTCCATTCCTCCGCGCACTCCTGCGAGGCCCTCAGGATGCAGGATGTGCAAGACTTCCTCCTCCCATGCTGTGAATTCTGGGGGAGTAGGTGGGGGTCCGCCGCCAGTCTTCTGCACCGCAATGTTGTGCCTTGATACCATGGAACGCACCTTCCCCCGTAGGTCGTTCCATCTCTTCCTGATGTCCTCCCGATTGCGTGGATGCTGTCTCACCGCGTTGACCCTGTCGACTATCCTTTGCCATAGCTCCATCTTCCTAGCAATTGTGGTGTGCTGCACCTGTGCCCCGAATAGCTGGGGCTCTACACGTACTATTTCCTCCACCATGACCCTGAGTTCTGCGTCAGAGAACCTGGGGTGTCTTTGGGGTGCCATGGGGTGGTATGGATGAGGTGAGGGATGTTGTATGTGTTGTGGAGTGTGATGTGTGTGGTGGTGTATGGTGTTTTGTGCGTTGTAATTGTGTGGGTGATGTTGTGATTAGCCTCTGTGTGATGGTCTACTCTAAGCAGTGCTGTCTCTCTCTGTCCTTGATTCGCAATTGTGGTCGTAGGGGTTTGTGGGTGATGTGGGTGTGTGTTTTATATTGTCTTAGGTGTGTGGGAGTGGTGTGTGTATGTGTATCAGGTGTGTGTGTTTCAAATTGTCCAATGTGGATGTGTTTTGTAAGGGTGTGTGTATTTTGAGCGCGGCGGTGTGTACCGCCAATGGAATACCGTGGTTGAAAGACCGTCGCGTGGATTCGTGGGTCGTAATGGCATGGGCGTATTTCTGTTGGCGTGGCGGTGGAGGTTTGGTCATCGCCATTTTTTCGCTGACCTTTGCTGTGGCGGACTTTTGTGGTTGTCGGGTTTTTGGAGGTTTTCAGGTAGCGGGTCAGAATGACCGTGGCGGTTTACCGCGTCCGCGGCGGTGTTATGGCGGTCTTCTGACCGGCGGTAAGCGCCTTTTACCGCTGAGGTCAGAATGACCCCCTATATGTCCTACCTTAACCATACACTACACCCAGCCCTTGGGGCTACCTAGGGCCTACCTTAGGGGTGTCTTATATGTAAGAAAAGGAAAGGTTTATGCCTGGCAAGTGGGTACACTTGCCAAGTTGAATTTACAGTTAAAACTGCACATACAGACACTGCAGTGGCAGGTCTGAGACATGATTACAGAGCTACTTATGTGGGTGGCACAACCAGTGCTGCCGGCCCACCAGTAGAATTTGATTTACAGGCCCTGGGCACCTCTAGTGCACTGTACTAGGGTCTTAATAATAAATCAAATAATGCCAATCATGGATAAGCCAATTACATACACATTTTGTAAAGGAGCACTTGCACTTGAGCCTGGTTAGCAGTGGTAAAGTGCCCAGAGTAACAAAAACAGCAAAATCAGAGTCCAGCACACATCAACAACCTGGGAAGCAGAGGCAAAAAGTTAAGGGAGACCACGGCAAGGATAAAAAATCTAACACGTGTCCCCCCAGCTGAAACTGGGGAGCAACTACCCAACCTCATGGGAGTTCCCATCACTAAGGCGGAAAAACCTGGACAGACCATCAGCATTGGCGTGTTCTGTACCAGGACGGTGTCCCACCGTAAAGTCCATCCTCTGTAAGGAAATGGACCACCTCAACAGTTTTGGATTCTCACCCTCATCTGTATTATCCATCTGAGGGGCCTGTGGTCGGTCTGAACTCGGAAGTGAGTCCCAAACAAGTAGGATCTTAGCTTCTTCAGTGCCCAGACCACACCAAACGCTTCATGTTCAATTGCATTCCACCTATGTTCCCTGGGTAGTAACCTCCTGCTAATGAAGGTTATGGGTTGATCTAGCCCCTCTTCACTAAGCTGTGAGGGTACTACTCCAATACCATGCTCTGAGGCATCTGTTTGCACAACAAACTCCTTGGAGTAGTCAGGTGCATTCAGCACAGGTGCTGTGCACATGGCAGCCTTCAGGGCATCAAAAGCAGTCTAGCAAGCCTCTGTCCAGATCACTTTCTTGGGTTGCTTCTTCGAAGTCAACCCAGTTAAGGGGGTAACAATGGTACCATATCCCTTAACAAACCTCCTGTAGTATCCTGTGAGACCTAAAAAGGCTCTCACTTCAGTCTGGGTCTTGGGAGGTTCCCAAGCCAAAATTGTATCAATCTTAGGCTGTAGGGGTGCCACCTGGACACTCCCCACCTGGTGTCCTAAGTACACCACAGAACCGTGCCCTATTTGGCACTTGCTCGCCTTAATAGTAAGGCCTGCCTTCTGGTGGGCCTCCAACACTCTCCAGAGGTGTTGCAGGTGTTTCTCCCATGTGGAACTAAACACAGCAATGTCATCCAGGCAGGCAGCACTGAACTCATCCATCCCAGCCAACACCTGGTAGACCAACCGCTGAAAGGTGGCAGGGGCATTCTTTATCCCAAATCGCATAACTTTAAATTGAAAGTGTCCATCTGGGGTAGAGAATGCTGACCTGTCCTTGGTCCCTTCAGTTAAGGCAATCTGCCAGTACCCAGATGTTAAATCAAACATATTGGGGTACTTGGCAGCTCCTAATCGGTCAATGAGCTTATCAGCTCGAGGGATGGGATGTGCGTCAGTCTTGCTGACCGGATTGAGTCCCTGGTAGTCCACACAGAACCTAAGTTCTGGAGTGGCACCAGGTGCATCAGCCTTTGGGACCAATACCACTGGGCTGGCCCAAGGACTGCTGGAGTGCTCAATAACCCCTAGGGAAATAATTTTGGATACCTCATCCTTAATGCATACCCTCACCCTGTCAGTCACCCTATAAACTTTCTGTTTAATAGGTGTACTATCCCCAGTGTCCAGCTCATGTGTGCACAAGTGTGTGGCTCCTGGGATCATGGAAAACAGTGAGGAAATCAGTCCCAACACGTGGCGACAGTCACCTTGCTGCTCCTCTGTCAGGGAGGGGTAGAGGATCACTCCCTCCATCGACCCATCTTTTTCTCCTGAAGACAGGAGGTCAGGAAGAGGATCACTCTCCCCCTCTACCCCATCATCTGTCGCACGGAGCATGGACAGTTCAGTCCACTCAAAGTGAGGTTTGAGGCGGTTGACATGCAGGACCCTTAAAGGGTTCCTTGTAGACCGAATGTCCACCAGGTAGGTGACTTCACTCTTGCACTCCACCACCTCAAATGGCCCAGTCCACTTATCCTGGAACACCCTAGGCTCTACTGGTACCATCACCCAGACTTTTTGTCCAGGTTGAAACTTGACCAGAGTGGCATTCTGGTCATACCAGCGTTTCATGTCCTCCTAGCTTGCTTCCAGGTTCTCCTGAACGAGACTCCTGAAGCGGGCAGTCTGGTTTCTCAAAGCCAGCATGTAACTTAATACATCCTGGAGGGGTTTACTAGGAGCTTTTTCCAAAGCCTCCTTCACCATACTTAAAGGTCCGCTCACACAGTGCCATAAATCAGCTCAAAGGGACTAAACCCAAGTCCCTTTTGAGGCACCTCCCTGTAGGTGAACAGAAGGCATGGCAAGAGGACGTCCCACTTCCGCCTCAAGGGCTCTGACGGGCCCGTGATCATGCCTTTCAAGGTGCGGTTGAATCTCTCAACCAGACCATTACTTTGAGGGTGGTAAGGGGTGGCAAACTTGTAGGTTACCCCACACTCCTTCCACAGAGACTTCATATACGTGGAAATGAAGTTGATACCCCTATCAGATACCACTTCCTTGGGTAACCCCTTACGGGTAAAAACCCCCATCAAAGCACAACCTAGCACAGGGGAAGTGATTGATCTCAAAGGAATGGCTTCTAGGTACTGGGTGGCATGGTCCACCAAGACCAGGATGAACCTGTTGTCCATGGCTGTCTTGGGATGCAGAGGCCCCACAATGCTAATGCCCACCCTCTCAAAGGGAGTACTGACAACAGGTAAAGGTTGGAGGGGAGCCTTACATTCCCCCCCCCACTCTTGCCACTTGCCTGGCAAGTCTGACAAGACCTGCAATGTGCATCTGAGTGCCTGCGCATTAGGGGCCAGGAAAAGTGGGTGACAAGCCTCTCAAAGGTCTTGTCCTGCCCCAAATGTTCAGCTAAAGGCACATCATGAGCCAACCTCAGTAGGAAGGCCCTGAAGCAGCACTGGGGTACCACCAGCACACGGGCTGACCCTGGCTCAGGAACCTTAGGCTCGCTATACAGGAGGCCATCTTCTCAGTAAATGGGGTGTGATCCTGGCTCCTTACCAGCCACCTGATCTGTAGCATACTGACGCAAACCCTCCAGAGTAGGGCATGTTTTCTGTGCTGCACAGAATGCTTCCCTGGTGGGCCCCCCTTCCTGCTGCCACTGAGACAGCTCAGGGACCTCCCCTAGTTCAGCCACCTGTTCCCCTGTAGGTTCTGGGACGTCACCCTCAGGCTCTGCCTCCTCCCAGACCATGGGAACTTCTGGGGCCGGTTTCCGGCACCCCCTGCCCTTCCTCTTCTTGGCGGTCCCCTGGGCCACTGTTTCAGGCTCCAGGGGTTCTTGACTACCCTGACGGGCTGCCATTGACTGGGTGGATACGCATACCCACCCAGGCAGACCCAACATCTCCAAGTGAGACCTGTGTTCCACCTCCTTCCAAGGGGAATCATCCAGGTCATTGCCTAGCAAACAATCAACAGACATGGTTGGACTCACAGCTACTTTCAAGGGACCTGAGACCCCCCCCCCCATTCAAAGGGAACCTGTGCCACTCTGCACAAGTGCTCTGAGTTGTCCACTGCAACTACTTGGTGAAGTACCTGGGGATCAATCTGCTCTTCAGACACCAGCTGACTCCTCACTGTAGTCACACTGGCTCCTGTGTCTCTCAGAGCCTCCACCCTCTGTCCATTAATGGTCACCCACTGCCTGCACTTCTTAGTGTTTTTAGGCACTAGGGTTCTCTGGACAAAACTCACTGTCCCCTAGTGAGATAAGGGTCACCTCAGCTGGTTCCCACCCACCTGAAACCAACTCCACCCCAAGCGCTACACTTGCCAAACCCTGGGACGGCACACTAGGGGATGCCGGTGTACTTTTGAGGCATTTGGGGTCTCCCCTCACATGACTCACCTGGTCACATGCATAGCCCTGACGTGGGGGACCACCTGCCACTGGCTTACCTTTGGAGAACCATGGCTTCTTTTCACTTGGGGGTTGGGAATCCTTACCCTGGGAATCAGTTTGGGGCCCTTTGGAGAACTCTCCCTGTTTACCTTAACCCCCCTTTCTTCTGAGAGGGACCCTGCCCACCCTGGGCGTGGTCTCCCCCATACCTCTTCTGGACCCTGGTGCTCTCCCAGCAGTCCGCTTCCTGCGCAAGCTTCCTGGGGTCAGTCAGCTTGCTGTCAATCAGGTGCTGGCGCAGCTCTGAAAAACATAAACTGTACAAGTGCAACCAAGCAATCAGATTGTAAAGCCCCTCATACGTAGTTACCTTACTGCCCTTCAGCCAACCATCCAGTGACCTGCAATAAGAATCAACACATCCCAACCATGTTTGAGATTCCTTCTTCTTGTAGGATCTAAACTTATCCTTGTACTGCTCAGGGGTGAGACCATACCTTGCGAGTAGGGCATCCTTCATGCTAGAGTAGGTAAGATTCTGAGCATCCCCTAGGGCTGTCAGTGTATCCTTCCCCTCTACCTCAAAGTGCTTCCACAGACCCGTCCCCCAATGAGTTTCAGGGACCAGATTCATATGGAGAGCAGACTCATATCCCTTAACCCACAAGTATATGTCATCCTCCCTTTTATAATCCTTCACAAGATCTTTAGGAATGTGCACCCTCCTTTCAGGCTGCACTGTGATGTGACTGCCACCATCCCACCCACTCCTCTGATCCAGCTCCCTCAAGCTGAGCTCATGAGCCAACAACAACTTGGCATCCTCATTTTCTCCAACTCCCTTTGGTCCTCCCTCTCTGCCTGTCTGTCCTGCACTTCTTCAGGGGTCAGACCCTTAGATGAGACACTGCTACCTGCCCTGGAGACCCTATCCCTGGATATAACAGGCCCACCCACAATACCATTGTCTGTGTACTGCCCTTCTTCCTCCTCATCCTCCTCTTCCTTTTTGTGCCCTTCAGTGCTGTTGGCTGTCACCCAGGCCCTCAGCAACTTTTGCAGCTCATTCTTCTTGGATGAGCTCTTAATGAACATAACAGGCCCACACACTACACCATTGTGCATGGAACACTCTTGCTCCTCCTCCTCATCTCCCTCATCCTCTGTGTGCCCTTCAGTGCTCTTGGCTGTCACCCAGGCCCTCAGCACCTTTTGCAACTCATCTTTCTTGGATGAGCTCTTAATGAGACAGTCAAAACTTTTACAGAACTGCTTTCACTGAGCCTTGGTATAGCCATCCAATTTCTCCAGATCAAAAACAGCTCCAACTGATGCATCTCCAGATTGGGACATGATGAAAAGTCAACAAAAGTGCAAAGTTCCAAAAAGCAGAAAACAAGTTGGAGGAGACTGGCCTGGCTTATAATGGGTTCCTGATGGTACTTACACCTTGTGCCAGGTCCAGTTATCCCTTATTAGTAGATTAGTAGTGTTCTAGCAGCTTAGGATGATAGAGGTAGCTATAGCAGAGCAGCTTAGGCTGAACTAGGAGACATGCAAAGCTCCTACTATAACACTTACATCATATAGCGCTATATCATAAGAAACACAATACTCAGAGTTACTAAAAATAAAGGTACTTTATTTTAGTAATAATATGCCAAAAATATCTCAGAGGATATACTCCTTTAGGAGGTAAGTAAAATACACAAAATATACACACAAACCAAAATCAGGTAAGTAAAAAGTTAGAAAAGTAGTGCAAACACTGTAGAATACAATACGATGCAATAGGACACCATAGGCATAGGGGCAACACAAACCATATACTCCAAAAGTGGAATGCGAACCACTAATGGACCCCAGGCCTAGTTTATTGTGTAGAGGGTCGCTGGGAGTGTAAGGATGTCCAAGATACCCCACCCCAAGACCCTGAAAAGTATGAGCAAGGTTACCCTACTACCCCAGAAAGACAGTGAAGTTGAGATAGGGGATTCTCCACAGGCAACAACTGACTGCAAAGCACTGCAGACGGATTCCTGGACCTGAGGACCTGCAAAGAAAGGGGACCAAGTCCAAGAGTCACGCAAGTGTCCAGGGGGGGCAGGAGCCCACTAAACCCTGGATGTATGTGCAAAAGGGCTGCCTGCGGGTGGAAGAAGCCAAAGATTCTGCAACAACGGAAGGTGCCGGGAACGTCTCCTTTGGTCAGAAGATGTCCCACAGTGTGTTGGAGGATGCAGAGTTGTTTCCACACAGAAAGACTGCAAACAAGCCTTGCTAGCTGCAAGAGCTGTGGTTAAAGATAATGGGTGCTGCCCCAGCCCAGGAAGGACCAGGAGGTCACCCCGTGGAGGAGGAGACAGAGGGTGCACTCAGCAACAGAGGGAGCCCATGCAGAAGCAGGCAGCACCCGCAGAAGCACTTGAACAGGCATTCAAGAAATATGAGCACAGCAGTCATCTCAACACAACAAAAGAGGGTCCTGCGAAGCCGGTGTTCAACGCAGCGAGTTGGGCAATGCAAGATGGAGTGCTGGGGACCTGGGCTCTGCTGTGCATGAAGCAATCCTTGCAAAAGTGCACAGAAGCCCTAGCAGCTGCAGATCACGCAGTACACAGGATTACTGTCTGGCATAGGGAGGCAAGGACTTACCTCCACCAAATTTAGACAGAAGGACCACTGGACTGTCAGGGTCACTTGGATCCAGCTCCTGTGTTCCAGGGGCCAAGCACGTCAAGATGAGAGGGGATCCAGAGGACTGGTGATGCAGATGTTTGGTGCCTGCGTTAGTAGGGGGAAGATTCAGTTCACCCACTGAAGATTTCTTCTTGGCTTCCAGTGCAGGGTGAAGGCAGACAGCCCTCAGAGCATGCACCACCAGTTGTGAACGCCGACAGCATTAGGCGCTACAATGTTTCTGGTAGTAGTCTTGCTTCTTTGTTGCGGTTTCGCAGGTGTCCTGGAGCAGTCAGCGGTCGATCATTTGCAGAAGTTGAAGAGAGAGATGAATAGGAACTCTGGTGAGCGCTTGCATTCATTATCTGACGGGAAACCCACGGGAGAGGCCCTAAATAGCCCTCAGAGGACGATTGGCCATCTAACCAGGTAAGCACCTATCAGGAGGGGTCTCTGACATCACCTGCTGGCACTGGCCACTCAGAGGCCTCCACTGTGCCCTCACACCTCTGCATTCAAGATGGCAGAGGTCTGGGACACACTGGAGGAGCTCTGGGCACCACCCCTGGGATGGTGATGGACAGGGAGTGGGCACTCTTCTTTCCTTTGTCCAGTTTCGCACCAGAACAGGGGCTGGGGGATACCTGAACCGGTGTAGACTGGCTTGTGCAAGGAGTGCACCATCTGTGCCCTTCAAAGCATTTCCAGAGGTTGGGGGAGGCTACTCCTCCCCAGCCCTTAACACCTATTACCAAAGGGAGATGGTGTAACACCCTCTCTCAGAGGAAATCCTTTGTTCTGCCTTCCTGGGACTGGGCTTCCCATACCCCAGGAGGGCAGAAACCTGTCTGAGGGTTGGCAGCAGCGGTAGCTGCAGAGAAAACCCAGAGAGATAGTTTGGCAGTACCCGGGGTCCATGCTGACGCCCGAAGATGCATGGGATTGGTACCCCAATACCAGCTTTGGCATGGAGGGACAATTCCATGATCTTTGACATGTTACATGGCCATATTCGGAGTTAACATTGTGAAGCTACATATAGGTATTGACCTCTATGTAGTTTACGTGTGTAATGGTGTCCCCGCACTCACAAAGTCCGGCGATATTGCCCTGAACAATGTGGGGGTACCTTGACTAGTGCCAGGGTGCCCTCAAACTTAGAAACGTTGCACCTAACCTCCACTAAGTGAGGGTTAGACATATAGGTGACTTATAAGTTACTTAAGTGCAGTGTAAAATGGATGTGAAATAATGTGGACGTTATTTCACTCAGGCTGCAGTGGGAGTCCTGTGTGAGAATTGTCTGAGCTCCCTATGGGTGGAAAAAGCAATGCTGCATCCCATAGGGATCTCCTGGAACCCCAATACCCTGGGTACCTAGGTACCATATACTAGGGAATTATAAGGGTGTTCCTGTGTGCCAATGAGAATTGGTGGAATTGGTCACTAGCCTGCAGTGACAATTTAAAAAGCAGCGAGAGCATGAGCACTGAGATTCTGGTTAGCAGAGTCTCAGTGACACAGTTAGGCACAAGACAGGGAAAACATATAGGCCACAAACTATGAGCACTGGGGCCCGGGCTAGCATGATCCCAGTGACACATATCAAACACACTAACAAATAGGGTTTCCACTATGAGCACCTGGGTCCTGGCTAGTAGGATCCCAGTGAGACAGTAAACACACCCTGACATATACTCACAAACAGGCCAAAAGTGGGGTAACAAGGCTAGAAAGAGGCTACCTTCCCACACAAGTTCCTAAATTAAGTTCAGAAGTCAATCAAGGATTACCATAAAAGTGTATGTAGGGAAAAATCCAAGCAAAAGAGAAAAATCAAAGATCACCAAACAAGTAGTGTGTGGTCACATAGTGGTCTGCACTCAAAACAGTAGTTTTCACTTAATTATTGTATGTCAAGTACAAATACAAGTCCAATTCCCATACGCTGATCACCAATGTTAGAAATGGGGTCTTTGGTTGGCAGTCAGGTTACCCCCTGTCCAAGCAAGGAACCTCACTCTGGTAAGGGTAAAAGAGAATCACCCTCAGCTAAGCCCTGCTTACCCACTTGGTAGCTTGGCACAAGCAGTAGGCTTAACTTCAGAGTGCTAGGTGTAAAGAATTTGTACCAACACACACAGTATCTTAATGAAAACACTACAAAATAACACAACACAGGTTTAGAAAAATTTAGAATATTTATCTAAACAAAACAAGACCAAAACGAAAAAAATCCACAATACACAAGTCAAGCTATCAATTAAAAAGCAAAATAAGTCTTCATGTAGTTTTAAACACACACTAACACTGTTACCGTGAAAATGTACCTTGGGTGAGTCAAAAATAACCCTGCACAGGCGAGTGTGCATCAAAAAGGGCTTGCGATGCATCCACTTCACTCACAAGCGAGACCTTGCGTTGTTTCTTCTTTCGTCAGGGCCTGGTGCGTTGTTTCTTCTCTTCGCAGGAGAGCGATGCATTGATCCGGTCAGCACTCTCTGGTCCGGCAGGCCTTGCGTTGTTTTTACACTCCCAGTGGTACGTGTGTAGGAAATCCAGCCGCATGATGATTCGAAAACCACCCAGTGCGGGTTGCGATCTCCCAGCCTCCGTCAGTGATACTGCGTGTCGTTTCTCTAGCTCCGTGCATAGATTCTTCAGTTGCATTACAGGTGAGCATCGATTTCCCAGCTGCAGATTGGAGTTGCGTCGATCTTTTCCCCGCAAGGAGTTCTGTGCGTGGATTTCTTCCTCATAGGCTGCCAGCTTCTCCTTTCAGGGTCCCAGAAACTGTATGGGCACCACAGGGCAGAGTAGGAGTCTCTCAAGAGACTCCAGGTGCTGGCAGAGAGAAGTCTTTGCTGTCCATGAGACTTCAAACAACAGGAGGCAAGCTCTAAATCAAGCCCTTGGAGATCTTCACAAGATGGAAGGCACACAAAGTCCAGTCTTTGCCCTCTTACTCTGGCAACAACTGCAGGATAGCTTCACAAAGCAGAGTCACAGGCAGGGCAGCTCTTCTTCCTCAGCTCTTCTCCAGGCAGAGGTTCCTCTTGGTTTCCAGAAGTGTTCTAAAGTCTGTGGTTTTGGGTGCCCTTCTTTTACCCAATTTATCCTTTGAAGTAGGCCTACTTCAAAGTAAAGTCTCTTTTGATTGTGAAATCCTGCTTTGCCAAGG
This sequence comes from Pleurodeles waltl, assembly GCF_031143425.1. NCBI lineage: Eukaryota > Metazoa > Chordata > Amphibia > Caudata > Salamandridae > Pleurodeles > Pleurodeles waltl. The sequence continues at coordinate 1,421,527,740 of NC_090446.1, forward strand.
CCAGGCCCCAGACACTCACCAGGGTGTGGAGACTGCATTGTATGAGGGCAGGCACAGCCCTTTCAGGTGTGATTGTCCACTCCTCCCCTCCCTCGTAGCACAGATGGCTCATCAGGAAATACAGACTACACCTCACCTCCCTTTGTGTCACTGTCTAGTGTGAGGTGCAACCAGCCCAATTGTCAAGCTGAACCAGACAGGGAATCCACAAACAGGCAGAGTCACAGTAATGGTATAAGCAAGAAAATGCTCACTGTCTAAAAGTGGCATTTTCAAACACACAATCTTAAAGTCAACTTTACTAAAAGATGTATATTTAAATTGTGAGCTCAGAGATCCCAGACTCCACATGTCCATCTGCTCCAAAAGGGAATCTACACTTTAATCATATTTAAAGGGAGGCCCCATGTTAACCTATGAGAGGAACAGGCCTTGCAACAGTGAAAAACGAATTTAGCAATATTTCACTGTCAGGACATATAAACCACATTACTATATGTCCTACCTTAAACATACACTGCACCCTGCCCTTGGGGCTACCTAGGGCCTACCTTAGAGGTGTCTTATATGTAAGAAAAGGGAAGATTAAGGCATGGCAAGTGGGTACACTTGTCAAGTTGAATTTACAGTTAGAACTGCACACACAGACACTGCAGTGGCAGGTCTGAGACATGATTACAGAGATACCTATGTGGGTGGCACAACCAGTGCTGCAGGCCCACTAGTAGCATTTGATTTACAGGCCCTAGGCACCTCTAGTGCACTGTACTAGGGTCTTACTAATAAATCAATCAAACATGCCAATCATGGACAAGCCAATTACATACACATTTTGTAAAGGAGCACTTGCACTTTAGCACTGGTTAGCAGTGGTAAAGTGCCCAGAGTAACAAAAACAGCAAAATCAGAGTCCAGCGCACATCAACAACCTGGGAAATGGAGGTAAAAAGTTAATGGAGACCACGCCAAGGATGAAAAGTCTAACATACCCATTCACAATTTGTTATGTACGCCTGCCATGATTGTATTTCCCCAGCTTGCCAATAGTAGAAGAGTCATGTGCGAGGCATGCACAGCATGACCTAGCCTCATTTAGCCCTTTCCCCATTTGAGTACATTAAGGAGTTAATGTACCTCACTTTCAGCCTCTCTTTCCCCCCATAACCCTTGGTAGTAGTTCTGCTTGCTCAAAAACACTAGGCTTTGCTTCGAGCCACCTTCCCCAGCCACCCTTAGCAGTTGCCTTCCCGTTCTAAAAGAGGGCAAACCTACGGTCTAGCCACCCCTCCAACCAGGCTCAGAGTCTCTGACATGCTTTCCACCCTCACTGGAAGAATCAGCCGTGGACACCATTCAGACAGAGTCCGTGTGTGAGGCGCTGCAATAGTTAGGACACAGCAAGAAAGGGCTGCCAGTGAAATGGTTGTTAGTGGTGCAAGAGCGCAAAATACATCTCAACTCCTCATCAAGGCCCTCGAAACCTGAAAGATACAATTTCTCTCAAGAGCACAAGGTTTGAGAGTTGAGATTTTTAATCCTTTGAAGTCAGAACCATAATCACAAATGTGAGAAGCTAGATGTACTATATGATATGGCCAGGGGTCCTTATCATGAAAGAAGACCTTACACAAGGTTACAAGGTTATACTTAAAGAACCTTTAAGGGGTCCAGTCAGGCGCATTTGTAGAACTTTAGCTCAACCATTGGTTGCTATGACTTCGAGCATCAAGACTTAGACAAAGGAACAAGAGTAAAGCATTTAACAGGACCAAACAGTGGAATACGAAAGTCAAACAAGAGACACACCAATAATTGATAACAATAGAGTGTATTGTTATTAATTATAAGAGTGCATGATCAACAACATCAACTGTAGGATTCCTGAGATTATTTTGTTAGAACATTTAGAAACTTTTATATCAACTGCAAACAGCTATTAGTCAACAAAAAGTTTGTAAACTTTTGAAAAGTTTGATAGTGTTTGTTGGGCAATTATGACCCCAGTTGGGTGACTAATTCCAGCAAGACAGAGGTCGAGAAGGGCAGTAATGGTACTTTGGACAGTTACCTAGCCACCAGACCATTTTTAGAGCAAGTTCACATTTTACAGGACAGCCACCTTATACTTTTATGGAGTGGTCCTGATGCTGAGGATACAGACGAAAAGATGCTCAGTGAAGCTCCTGATGCTGTAATTAGCAGTGCTTGGTGAGGGTGCGAGTTATAGTTACCTTAGGGCACAGGTTACAGTTACTTGAAATAATTCAAACTACAAAAGCTGAATTTCTATGGTTTTCTGCATGAAACATCTGACGCAGGGCCTGGCATTGTGCTGCCCCCCTCAAACTTGCTGCTCCTGTCCCCCCTGCTCCTTGCCATCCATCGTCCAGGTCCATGCCCCTGTTCCTTTATTATAGTGCTACTTCTAAATTGGACTACTAAATATGATACTACATGGTATCAAAACGATTGCATTAAACACACCTTGTTGCTCAAGTCAGGTTTATACAATAGGCAGCTTGAGAAAGTTGCCTTTTTGCCTAACATTTTCAATGGGCTTTTACCATTGCACACAGCTGCTTGAGACAGTCTTCAGCCCTCCTGGGGAGAAATAGGAAAGACTCTCAGTGAAGGTAACAAAAGATCTATCAAGGGAAGAGGTGTGACCTTCTTCCTGGCATAATGAACAGATTGAGTGTGAGCCCAAAAGGCAAGCTTCAATAGGGAAATCACCTTTGATGGGTGTTAGAAATGGCGTCTTAGGTTGGCAGTCAGGTTACCCCCTGTCTAAGCAAGGACCCTCCCTCTAGTCAGGGTAAGTCACACCAATCCAAATTATCCTGTGCCCATCCACTGGTAGCTTTGCACTGAGCAAAGTATTTGTGCAATAAATCATGCAATAACAGTGAAACCACCACAAAAGTACACCATACAGGTTTAGAAAAAATATATAAAATGTATCTGGGTATATTAAGGTCAAAACACTCAAGATTTGATAAATACAAGTTAAAAAATCACTTTTGTAATGATAAGATGAGTTTTAAGTTCTTAAAAGCAACAGTTTTCTCTTGCAAGCACCAAGTACCTGGTTTGCATCAAAATTACACGCACAAAGACCGCACAATAGGAGATGCGTTTTTTGCTGCACAAGGAGTTCTTTGCAGAGATTAGGTCTTTTGGGCCCTGAGACCTCAGGAAATAGGAGGCAAGCTCAATCCAAGCCCATGGAGAGCACTTCTCAGCTGAGCCAATGGCCAGCAAGGCAACAGCAAGGCAGCAGTCCTTTACAGCAAAGCAGTCCAGGTGAGTCCTTTGGGCAGCAAGGCAGCTTCTCTTGGCAGGTTGCAGGTTCTGGTACAGAATGTTTTCCCAAGAAGTGTCTGAGTTGGTAGGGTCAGGGACCCAGCTTGTATACAAAAATGTGCCTTTGTAGTTGGGGAGACTTCAAAGAGTGGCTTAGAAGTGCACAAGGTCCCCTTTCAGTACAATCCTGTCAGCCAGGGTCCCAGTAGGGGGGTTTAGCAGTCCATTGTGTGAGGGCAGGCCACTGTCCTTGGAAATGTAAGTGTTAGGCCCTCCACCCTTCCAGTCCAGGAAGACCTATTCAGTATGCAGATGAGTGCAGGTGTGACTGAGTGTCCTGTGTTTGTCTGGGTAAAATGCACAAAGGAGCTGTCAACCAGCCCAGCTCAGCCATGGATTGGAGACAGGCTGTAAGGCACAGCCGGATTTTAAGTGCAGAGAAATGCTCATTTTCTTAAAGTGGGATTTCTAAAATAGTAATATTAAATCCAACCTCGCCAGTCAGCAGGACTTTGTATTACCATTCTGGCCATACTAAATATGACCTATTTACCCCTTTCTAATCAGGATCTACCACTCAAACACTTTATGAGGGTAGCCCTAATGTTAGCCTATGAAAGGAGCAGGCCTCAACATAGTGGAGTTTTCCATGACCAGGACATATAAAACACACAGACATATGCCCTGCCTTTTACCTACATAGCACCCTGCCCTTTGGGTTACCTAGGGCCTACCTTAGGGGTGACTTATATGTAGAAAAAGGGGTGTTTAAGGCTTGCCAAGTACTTTTAAATGCCAAGTCGAAGTGGCAGTGAAACTCCACACACAGGCCATGCAGTGAGACATGGGTAAGGGGCTACTGATGTGGGTGGCGCAACCAGTGCTGCAGGCCCACTAGTAGCATTCGATCTAAAGGCCCTCGGCACATGTGGTGCACTTACTAGGGACTTACAAGTAGATCAATATGTCAGTTGGGTGTCAACCAATGTTACCATGTTTTAGGGAGAAGGCATATGCACTTCAGCATTGATTAGCAGTGGTAAAGTGCACAGAGTCCGAAAGCCAGCAAAAACAGTGTAACAAAAGTGGAGGGAGGCAGGCAAAACGTTAGGGGTGACCAACCTAAGGCTGTCAGGTCTAACAATGGGCAAATGGTAGTTACACAAAGAAGGGGAAGGGAAGTCACTTTTGAAGGGCTAATGGTAGTTACACAAAAAAGGGGCTGCTCTTTTGTTCAGGCCGACAGACTGGTATCTCAGGCAGTAAGTGTAAAGCTGTTGTCAAAGCGGATTTGCTGGGGGAGTATATCCCCAGGTTGCTGCACCTCTAAGTTCAGCTAGGGAGCTTCACATTCTGAGAGAAGGGTTCTGTCAAGTTATGAGTGGGCAGAATAGTGATTCTGTAATAGTTAGATACCACACTTCACAGGAAGTCATTATCAGGCAGGGGGGGGCCTGGTTGCTCATTGCCTCATAGCGGGCATGAAAGTTGCGTCCCTAGCACCTATACCTCTGATGACATGCTTACTGGTGAGAGGACCAAACAAAGACTGCCTTGCCAGTCTCTTGGTTCAGCAGAGAGAGGCTGCCACAATGACTGGACTGCACCTGCTGCAGCTGTGAAATAGAAAAAAGGACTGTGCTTGAGGTGTCTCGCTTGTGAAGAAGTTGCCCATGAGCCCCAGACAGATAAGGTAACTCCAGGAGTCAGCTGGCTAATTCCCTATTGCAGGCATGGACCCATAAAAGATGAGAAGCTTGAACCATTGAAAGCTGAGCACTAAGAAGCCTACCCTCTGCTGGATGCCAAGATGCAGTCTGGGCGACAAAGTCCTTACCTTCAAAAGTTGTACAGAAGTGTGCTGGACCAGGGAAAGTCAGTGTCCAGGTTGGTTGCTCGGAACAAAGTTAGTACAAGTTAAAAGGAATCACTGATTTTGCTGTAACTGAGCACCAATAGACCAGTGGTAACTGGTCTTGCGATGGACTTCATCCAGACTTTTTGGGGCATCAACCCCTGAGGCCATAGTTACACACCCTCGAAGCTTGAGGCGCACAGAAAGACCCTGGACACCAGCTATGTATCTTCTGCAACCTTGAGCATCTTCAGCATCCAGCATCCCTTCCATCAGGACTAATCCGTTGACTTTAAAGGCTGATTGCTGACAGGATACAGAACTGGAATGGAGACTGCTTAAGCTGACAGGTAGCATAACTGTTACTCTGAGCCTGACTGGTCCCGGTGCCTGCCACAGAGTTGGCACCCCATTTAGCTTTTTTCAATTTGCAAATTCATATCTCCGGAACTCTTCAGTGGATTATTGTCATTGAGCTGTCTACTTAAAGAAAAAAGAACTACCTAACATAATAGATTGGTATTGAATTTATATTGTGTTGCATTTTCTTCTTAAGCTGTTGTAGTACTTTGTAACGTGTTACACTTGTTCCATTGATAATGCCAGACTGCTATGAGCAACAGCTCCCAGGACTGAGCTAAGGGTTTCAAACAAAACTGACTGGACCTGATTCAGGATTGTGCCATTATTAAACAGGGAAGTCACACAACCACACCATATAATAATCCACATTTCCTCATGTTAGACCTGACAGCCTTAGGGTAGTCACCCCTAACTTTTTGCCTGCCTCCCTCCACTTTTTGGACACTGTTTTTGCTGGTTTTTAGACTCTGCGCACTTTACCACTGCTAACCAGTGCTAAAGTGCATATGCTCTCTCCCTTAAAACATGGTAACCTTGAATCATACCTGATTGGACTATTAATTTACTTATAAGTCCCTAGTAAGGTGCACTTCATGTGCATAGGGCTGGTAAATTAAATGCTACTAGTGGTCCTGCAGCACTGGTTGTGCCACCCACTTAAGTAGCCCATTTTCCTTGTCTCAGGCCTGCCATTGCAAGGCCTGTGTGTGCAGTTTCACTGCCACCTCGACTTGGCATTTAAAAGTACTTGCCAAGCCTAGAACTCCCCTTTTTCTACATATAAGTCACCCTTAATGTGTGCCCTAGTTAACCCCTAGAGCAGGGTGCTGTGTAGGTAAAAGGCAGGACATGTACCTAGGTAGTTATATGTCCTGGTAGTGTAAAACTCCTAAAATCGTTTTTACACTACTGTGAGGCCTGCTCCCTTCATAGGCTAACATTGGGGCTGCCCTCATACACTGTTGAAGTGGCAGCTGCTGTTCTGAAAGGAGCAGGAAGGTCATATTTAGTATGGCCAGAATGGTAATACAAAATCCTGCTGACTGGTGAAGTCGGATTTAATATTACTATTCTAGAAATGCCACTTTTAGAAAGTGAGCATTTCTTTGCACTTAAATCTTTCTGTGCCTTACAATCCACGTCTGGCTGGGCTTGGTTGACAGCTCCTTGTGCATTCACTCAGACACACCCCAGACACAGGGTACTCAGCCTCACTTGCATACATCTGCATTTTGAATGGGTCTTCCTGGGCTGGGAGGGTGGAGGGCCTGCTCTCACACAAAGGACTGCCACACCCCCTACTGGGACCCTGGCAGACAGGATTGAACTGAAAGGGGACCTGGTGCACTTCTTAGCCACTCTTTGAAGTCTCCCCCACTTCAAAGGCACATTTGGGTATAAAACAGGGCCTCTGCCCTACCTCATCAGACACTTGCTGGAGAAGAAACCTGAACCAGAAACTACATCCTGCCAAGAAGAACTGCCTGGCTGCTCAAAGGACTCACCTGTCTGCTTTCTACAAAGGACTGCTGCCTTGCTGTTGGCCTACTGCCTTGCTGAACTCTTGTCTGGCTGTGAAAGTGCTCTCCAAGGGCTTGGATAGAGCTTGCCTCCTGTTCCCTGAAGTCTCAGGACCAAAAAGACTTGTCTTTTTCACTTGGACGCTCCGTGCGCCGAAAATTTTGACGCCCAGCTTGTTCCGCGGCGAGAAAAACGCTGCACACCGACGCTGATCGACGCGACGCCTTCGGGACGACCGGAAATCCGACGCACGGCTTCGCAAGGACAACTCTGCCCGACCTCTAGAGGAGAAATCGACGCGACGCCTGCCGTGAGATCGTAATTTCGCCGCGCAGCCCCGCAGAACGACGCGCAGCCGGAAAACAAGCAGGAAAATCCACGCACAGACCTGGGACATCTGGTAATCCCCGCAATCCGCAGAAAGAGACTGTCAGCGCGCCGGAAAACGATGCCCGACTCCCCGCGTGAAAAATAACGACGCAAGTCCGTGTGTGCTGGGGAGAAATCGACGCACACACCCTTTTTCCACGCCTCTCTTCTTTTGTGGCCCTCTGAGGAGATTTTCCACTCTAAACCAGGTACTTGTGCTTGAGAAATACTTTGTTTACCTTTTAAAGACTTAAGACACTTTATATCACTTTTCAGTGATATCTCTACAATTTCGCATTGCAACTTTATTCTTTTTGACCTACAATTATCCTGATAAATATTATTTATTTTTCTAAACACTGTGTGGTGTATTTTTGTGGTGCTATTTGGTGGTATTGTATGATTTATTGCACAAATACTTTACACATTGCCTTCTAAGTTAAGCCTGACTGCTCGTGCCAAGCTACCAGAGGGTGGGCACAGGATAATCTTGGATTGTGTGTGACTTACCCTGACTAGAGTGAGGGCTTTTGCTTGGACAGGGGGTAACCTGACTGCCAACCAAAAACCCCATTTCTAACATTGGTGGCAGCGGTGGGATAGGACTTGTATTTGTGCAGTGACATACAGTAGCTAAGTATTTCACTACCTACCCACAGTTAAAGGTCAACTTGGTTTTTATCTCTTTTTGCAAATCCGTTTTTTCTCCTGACAATTTTCAAAAACTAAATCCTCACTCAACATGTCTCTGACTGGGTCTCAGACAGGGGACTTTGACCAAGTACAGTTGGATACATATACGGTCAAACAACTAAGAGGATTCTGCAGGGCATTGAGGGTACCCACCCAAGGGGAGGACTTTCAAGTGGCGCTGAGGGCCTGGGCAGAAGCCCATTTAGAGGATGATGAGGAAGAGGAGCCAGAAAATGGCCCCTCAGAGGAATTTTCACTATCTGTGGAGGTGTTACCACTGCAATTGTGCCCCCTTCCAGACCAGGGAGCAGTGCCTCTGTGCAAAGCCTGACCGCAGAGGAAAGGAGAGAAGAAAGGGAGTTCCAATTGCAAATGGCAAAACTGAAAATTGAGGCTCAACAGGAGGAGAGAAGGGCAGAAAGAGAAGCCAAACAAGCTGAGGCTGAAAGAGCAGCCAAACAAATTGAAGCCGAAAGAGAAACCAAACAGGTGGAGGCTGAGAGAGCTTTGGCTGAAAAGAAACTATTGTTGGCTCATGAACTGAGTCTCAAGGAGCTGGAGATCAAGGCAAGAAATGGGGTTTTTGGTTGGCAGTCAGGTTACCCCCTGTCCAAGCAAAAGCCCTCACTCTAGTCAGGGTAAGTCACACACAATCCAAGATTATCCTGTGCCCACCCTCTGGTAGCTTGGCCCCATTTCTAACACCTCACAATACTCATTATAGGAATTGTGGTGATTTTACCCTGGGAAAATGCTGATTGTTTGCTGGGATTTGATGAACCATGTTAGAGAGAAAACAATGTTCTCTCATGTTCTTATTGAGGCCGTAGAAGGTGTTCTGGGAGCTAAAATGACATATTCTACAATTACACACTATCTTCCTCAGTCATGTGAGATTAAAGCCTGATATTCTGAGTAAATGATCTACTCACAACAGCAGCAGCAATCTGACAGTTACATCACCAGTTTTCACCTGCAGGTTTCCACATTGTTCTAATGAACAGCCAGAGTGCTAAATTATGTATGTATGTATGTCAAGGATGTGGCACAGTTGAAGTCATCTTTATGGAAGTAAACTTATAAAACCTGAACCATTCCTGCTAAGCTGTCCAGCTGGAACACAAAAACATGATCCTGGAAGCTCTTTGGTAAGTATATATTATCAAAAGAGTTTGGCACAAGGGGACCACACAACTGTCAGCCAGGCACCAGGTCCAACTGTCCACTTTGGAATCTCTGGTTCCACATACTGATTCAACATAATTCCAAAATCCACCTCACAGTGTTTAGGCCAGTACTTTAAAAGACCCTAAAAATAAAAAAATTCTGTAGAGAATTGAGGCAATGAAATGGGGACGTATTTTGCAATGAAAATATAGTTAGTGCTTTAGAAAGCTAAAATGAAGAGACATTTCCTAGGAGTACTCAAATATCTTTTTCATCCATCTCAGTAATACATACTGCCATGCAGACTGAAGCATGCTTTTTCAACACTAGCACAAGGCTTAACATTCAAGATCACATTTAACTATCAGTCACGGAACACTCACCTGTGGAGATAACAAAAACTGGACACCAGTGGGATTGCAGAGTAGTGAGTCGGTGAGTAAAAAAAAATCTCAATTTCCTCTCATTTACATGGTAGAAAACACAGGAATGTCAAGCCAGTTTCAACATTCTTATATTTTGCCAGATAAAATGTGGGGCCCATAACACAATTGATGCTGGGATCCTTGCAAGTCGCACTAGACAGGAATGTGCCATACCACTAATTTTCAGAAATTCCTGGTAGCTTTTCCTGAGTGATGGCCCACGCAAATATAGCAGTCACCCACATTAAGCATCAAACATAGGGCACCAGAAATAGGTTACCTCTGATTTTGATTATTTTTAAACATTTAATGATTCTAAAGGGTGATATGTGAGTAGAGGGGACAAGCGGAGATTGTGTGCATCAGAATTGTCTATGTGAATGACAGTGCTCACTCTCTGGGTTCTTCAAAGGAGCACCTGCAACTATTATCTTTGGTTGTCGGACAGAGTCCAACAAGGGAACAGCAGAAGGAACCAGGAAATGGAAGTCAGCCTTGTCCCTCATACATATGAATCTAGGCTAGCAGTCCAGAGCAGAGGGAACTATGGGTTTCAAAATGAGTGTCACTAGTGACCATGCAAGGGATAGAGACTGAGGGCCATATTTATGGCCTGGTTTGCATTGCTCCTGCACCGAGCAACATGGTGCAAGAGTGGCACAAACATTAAGTGAGAATTATGAAGCCATGCAAGGCCACCGTACGTGGCCCTCCTTGGCTTCATAATATAGAGTGATGTGATGCCGCCCAAATTGCTGTGTTACATTTCTGTGCCAGAAAGCTATTTCTATGGGTGCTCGCATGGGGGTTACCACACAACATCCATGGATTTTGATGTATTCCCAAATTTACAAGAACTTGTCAATCTGGGAATGCGCCAAAGAAACGCGCCTCCCCAGTAGAGCTGTAATGAGGAGCAACTTGTTTAAATCTCCTTGTTTTTTTCTCTTTCTGGTGTCCCTTCCTGAACACAAAAACAATCCTGCATGCAACGCAGAAACCCTTGCACCATGGTGTAAGGGTCCCTGCATTGGTGCTAAGCTGCTAAAAGGTTAGCCAGGACAGGGAAAAGACACGACTGCGCTGTATTGGATTAATATGGTGCATTCCTACCGTTTCCCTGTGATGCAGGGCAGCACAGCACAGTGACTTGCTGCTCTGCCCTGCGCCACAAAGCCCATAAATAGGAGACTGAGTGTGAGGCAGACCAGAGAACCAACAAAATAGGTAGACATGACAAAAACGGCCAATACAGTGGGTTAAGCAGAACAGCAGAGGAGCATACACTCTCTATTAAAGCACATCCGTGATGTTCAGGTGATTTCATTTGGGTGGGTATCTTTGCTACAGGAGTGGAAAGTCTGATACGAACCCATGTGTAAATAGTGTAATCAGACACCAATTAATACAGATTGATGACCTTCATGGTGCTATTCGGCCCATTAAACCACCCTCTGCGGTTGACCTGATAGGCAAAAGTGGGGTGAAGAATGACAAGAGTGACAGAAGTCAGAGTGGAAATTAGCTTTTTGATTATTAGAGTTGACATCAAGTTATTGGAGTATAAAAATATGAGCCCTTCAATCCTACTGATATATATATTATTCCTCTGGGCTGTGAGGTTGACAAGGTGGATCAAAAATATCCCTCAAATTATCAGACAGCAAAGGAATGGAAAAGAGAAACGAAAATCTATTCTCAGTGTTTAATAATGAATACAAATAAAATTAATATTGTTTTATGTCTCGAAGAATGATCATTCGTTAAAAAACAATTTTCTGTGAAAGTTAAGGGACTGCGTAATGTGTGGAGAGTGCCGTGCATGGGTGGTTGGGCACTTTCAGGTTCAGGCTTTTGAAGGTACTAAGGGGGAGACGCATTGTGGAAGGATGTTTTTATTTCGGCTGTGTAGAGTAGCTAAACAAGCTGCCTACTGACTTGCAACCAAGTACCTTCATGGCTACACCTGACTACAGGGCAAGACATCCAGTGACTTGCTCTGCTGTGAACTGAGTCATGGGCCCAAAGAACATGTACAGACATTTTGGTACATAGATAAGGTACCTATACACAGTGGGGTAGCAGAGGTGCCATGGCCTCTTGTGCGAGCTAGGAAAATGTGCCCCACTGACTGCTAGGAAAGCAGTAGACTACAGAAATAATCAGAGTTCAGTTGGTTCTCGGGCAACTGCTGCATCAATGAAAGTTATGCCCTGGATATAAACATAGAATGTATATGATTTATATAGGACTATCGGCCGTCTTCTGTTGGCAAACTATCATGTTGTTCATTGAATGTTCCATCAGTGTTCCAAGGCTGAGGCACTGCAGCTCTTTAAAACCTGCTCTGAGCAACATATATTTCGATTTACCTGGCCTCTAGTAAGCAGGCCGAATGTAACCCAAACCAGTATTGATGGCTAAGGCAAAACACTTTCTCTTTTTACAGGAGTGAGTTATTATCCCTACTTCCGTCATCTAAAAACATTTACTGACAACACGTGTGTTTTATACATCCACCCTTTCGTGCCCTCGCCTTACCAATCTAGCCCTACCTCCCTATTCCATAATTTCTTCCGAGTGACAGGACTTTTATATGTATGTATGTGACCTTACTTAATATGTGATTAATGTTATAAAGTGCAGTGCTATAATACCGCCCAGTGAAGATGCCCCATAGAAAAACAATAAATAAATATGGCCAGTCTTATGATGTGCTTTAGTTGCATTGCTCTCAAGTATGTAAAAATACGCTTAATGCAAGAATAACACTACTGCTTTCATCTCTTGCCAGGTACTAACCTCTGCAGGGCTGTTTCCATCTGTGCATTTGTAAGTTTAGCTGGAAATATTGGACTGCTGCTCTACGTCATTTGTGTGAGGTATTCACTTTAATATGTGTATGAATATGTTTATTTGGAGGTTTCTGTTATTAATTTGTACAGTACTGACCGTCTGTATTTTATCCCGATTTTGATAGAGTCATCAAATATAAAAGAGGGAAAACGCTTCCTGTGGAACCTGCACATTCTATGGCAGATCACCCTGCCACCAAAGGATCTCCGGTAAGTTTTAAAACAAAATTAACAATTGAGTTCAAGAGGTTGATCACAATCATGGCATTTAGATAATTGCCAAATGTGTTTTAGGTTCACTTTGTTTTGGGTCATCATAAAAATGTAACAATGTGGCTGCTAATCCATTTCTTCCAAAAATGTGAACCCCTGGCCAGTAAGCCTTCACTCTAGTGATACATATAGTAAAGGTAAAAACTATTGATTTACAAAACACATTACGCTGCCACCATCGCGTTTCATAGACTTTAGACCAATGTCAGGTAAATGAGTCTTTGTACAGTGCGCTCCTCAAGGTCCAGAACAGATTCAAGACCTATTTCATGTTAAGGTGCAAGTCAAAGTCTTAATTATTGCTAGATAAGTGTAAGCCTGGTGCCAAATCGAAATCCAGGACACTAAGGGCCGTATTACACAAAGTGTCCTGGGGCTGTACCCCACAAAGAGCCTATGGGGTGTAAAGGGTGCTTGCGCCCACATTGCGCATCCCCAGGGTGCACTTTGGTATTACAGACAGGGCCACAGACATTTTTTCTGACCCCCTTCTGTAATAGAGATAGCGCTGGTGGACATATGCACAGAAAGCACCAGTGCTATCATCAGAGGGCATTACCTCATTAGCATGGGCGTGTGGCCCCATGTACATGAGCAAATATCTTTGCCTCTGTGTCATATTATAGATACGGGCACAAAGGGAAAGAAGTTCTCAGGATGAGCACTGACAGTGCGCCAAAAAAAGGTGGCGTACTGACAGTGTGTCCCCTGATAGCAGCCCTCTGGAGGTGGAGATGAAGGTCCTATGGATCCACCCGACATCGCCTTGCAGGTGGATGGAGTCACTCACTGCACCTGCATTCTATAGGATCACTCATTCTGCTTAAAAGTGCAGGCAGGGTGTTGCTGCACAGTGAAACATGGAGCATATGCTTCAAAGCTGCTCCGTACTTCAATTCATTGTCCGCAGGGTCACACAAGTTCGTGGCTGCCCTGAGGGCAACGCAGTCGTAATATGCCACATTCTCCTTGTTTGCACAGGACACCTTCTGAAAGGTGCACCCGGCGCAAACAATGAAAATGCACCAAATGTGTAATCTAGCCCCAGATACTCACAGTCTTCATTCGATGGTGAGCTTTTGAGTACTCTTACTTTAATTCAGTTAATTTGGAGTTTTTACAGAAACTTCTTTTGATAGACATCTGGAGTGACATTAGCAGAAGGTTATATATCCTTATAAGCAAGTACTAGTTTCTCTGGCTGCCTCTTAGATAACTTATTTGAGAAAGGATGATTTGGCGTGGAACGTGCATTACTTGTAAAGATGTCCACTCATGCATAAATTAGGAGAGTAATTGAAATGTGTTATCACCATGTTCACTCCTTGATGTACACTCGCATGTATGCAGTAATTTTATGTCCCAGGCCAAGCTGAAAGGCAGCCAAGCAATGTAGAGGGCCGGACAAACACACTGTCAGCAAGTGATTGGGGGAGTAGCTGGGTTCTGAGAGTGGATTGTAAGTGCTGTGATGCAGTTTGGAGTATGTCGTTCAGCTCTTTGACAAATTGAAGCAGAGCTGGGATGGTCTTGGGGGATATAGAAATGCCATCCCAGATCCAGGGTGCATTGAAGGAAAAGTGGAGAATAGCTCTTTCCTTTTTTTGCACATCTCCTTTTCCAGTATTTTAGTTCCCTGGGTGTAAGTGGGCTGATAGCTACTGTCAATATTGAGTCAGAAAGTTAGGTTGCCAGTTATGAGGTAATTTAGATAACGCAGATAGTTTTGAAGATGATACAAGTGGATAAGGGAACTGATCTTAAACCTCTTTTCCTCATTTGATAATGCTGAGAAGCACAGAGGAATCATTGTTTTTGTTTTTTTCTTTCTTATATTAAGGAGTGAAGGGTGAGTAATGCTGTTGGTCACATTATCGTTGTAATGAAAATTTGAATAGTCAGCAAAAATAACTAAATGACAAGTGTGAGATCACATGTGCATTTAGGTCTTCAGGGTCTAGGTTTTTAAGGTTACAGACACAAAGGTAATACAACTTCAGCTGCCTAGAGATCAAAATCTGTCCAATAAAAATTCGTGCTAAAATATATTAATGTTCATGTTGGCTGAAATTGGGATTTCATCTAAGATAAGGTATCTGGTAATGCAAATGTAGTCAGTCACTTGTTTAAAGGCCTTCAACTTGGAAGATGTCAGCCTTTAAGGTCCTACGATCTAACTTGTTGGCAGGTTTACAGCAATTCTGAGATAGTCATTTGTTCTGCTTTATTGATGTAAGATGGGAGAGTTGTCAAGACAATATACACGTCCAATCAAAATGTAGTTCTCCCAAGAAGACATTATTAATTGAGTGACTTAAATGGAGGGCCTATGTTGTATGCATTGTTCAAAAACTTGAATATGACAAGTGGGCGATAAACAGTGGTGAGTTTGCTAGAAAGCAAGAATCAGTGTTTATATCACGTGCAAGGCATTGTATTACACATTTCAGTAATTATGTATCTGTGTGCAATAGACTCTGTTGATCTGTACAAAACCATCATCTATTCTATCTTGCATTGAGAGGGAATTTTCTGTAAGGACTAATAGGCTGAAATCTAAGTTGACAGAAGAATAACAAATGGTCATTTGAAGAAACTATGTTTAAATTTCATTGAAGATGTAGCTTGAGAAGGGACATGGGATCCCTCTAGTCCTGTTTTAATGGTGTCTCATTGCTGTCTATTCGACTTCTACACCTAGAAGGTAAACATTGACCTGTGATGCTGTGTTGACTGTATCATAGATATTACAGTTTGATGAAAAAGGATCCCAAAGAAATAAAGAAACTGGAAGATGGTGGAAATATCTTAATCTAGCTATGGGCTGAAATAAGATATTAAGCTTCCTGTTTCATCTTAGGTGATGCAAATTACCCAATAAAAACTATGTATTGTGTGCAGTGTAAAGCAGTTCTTTGCTAATGACTTTAAAACTCACTGTAGCAAAGTGGAGTATTATGTGGTGTGGGGGTTAGCTCTCACCATGCAATACTCCCACAATACCCCAGAGATGGTCCTTGGATTCACAATAGTAAATCCTTAGCTCAGTCCTGATAGTGTGACAAAGAGTAGCAACATGTGTTAAGTATGCCACAGCACAAACATGTGTTAAGTATTTTACAGCACAAACATGGACGATAAGTAATTGACACGGCTAATAAGGAATCTAACACTAATTTATAGAAATAGAGCTTTTTATATGATTTTAGACATCAAAAGGAACTGTATAGGTATAGCAGAACTGATTGTAGAAGCAATACAAAATCACTGCAGAATTGGGCATTTGACGTTGAATTGAAGTCAATAGCAAAATATCACATGTTGCAAACATGCACTTAAAACATAAGTTGCATAGAACCCTTGGGGGGGTTAAGCTAGTGCAGCCCCTGGGACCAGAACACAACAGTCAGAACAGTTTTACCTTGTCCATGGCGTCTGGTTGCAGAGTTGTCTTAGCTGTCCGTGGTGCTGAACAGGACTTACATTGAAGTCAAAGGCAGGGATACACTGGTGTCAAACGATCATTTGGAGGTCGAACTGCAGGGAACCCCGTGCAGGGTTAAGGTGGTGCGGGCCGTGGGCCCAGGCTGCAAAATTCAGTTTACTTTTATCAGGTCCATAGGATCTGGGTGCAGAGTTGTTCTGGCTGTCCGGTTTGCTGAACAGGGCTCCTGCAGGTGCCTATTTTACCACTGGCATGACAATGCTGATAAGGGGATGAAAAATCTCAGCTGGGTTGCAGATGGTGGATGCTGGTTACACACTGTGCCCTGCACCTGCAGTGTCGAGTGAAGGGGTTAGTTACTGGAATGGCAACCAACAAGCCTTTGCAGCATTAAAGGTGCAGGAATCCCTTGGGAACTTACCAGGGTCTAAGAGAGTGAGGTAGTGGCCTGAAACATGGGGGCAGGCTGGATTATGACTCCAAGAAGACACTGGATTACCTGGTTGTTGATGATCCCACTGCAGCCCGATGGCAGTTTCAACTTGCAGTTTGTAGGGGACTGACACCAGTCTAAGGGAGACTGAAGGTGCTTCTGGCTTCCACAGGTGTCCCTCTGGTCGAGAGTGATGAGTTTCAGCCAAGGACAAAGGTCGATCATGCAGTTGGCAGTCTGTTGCCTTAGTGACAAAGTTGTCCTCTGTTGCTGTGGAGCAGTGGGCAAAGTCTGGTTGTCAGTGATGCAGAGCTTCTCTTGGTCCTTCTTTGAAGTTGTTCAATCATATGGGAGGTTCTGATGTCAGGGGTGTCCTTTAAATCCAGGATTTAGGGGAGTTTGGGTTGTCTAGACTAGTAGCCAATGGGCAGCTAGCTCCTAAAGCTAATCCACCCCTGAGGTGACCACATCTGGTGGGACAGGTCACCGTTAGCTACCCAGAAACCTCTATTCTACCACTCCAAGAATGCAAAAATCAACATTAAGTGCACAGACTAGGCTGTTCACCCTATAGGTGTGGTTAGCCTGCTGTGGGTGTGCAAAGTCCTGCATTCCTAATTTCCTGCCTCTCCACAAGCAAATGAGCCTGGGACAGGGGGATGGCTGTTTCCTCACTGGAGGATAGCGCTGATGGCTATCAGGGGCGGTGAAGCCTTCAAAACTCACAATGCTAATGGCTCTATCCACTGGCTCAGCTGGGAGACGGGAGGTATGACCTCCTTCCTGCCTCAAAGAGAAAACCTAAAGGGGTCCCTGATATGATAATGAGAGAAGCCCAGGGAAGCAAAAGCAATTAACAACAAAAGCAACTCTCCTGTCTTATGCACAAAGAAGCACAACAATAATTCTAATATACAGTTTGGAAACAGGAATCACATTTCATTTAATTTCAAATGATGCTAAACATGAAAACTCAAATTAAACTTAAATAGCAAATAACATATAGTCAAAAATCATACTTTCGGATGACAAAACAACAAGGACTCAAACGAACAACAATCAACCCAACATAGAACAAATCATCTCAAAACAGACACAAACCAAACAAATATCAAACCCTCACAAACATATGTAACAACCTATGTATCCATTATAACACTAATATTGTTTCAATATATTAACATATCAGTGCATAAATAACTAGTATAATTCTCAATGAAGGAAAATAGATGTCCTTTCACTTTCGTGGCAGTGATATATGTTGTCCACCAAAATCGTATGCCTTTATAATCTGCCAATTTCTATAAAGCTCCGAGGTATGTGTCAAAGTCTTCATTTATTTCATATCCTTCTTTAGTTGTATATTTTTCTAGGATCTTTGAAAGACCAGCATTTCTTGGCTGTCATGTCAGCTCAATTTATCTTTTTATAGAGCAATCAAACTTTGGTACTCCATCGCCGACACGCGTTTCGGTAGTTTCAACCTTCTAATATATTCATAATCTTTCAGACCACCTTCTTCAGGGTGAATACTTTAAAAGCACCAAAGGACACAAAATACGTCCAGTAGGACTTCATCTTTCAAAAGATTTTAAATATTCTCTTGGCTATGACCCTTGCAGTCAGGGGAACATTGTATTCCTGCTGTAAATCAACTCCACCCGTTTCAAATGTGTCTCAAGAGGTCAGAATCGGTGTTGGTGGCAGCAAGTACAGAAAAAAGTACGGTTTGCTCGACCAGAGCACAAAGGAAGGTGGCAAACAGGTTGGCAACCTCTAATGTGCCACCTGGGTGCATGCCAGCTGTTCCTCAACATGAGATTCATGTTGGGGGAGAGAAGGCACGTTGTTTGCCACCAATTTCAACAGATCTAGGCGATACCATAATGGAGCTAGTACCCCTGGTCAGCCAGGGCTTAAGTTCCATGTTCTCCTATGGATCGGCCTACACTTACAGTGTACCTTATCCCTAATGGAAAGGATGCTGTAGAGAGACATAGAAGAGTGTGCCTTTATGTCTGCATCTTAAATATAATGCATCCTGCCTCCTGGTTGCAGAGGCCTACCTCAGTGGTGCCTGACATACATATAAGCAGTATATGGGACTGCACGACTCTTGGTGAGGGCACAGTCAAACCTGAGCACTTTGCACTGCTCTGGCAGTCTGCAATGGCAGGCCTGCCACCAATACTTTGGGGGGGTCCACTGGGGTGGCATGAACTTGGTCTGCAGCCTTGGGGACCCCTTTGCTACCTATGCCTGGATACCATCAACTAGGGTGTTAAAAGCGGGTAAAATCTTGACAATCAGGTAATTATCAAGTTGACATAACAATTTTAGGGAGAGAGCACAGTCACTGGGGCCTGGTTAGCAGGCTTACAGTGCACTAACAGAGTCATACACATCAGCACTGGGAGCAACACTTGGTGGGTGACTATACTTATAGGGATATTTTCCTACATTCACGTCCAAAATATGTAGATGCAAATATACAAATGTTTCCCTCGAAGCACAGGCAGAGAAGGGTGGTGACTTTTGAGAGATGTTATTAATCACAACATCATAGAAAATTGTAATGACATAAATGAGAAGAGTGAGAGGGAAGTCCCTGTGAATAATCTAGTGGGGATAATGTATGTTTTCTGAACCAGCCTTAATACCTTATGGACAATGTATGTAATATTTTCAATTGAGAAATTTTTAACAGAGTCTACATGGTATAAAACAGAGATCTCCAACCTTTTCTGTTGTGAGAGCTACCTCTGGTCACTGAAAAGCATCATGAGATACTGCCTAATATATGGGTGTTAGACAACAGTACACGAAGCCTACATAACTTAAACTCAGCCTCTAGAGTATCTTAGTCCTGCTCTGGTAGGCCCTTTATTGACACATGCCCTAGATAGCAAATGTTAACTTGTGGGGTCCACAAAGGTCAGTTTTGTCCCTTGAATCACACAGAGAGGTGAGAGTGTACTTTATGCTTGTGTGCTCATTAGTGTGCAATTAATAAGATGATACTGCTCGTTTTGAGAGTTAGGGAATGATGTACATTAGCAATAGTACATTTTGTGAAGTGTAGGCAGACTTCATATCTATCCACAAATAAACATTTCTATGCACTGACCAGCACACTGTACTGTAGTCAGAAAATAATGATACACAAATTTACCTTTGAAGAGATTGCTTTAGCTTTAAGAAACAAGACATTCTTTAATTAAAGGAAGAAAGAAAGATAGAGAAAGAATTGTGAATGGAAGAGAAAGGAAGGAGAGGAAGAAAGGAAGAGAAGGGAACAGAAAAAATATAAAGGAAGTAGAAGGAGAAAAAGGAACTACAGGGGAAGAAAAAAGAGGATAGGGTGGAATCAAGAGACAAAAAATTAAGAGGAAAAATAAATAAATGCAAGGAAGAAACAAAGTCAGTGACAGAGACAGAGAGAGAAAAAGGGATACAAAAAGAGAAAACCAGTAAGGAAGAAAAGTAAATGAGAGGAAAGGAAGGGGCACAGAAGGATAAGGTGGGAGTGAACCAGAGAAAGGGAAAAAGAAAGAAGAGCATGAAAGAAAAAAGAGAGGAAGAAGGAATAGGACAAGATATACAAAAAGGAGAGAATGAGAGAAAAACCAGAGGGAAGACAGGAAAACAAAGCTTTACGAGTGTCCTCCTCTCTCCTCTGTCTCCGATCTCCAACTGTCCTGGAATGAAGTATAGGGTTCCACATTCCAGACTGGCCCTAGACACAGAGAACAGACATGCAGGAGATACAGCAGGACACAACACCTCTCCCCCATTTACAATAATATAAGAATAAACCTTGCATAGCAAAATATTTAAACTAATCTACAAGTATGGAACAAATAACTAAAACATAAGAGTCATGCAAAGGATACATAAATGCAGTAAAAGATGAACACACAATGCTCTGCTCAACCATTAGGTATACTCAATAACAATTTAATTCTAAGTTAAAATATATGAACAGCATGCTGACTACATTAAACAAAGGTACATCATGACAAAATCCTTAAATTTCCTAGGTACCCTGGATGCATACTTCTCACAAACACACTCATCTTTCCTAGTCACAGTTTTAGAGTCATCATTTCCTTTCTAAGGGATGTGTGGACACAGAACTTTCACTAAGCTTGCAACATTCCACCATTGACCATTTTGCAGCCTTACAGCACTCCTGTTCACATTCACTTCATCCATTTGACAAGGTACACCATACTTCACCCTACCCTTCACTACCTTGACATTTGGCAGCCTGATACAAACCCAATCTCCTCTATTGAAAATAGCAAATTTCATTTTTCGGAACTCCTAATATCGAATTTTAATTTTAAAATGACTTTGCTCAATCATGCATATTACCCACATGTTGCTTGATTTCCACACCCGTTTCAAGTTTGCTCAGTCTCACTTATTTCAAGTAATCATAAGAAGACCTTCCCCTAAGTGTTTGAAAACGTGAAATTCCAGTAATACAATGGGAAGTGTTGTGATAGGACCACAACAAGGCTCGCACAGCATCAACAATGTTCACCCCTTCAATGATTGCACCTCTAACACATTCATTCACCTATCTATTGGCCCTGCTGAGAGCAGGTGTTAAGAGGGGGCACACCATGGGTTACAATGGGCCCCTATGTACTGTTCAGGGTTAGCACAACATTTTTGTACCTCAATAGCATAAAAAATGTTGACACTATTGCCCCTACCCTGCGCCATGGTGCGCCATTTTTTAAGTACGGCGTACACATGTTGGTAGGGTAGGAGCTAAGGGGGCAAAGGAAAATGGCAATGCACAAGGTGCAGCGCCACTTTTCTTAAATATGCCTCTACATCTTTTGTGCTTGATGACAGCATCTTTTTTAAAAACTTACCATATCTTCTGATACAAATTGAACATCATTTTCTGATATCATTCATAATGGAAAACCCTCTCTTGGGAAAATATCTGTCAAGACAGTGGTTAAATTTTTTGTATTAGCTTCACTCACAAACTTGACCTCAGTCCATTTAGATAAATCATCAGTGAATACAATGGCGAAACACTGACTACATGGCAATGTTCCAAATGGACCTAGAAAATCTAAACACACTGTGCTCCAAACCTCCTCAGGGCTACCAACTTCCAACATAGGGGTTGTCACACTCTTAAGTCCATTGTCATTTGGTAGACACATCAAACATTTCTTGACGCATTCTCAATGTCTCTGTCCATACTTGGCCACCAATATGTTTCTCTGAACCTTTTCTTATTAAAAGTCATCCCTACGTGTCCTTCATGAAGAAGTTGCATCAATCTTTCTCTAATATTACATGGTAAAATTAGTTTGTCTTCTCTGATTTGAAGACCCGCCTCAAGCGATAATTCAGACTGTAACATAATATAGGGTTGTAAAGTAATGGGTTCATTTTTTTCTTTGGGACACCCTTTCATCATATATTCTGCAAATTTTGTCAGAACACTATCTTGTTCCAAATCTTTCCTCCAGGCTTCTTCCCTGACCCATTTTCTTTCACCCCGCAAAGTGTTTGCTACCAAACAATCCTCATCCTGTATGTTAATAGATTGCATTTCTAGATCATTACTAGGATATAGGAGACATGCCAAATAATCAGCTTTTAAATTATTGCCACCCGGAATGCATTATAATTCAAAATGATATTCTGAAAGCTTCACATTTACTCTGATAAATCGGGCAGTAGCTCTTGTGGAATAAACATTAGAGCAACCATTGATTGGAACTAAAGGCTTGTGATCAGTTTGTAACACATAAGCTTTGAATATTTCCACTGCCTACACACAAGCTGGCATTTCCGTCTCCAATACTGAATAGAGACATTCCTGTGGTTTGAGTGTGTGTGAAGCAAAAGCAAGAACACGTTCACCAATGCCTTTCCCTTGTGGTAGAAGTGCTCCGAGACCACCCTGCTTGCATGAGATGCCTGGGTTCTTTTCCTAGCACTAGTTGGTGATAAGCTAACTTCATATATAGCTAGAAAAAGCATTTAGCACCAGCCAACATAGTAATCATTTCCTCAATATGAGAAAAGAGATGTCCATCCTCCCACATGGCCTTATAACGGCTCCTCAGGTCAATACACATCCTCAACTCATTTTGTTTTGTGGCACTACAATTGGAGACAGCCACAAAGAAGATTCTGCTGCTCCTATTACACCATCACTTGTGAAATTAGATCATCCAACTTGCTTCCAATGCTCAGAGGAATACATATTAGTTTAAGATAAACTGATCTGCTCTCATCGTTTAGTTTAATAATATATTCAAATTCACTCAGTTTGCCCAATTTGTCCTAAAAATCTCTTCATTTTCCACCAACAATGACTCCAAATCATTATTATTGTTAGGTGTTCCACTCTCATCCACCACTAATATCTGGTTGATTCATCCTGGTCATAAGTTAATCTGCAAACATACCTGGTGATACCAACCTAGGATGTCAGGACCATGTCCTGATAAATAAACTTTACCTAGAACCTCCCAGCCACTGGTTTGAGTCACACTATTGGAAAAAACCCTCCAAATCAATTATTTCACCTCTCTACACAAATGGTCTAATATCTGACATTTCTAACTTGTTCTCAAAGATTTTTCCACAGTATGTGTTCCTAGAAATTATTTTTATTTTTGACCCTGAATCAGTTAATAACTGTGCACTTTTATCATTAATGACAAAATCATCTATTGGGTCCTTTCACTTGGGGAAATCATTCTCATGTACTCTCCCACATTAAAGCATATTCTCCATACTACTGGCTGAATCTTGTTCTTCATTCACAAAGTTCACACATGTTTTTACATATTTGAGAATGACATACTCTGGCTAAATGGTCAGACATCCACACTTGAAAGACTACCCACAAGAGGATAGTGTTTAAATGAGGCTACATGAAACTTTGAACCACAACGGAAACATGCACGACTTCCATTTAAGCTTTTTCTCATGTCGTGGATGTATATTTGGTAGGTTTCACTAGCAGTACCACTTCTTCAGTGTCTTTATTCAATTGTTTGAGTGACTGTTTGGAATCCTGCATACCATTAGCGAGGTTGAACACCTCAACAAGCAAAGGATTCTTACAGGTAAATTAACGCTCCTGCATTTTTTTGTTGTAACATCTAGTTACCAGTTGCTCTCTGATGAGGTTCTCAGTGAATGTTCCAAATTCACACTTGGCAGCCAAAACCTGTATAAAAGCTACATAGATGTAAATTAATTCTGCCTCTGACTGTTTTCTTGAGAAAAACTTGTGTCTTCTGAGAAGTATGTTTGAAGGTTTGCAGAAGTGTTTCTCAGCTTTTGCTACTGCTAATTCATATTCATCCATAACTTTCGTTACTTGATCAGGAAGGTGCACAAGAATTTCTTGGTCTTTCATTACCAAAGTGATGTTCCAAAAGCCACTTCTTCCTTTTGTTTTAATTTAAAACCATTGTTTGCAATAAAAATGCAATGAATGCCCTAAACCATTCTTTCCAAGGTACAAGTGGTTCACCTTGAAATTGCAGATAAGGTGATAGAGGTCTGATGATCTGCATATTTGATAATATAGTATGCAGAAAATGCAGTAGTACACTTTGTTTCAATATATAAACAAGTGTAATCCATTGTTAAATACCCCAAAAAAATCTTATACTTGTTAGTAATGTTGTAAGTCTTTTGAAATAAAACAAAATTGCACAGAAAATATGCCTGACCATGAAATGTCTCAAAACCAGGCCAACAAGATGGCCACCATGAAGTATTACCGATCAGACTGCCTGCCTAACATTGTATTGCAAAATAAATTGAAAATCAAGATGGCCGCTGAGTGTGCGCGTCAACACACGCATGCATGTTGGGTGGTTGCCTAAAAAAACAAAAATTAATTGCGAGTAGAGCAGCATGCTTAATAGTCAACACATGTGCATTCAAATCCTTTAGGGCAACAGTACATGCGATTGTACCAATATGAATATAATCTTCACACAGAGACATGCAAAGTATGCTGAGCCTCTTAAGTGCACACATTTTCTGTGATGTACCATCGCGTCAGGATCCGACAGGGAGTGCATTGCCCCCAGGATCACTGGCCAGATCATTTCCAATGTTGCAGAGAGGATCCAGGAAAGTAGATTATTGGAACTAAACAGTAACAGGGAAACCACCAGCTACACAAGTGTCCTCTTTCCTCATTGTCCGATCTTTAACCATCTTGGAATGCAGATTACCCTTGGGCATGTACTGGCATTTTACTGCAGCTACACCATGCTCTACATTACATAAACTTGTTCCTGAAATTATATGCCAACGAAACACCCACTATATAATTTGCATCTTAGTTATCACCACCCAAAAATTCTGTGTATAAACACCATTTCATGTCATGCTCTTTAACCCCTTGCTCACCACGGATGTAATGGTCACATCCTTGGCAGCAGCGTTCAGGCGCCATGGACGTAACTGTTACGTCCTGGGACTGGCTCATAGGGGAAGCACTAGCGCTCCCCCCATGAGCCTGGGTCGGTACCCGCCCAGGGCAAGGATGGAAGGGGAACCACTTCCTCTTCCACCCTAACCTTACCACCCCCCCAGTGACGTCTGATGACGTCAGCGCGAGATAGCATGATGGCCTCATGAGAGGCTGCCCCCATTGTGCTAGAAGCTCAGCTCCCAACGCGATAGGAAGAGAAATGCTTGCTTGAATTTCTCTCCCGATCGCGGGGTAGGGGACAACGGAGAGGGATCAAAGGAAAGGAAAGGCCTTTCTTTTCCTTTGGTGACTCTCTGAGCATTTCTTCAGCTGAAGCGATCGGGCTGCAGAAATCCCACTGGACACTGTAGTGAATCCCAGTTTGTTTTAATGGGATAACAGGAGTTAGCTTAGCCTTTGGCTTGCAGACTTGTATCGCCCCCGCACCTGGTGACTTTTAACATACTTAGCTTGCTCTGTCTTAGCCCATTTAATTATTTAATTCATCTAATATGGCTGCCTTGTTTATAGTTAGGCCACTTGTTATGCTTTGAATTATCAGTGCCACCACGCTAAGGCGTCAAGATCAAGTGACAAAGACAAACAAACAGTAGGTGTTCACACTTAGGGACTTTCCCTCTCTATACTTTCGAAGGATTTGTTTATAATAATTTCCGCCCCAAGCATGTCTGTTATCTATGGGAACACACCTACGTCAGGGGTCCTGGTAGATCTGTATAAATACATCGCACGTTAGACAGATAATCAGAGGGATTCCAACCAGAGGGCATCGCCACCATCACTGATATTGATGCTGCACGTCGTCTTGATGCTGACCCAGTCTTTGTGTTCCTACGGAGTGTGAGCTAGAGACCTCATTCCAAGGTAACAAGGGTTGGGGGCTCCTCTCCTCTCATGGACATGGCATTGGCAGATTAGGTTTAGCAAACCCAGCTCTCCTTTAGGTAGGAGGTTAGGCCTATCATATTGGGGTATTTGGATATATTACGCAACTTATGTCTTTTATATGCTATTGCAAGATGGTGGGGGTCTTTGTAATAGTGACTCTTGTCTTCACAATTCTGTTTCTTGCACTGTTCATTATCCTAATCATTGCAGCCCACGCAACATATCACAGATTGCAGTTGTGTTAAATAAAAACTATTGAATCTTTACTGCATCTTTGTTATTGCCTGTGTTTGGTTGAGACATGATGTATATGTGAGAGAGGGGTCATCTCCGTTTCCCCACGACACTTCCTGAGATGTCTTATTCTTGAGTCCATGCGTAAAGGCTGCCACAAATCACCTTTTACTATTTGGGTTTTTGGTGAGGTGCAGCTAGTGAGTCGGAAGGGTTGGGATGACAGTTGTGACTTGTTGTAGGATAGGCATAGTCGCCTACAAACATAAGTACTGTCATCCTTAAACCAGCAGTCTTGCCTAGAGTAAGAGTCCAATTTATGACACGGCTCCACCAACGATGGTGTTCAAGCCCTAATTTACGGATACCCCGACTATCACTGTCAGGTACCCTAACTATCATTATACGCAGACGTCCGTGGTCTTTGGGAAAATCCTCTTCAGCTGAAAAGGTACCACCTGATTAAGCTGTAGGGTGTTCTAGCTCGAACTCATAAAAGGACTTTACTCCCCATTTGGTGTTCTGTTTTTCTAAACAAATATGGCTAACGCCATTAACATTCCTGAAAATGCTAGACAAGCTCTAACACAACATTTACTAGCGCATGGCCTTGCAGAGGATGGCGGGGATGTTACTCTTATAATAGAAGCTAATGAAGCATGCCAAACAGAAACATTTTATTGTTGGGTCACCTTTCCTGAGGTAGACCAAAGAACACATACATTCCACACATATGAAATTGCAAACGTACCTCAACGGTACCAAGCATACTAGTATCATGAAATATCGCTGACATACCAAGAGCATCAGAACTGGTTTGAAGGCGCCCTACCACACATATTACAAAGAGTGAGGCTAGGTCCTTTAAGTAATGACTGACCGACGTGGCCTTAGTTCGCCACATACATACCGCACCCAGACATTCTAAATATGCTGATAGCAGATCTGCAAGATTTATATAATGAATTAGTGACATTATGTAACGACTGGTTCAGTTCGTAATGCGAACATTGAACACCTCACCAGGGTGTCCAGCACTGCCAGCACATGGTGGATACCAATTGGCTACTTGGATTAATCCACAAACTATACATACTATTATGGGTAAGGTACCCACAGAACAGGAAAAAATACCGTTCTGGATTGCCTAGAAAACTAATCAGCTGGAAGCTGTGTTTCCCCATACGGGACACAGGAAAAACATAGACTGCTCACCATGTGCTTGCCCTTTGGGATGGTTCCCTCGGTGGATGTCTGCGTCACATGGGGTACAGTCTTCGCTGCTATATAGACTACCACACAAGGTACCCCCACACTTGCCAATTTACCGGAAGTGTTAAAACAAATACAGAGTGAGCACAGGGCTGCACCAGCCTTAGATTTGGAGATGAAATTAATGCGAAACTTTGATGCAGTTTCCTCAATAATACTCAGTAATATTATAGGGGAAGCGGTAGCACTGGCAATACGCCAGCGTCTCCGGGAAACTCCACACTTGGAATAAGAGAGACAGCTACCAAAAGTAATTTCCGACACCTATACTAGCATAGGGCGGGATAGTTTGGGAGCCAAACCAAAGAAATTGGAGTTACAAAGTACCACCCTTAAGGAAGGTACAAAGCAGGCATAAGAGGGCTCTAAGAAGCTCTGGGAAAAACAAAAAGTATTTAAAGGTAGAAGAAGTAAGAGAGCTGATTCTCCACACCCGGAGAACTCCGAAAGGAGATACAATCTCAGAAATAGGGAGAATATTAAAACTCCAGACAGATATACTGATTCAAGTCCCTCTGGTTCCTTTCAGCATGCACCGGATAGATGTAGTGAGAGAGGGGGCTGTCCTGATCGACGTCCTGAATACGTGAAACAAAAGAAAGACCCGCCGCAGTCTACAATTAAAAAAGAAGAAAAGACTCCTCAGCAACAGCCACAGTTTAAAAAGAAAAAGGTGGTAGCACTGACAGCTAAAAATGTCAGTACACTTGAGAACACTGTTGAGGAACAAGACGTGGGCAGTGACTCTGTTAGTCAGTGCAGCAGAGGTCACAATATGTCCCAGAGTCTGAAAGATCATCTGGATGCGACAGCAACTAGCGATTTTCTTGCAGTTGAAACTGCGGACGGCTGCGTCCTCCCACCCGACAGGGTTTATGATTTAAAAACACAAATAGAGGGAGAAGTGGAGCACACCATTGGTGTGATATTTTGGAATGAACTTACTAGTGACATCCCATTGGCCGAAAGAGACTGGCCACCTGAACACGTCCGTAAGCTCCCGCATGGGGAAGATGTTATTTTGCCTTCTTTCTCCGATCTTGTTCCGGAAGCAGAAAAAGAAGCCTATGCTGCTGAATGGGCTTTAGCACAGGCACCTGCGTTATACTGCAATCATGTAGGTTGGGACAGGGAGTCTCCTTGTCATGTTATTCCCGTCTATACCCCAACCGCAGCCACAATATCCTGTAAACCATGAAGCAAAAGCTCCGGTGAGGGAGATCCTCACCCAGCTCGAGTACCAGGGAGTAATTGAGCCCTGTACATCTGCAATGAATAACTTGTTATTCCCCGTTGCAAAGCCAGACCATTCTTACAGAATAGTCATTGATTATAGACATTTAAATAGTCATACATGCACATATGCTATACAAAACTCACATAGCACAGCACTTATAAACAATAGAGTGCACAAAAAATATAAAACAACATTAGATATATCTAATGGCTTTTTCTGCCAGAATTTAGCACATGAAAGTCGGGACCTGAGTGCATTCTCATTTGGCTCTCAGAAACGCTTTTCTCGTTTACCCCAAGGCTATAAAAACAGCCCAGGGCTATTCTCATCCTGTGTAACATCAATATTACAAGATATTGATTCTGAGGCGCTATCCTTCGTAGATAACATATATCTCACAAACGATGACCTCTACATTCATCTTGTAAGGGTTGATCGGATCATTTTGGGATTTGCAGACCTCGGCTACAAATTCAACTTTAAGAAAAGTCAGATTGCCTTTCTCAGTGTACTGTTCCTGGGATATGAGCTATCAAACGAGGGGAAGAGCCTGGCCCGCACTTTCTAGAGAAATGTGCTCAACTACACCTTCCTAACACACTTAAGAAACTGCAGTCACTACTAGGTTTCTTTAACTTTGGCAGAACATACATTCAAGACTATGCACTACGTATCACGCCACTTTATGACTTGGTTCAGCCAAACTTTTCTAGCAGACACTGGACAGTTGAACATACATGCAACCTTAGGGAAATGCAACAGGACATGCTAGAAGCTAAACACTTGCACACACATGACAATAAAACAAATTTGGTCAACAGAATAATTGCTGGTGCCATTGGATTTACTTATGTCACCTTCAACGAAGGTGACACGGTACCCATATCATATAAATCACATTTATACTCTAATGCAAAACAGCGCTTTGCACCTACAGAAAAGATTCTGACGGCAGTTCAGAAGGCTGTCATAAAAGGGAGGCCACTTGCTCAGGGGAAACGCATTATTGTTGTTACCTCGGTGCCGGCCTTAGAGGCCTTCACCAAAGCAAGCGTTCCTAATGCGAAGGCATTACATCCACGTTGGATACAGTGGGCAATGTCTCTGACTGGCACTGATGTCGATTACATTTTTGATCCAAAACTTCGGACACAAAATTTTCTCCAGTGCGAACAGGAGTACCCCTATCTAAATATCTGGCCACTAGACAGATACCATACTGTCATATACACTGATGGTTCAGCACAACAATCTGTAGGTACTAAACATCAATACTCAGCCGCTTGCGCAGCCGTGAGCGGAGTTATGGAAGATGGAGTCTTCCACCCTCACAATACATACACACAGACCCTAGGGTACTGCACAGCTCAGTTGGCTGAACTTAAAGCTCTTATTCTAGCGCTAGAACACACAGAGCCAGGAAGCCTGACTTTAATAGTCTGCGACTCATGCTACTGTGTTCATTCATACAATGATTATCTTAATCATTGGAAGATGAACGGGTTTAGAGATTCAAAAGGGAACACCATTAAACACAAGACATTTTGGGGTTGGGTGGCTGATCTTAAGGATAAGCTACCATGTGTCCATATAGTACATACATTGGGCCATCAACGTGTTGAGTACACGTTACCGGCAACACCTTGCAGCCAAATCAGCAGCAGCTACAGCTTCTGTGGCTGCAGTGACTCGTTCACAAACAAGATTGGATAATGAAATACTGACTGCCGTGAAAGCTTCAGCTACAGGCAAGCTCCTTCCAAAGGGATACCCTACAAACTATTCTTACCATATCAGTGCACAGCATGTTGCCTACATAACAATTCCTGGCGTTGGTGATCAAATGATCCCCAACGAAGACCAGAGATTAGATCTAGTAAAAGCAGCGCATGAGGGTGTCGCTTCTGCACATGCTGGTATATTGGCCACAATAACACTTCTACAGAAATGCTTCTGGTGGCCTGGTCTATGCAGACAGACAAAGAAATATGTCCTTTGCTGTGACATTTTCCAGCAGATAAAGGGTTCTAATATCAAACGCCCACCGCAGACATCCCTCTTAGTGTCCAGTAGGCCACTACAGTGTGTGTACCCGGACCATAACGGTCCACTACAGCCTGATGGTGCATACAAATATATTCTAGTCGTTGTAGATTCTTGTTCTAGATTCCTGTGGGTATGGCCGCAGTGGTCGGCTGACGCTCGAACAGTTATAAAAGACTTGCTGATCTTTATCTGTACATATGCGGTTTCAGCATTCCATTCGGACCAGGGCCCTGCATTTGCCTCTAAGGCATTCAGGGACACCATGGGGACGATGGGTGTTGAACTCCATTACTCCTCACCATACCATCCCGAGGGAAATTCGGTCATGGAGAGGCAAAACTGTGATCTAAAGTAGTCCTTAACAGCTCGGGTATTAGGTTCAGGCCTCAGTTGGCTTCATCACCTATATGGGGTCCAGAGAGCACTGAATAATCTGCCAAGGCGGTTCTTAGGGGGACGCACACCTTATGAGGTTCTCTTTGGGATACCTATGTATGTCCCAGATCTTGATGCCTCTGGTTTGGTGGCAGCAGAAACACCATTTGACATAAATGAACACCTCACTGTCTTACAGGAGCTTCAGCAATTTTGTGATGATAAATCATCTACCAGTGCTGCCACTTTAGGAATAAGGGATTTAGCAAAAACTTCGACTGGCTGGATTCCTAAAGTTGGGGATCTGGTTCGTGAGAAGATCGCTGTGAAAAAGGAATTCGGTCCATCATACAGAGTACCTGTACTGGTCTTGGGAATTCAAGGTACCAGGACTGTCATCTTACCACCACTGTCTGGTTCTCGAACGAACAGATTAATTTCCATTGATGGCATCAAATTACACCATGTGGCCGATCCTTCACAGTAGACCAAGAGGTCCCTTCGGTGGTTCCCGATCCCCTC
Source organism: Pleurodeles waltl (assembly GCF_031143425.1). Taxonomy (NCBI): domain Eukaryota; kingdom Metazoa; phylum Chordata; class Amphibia; order Caudata; family Salamandridae; genus Pleurodeles; species Pleurodeles waltl. The sequence continues at coordinate 1,421,559,525 of NC_090446.1, forward strand.
TCACTACCCAACAGGACATACATCTACATAGTAGGTTGAACAACATAAGGACTATGTAACAATGTCCAAGGCTGTTCCAGACACCTCCTCGACCATGGGGAGGCCGGAAAACAAACTTTTGCTAGTTCCAGTCACCAATTCAATGACAACTCCTGTCCAGGAATTGACTGTTTTTTATACGAATACTTCACAGACTGATGACACTGTCTACCAAGAGCCTCCACACAAAGTGGACCAAAGTACAAGTAATGCACCAGCTCCAGTTTTTGCAGAGACTGCCTCTGGCTATTTCATAGACAATGATGACTTTTCTTCAGACTCATCCACTACTGTGATTGACAATGTTTCAACAAGAAGTAAGCTGCATCAATGGCTTAAAAAGAATTATTTTATCTACCAATGGAACTATATATGGTTCTGTTTGACATTTTCAGCATTCTTTTTTTGGGTTGGTTTTCTGTCTGTTTTCTTTTTGCTCATAAATGGTCACTATATTCCTGAATGCTCCTCTGTTGAGCCTGTGGATGAAGTCTTAACTCCATATCATTCCTCGCATAAGGCCCGAAGGGACTTGTCCCTTGTAAATATTACAGCAATACCGATTTCTGATGGGATTGTGTGGGACAATGTTCCCTTTGATATATACGGGCCTACAGAGGTTATTCAAATACCATACGTGTTCAAAATATCTATGACAGATGTAATTACACCTGATGTTGTATCTGATGATTGGGATGTCCAAACAGTTGACTCCATGCTAACTGAAATGAAGGACTATTCTGTATTTGAAATTGATGATGTATATGAACATACAATGAATTATGAGGAAATGTTCTGTTACAACAATTGGGGACATTACTACCTACATCGTGCGCTAGACACAGGCCAGTATTAAACTACACACCATAGGAACACTGTTAAACACCACCAGTGGGGAGCCGAGAACACTATACAGATAACTTTACGTATTTCTCTGGGCATGACACGAAAAATGCAGAGTCGTGTTATTTTAAATTACCTCCAGCACAAATTAGGAAAATATTGCTAACAAACACAAAACTGATCTATTCAGATCCCTTTGTTTCCCGGCTTGCGGTTGAAGGTTACGAATACTGGAAGAGCACTATTGATTTGAAAAGAGTATGGGGAACACAAGATTGGCAGATACAGGGTAGGGAGGCTTTATTTCGAGCAGGCCTGATTCCTGTGCAAATTATTTTCTTAAATGACACTATTCAGCAGACATCTTGTCTGGGGTTAGCAAAATTTAAAGACATGAACACGCCCAGTATCCCCACTCCAGCAAGGTTTAAAGATTGGCAATATTTCCTTAACATCACAGGGGAAAGATTAGATGCAACGGTTAAGGCTTGTACCTATAATTATTCACGTTCCAGTCCCAACGGGTGGTTAATATGGGCAACTGACACTAATGAGGGTCAAGCGCCTTTTTTTAACTCTTCAGGGTTTTTTTCAATTAACAGGCCAGACCCTTGCTTTGTATCAGGTCAATATACTGGTAGAATTACAACATACAGTGTGGATAAACTGTGCGAACAATGGGTACAGACTAACACGTTAGCCACAGTTAAGAAACATCTGAACACTCTTTCTGAGGATATAGACTTGCAGGAATTTCTGCTCGGTCCTAGGAAACAGCGCTCTAATATGCTATGTATAATGAGATCTGGAAACTTTCACAGATAGAAGCTGCTGCACGTTTGAGGCAATTAGATAAGGAAAACTTAGAGAAGGCTTTAGCAGTTGTCGACAACGGCATGAACACTCTGTCCAACAGGATTTATTCACTATCAAATATAGTGTCGTCTGCTATTGATATCGCTCAGACAGACTTGTCCCTGTTATATCATGGACAAACACAGCTACGTTCCATCATGTAGCTGGGTTGGACATTGCAGACGCTGACAAATGGCCGCCTTCCATGGAATTAAATTACCGGGAGTGAATTATTCACTGCTTTTAACCTTTCCGTGGAACAACAGACAATGGCTAAAATGGAAGCTAGTTTCACCATGCTTCAAGTAGAGAAGTTAGACAAGTTGCCCTTCACGGTGGTGGAGAGTCCTTCATCTATTTGGCTCTTACATGGCATAATTAACTTACCCATTTTGACCTTTCAGTTCTCAAGCTGCCTGAAACATCTTGCAGTGGGAAGGTACAAGCAACTAGACGATAGCTATATTAAGGAAGAGTGGGAGTTGCCCTTTGATTATAAATGTCTGAACGGTGAAAACAGAGGTCTTTCTTAGCGGAAACAAATGTGAGACTACTGTTAGTCATTCAATGATATGTAAGCAGGTGTCCCTTCACGGCCTTTGCAATGTGGGGGTCGCGAACTTGGCCTGTTTTCTGAAGGGTACTCCCGTCCCTTTGATTTGACCGGTATTTAATGTACTTTCCAATGGAAGTTATTTGGTACTGAACGATCAAAGTTGTTGCGGCATGAGACCAGGAATTGTCTACGCAATCTCTGTCTCGAAGGTCGTTACGTGTTGCGGACTTGTTTTATTCCCCTCCACTCAAGAGATTAAAGTATCTGACATGTGACCCCACATAGATACTACTATTGTGAACCATGACTAGCTGAGCAGGCAAAAGGCGCTATTGTCTCAAAAACAGGTCACCTTGACATCCGCTAGAGTGACGTGTGGTCTCCAGATAGCGAGATCATCAGCTGAGATACAATCCCTATTAAATACCAACTTTCCCAAGCACTTTGGAGAACTGGTATCCAGAATATTCAATGCTTCAAGCACTACTGTGATTGTCCATTTTTTTAAGGCTGTCGGGTCTGGTTTTGTGTTAATCTCCCAGACTTTCTTCAGAGTCATCCCATCAGCCATCCATTCGCTCTTTTCAAGTGTTTGGTGGCTTTCCAATTATTTTGGCATTGATTGACAGACTACTACTGCTATTTCTTTGATTCGCAGTGGTTGTTTCTTTCCAGCTACATAGAGCAATGGAGACGCTCCATCCAACTCCGCTGTGCCGTGAATGCATGGTTCAGATCTTCGGTGCACCCTTGCTGGTGGAATTGGAGCATGACTGGTCGTTGTCATTTCGGCCCCTTCTCTGGTGCGTACAACCAGTTTTCCTCTGCGTGTGGTGCCTCTTCGAACACTTGCCTATGGTCTGTCTTGCTGTTGCACTGACATCTCCTGTCGACCATGAACTGCTGATGTCCCCGATGAGGGTTCATACACTGTCATGCCCCTTGAGACTAAGGTTGCTCTGCGAGGCCACCTATGAGCCGTCCGTTCTAATGTCTACCATGGACAATGGCACTGTAGCAGATGACTTTACACTAGAGACTGATGCTCACTAATGCTCTGTGGATCAGTTTGCCTGCCCGGCGTTCGATTTAACATCAGATGATGTTGACTCATTTTTGAGGTCCTTGGTTGGTGACTTCAATGACACTCTTCGAGATCATGATTACAGCAAATGATTTAATGAATTGGCTTGCCATTTCCCGATTAAAAATATGCATTCAAATTGACTTTGCTTTGGCATGCTGTGCTTGTCTTGGTTGACATTAACATCTCTGTATGTATTTTAGCTGAACTGTTTTTACTCCATTTTTAACGCATTTTAAGGAGTTTATTTAGCTAGTTTTTATGCTTTTAGCTTTTTAGTTCAGAGCAATTTTAGTGTTTGGGTTCCTGTACCTTCGTCATACCTGTTACAGCAATGGGTAGGGTGTAGTGAATCCTAGTTTGTTTTAATGAGATAACAGGAGTTAGTTTAGCCTTTGGCTTGCAGACTCGTGCCCCCATCACCTAGTGACTTTTAACCTAGGTAGCTTGCTCTGTCTTAACCCATTTAATTATTTAATTCATCAAAGGTGGCTGCCTTGTTTATAGTTAGGCCACTTGTTATGCTTTGCATTATCAGTCCCACCATGCTAAGGCGTCAAGATCGAGTGACAAAGACAAACAAACAGTAGGTGTTCACACTTAGGGACTTTCCCTCTCTATACTTTCAAGGGATTTGTTTATAATAATTGCTGCCCCAAGCATATCTGCTATTTATTGTTTGGGAACACACCTACGTCAGGGGTCCCGGTAGATCTGTATAAATACATCACACTTTAGACAGATAATCAGAGGGATTCTGACCAGAGGGCATCTCCACCATCACTGATATCGATGCTGCACGTCGTCTTGACTCTGACCCAGTCTTCGTGTCCCCTACGGAGTCTGAGTTAGGGGTTGGGGGCTCCTCTCATGGACATGGCATTGCCAGATTAGGTTTAGCAAACCCAGCTCTCCATTTGGTAGAAGGGTAGACCTATCATAATAGGGTATTTGGACATATTACACAACTTGTTTCTTTTATATGCTATTGCAAGATGGTGAGGGTCTTTGTAATAAAGACTCTTGTCTTCACAATTCTGTTTTTTAAACTGTTCATTATCCTAATCATTGCAGCCCATGCAACATATCGCAGATTGAAGTTGTGTTAAATAAAAACTATTGAAACTTTACTGCATCTTCGTTATTGCCTGTGTTTGGTTGAGACATGATGCATCTGTGAGAAAGGGGTAATCTCCGTTTAACCATGACACTCCCTAAGATGTCTTTTTCTCGAGTCCATGCGTAAAGGCTGCCACAAATCACCTTTTACTATTTTGTTTTTTGGTGAGGTGCTGCTAGTGAGCCGGAAGGGTTCGGACAACAGGTGCGACTTGTTGTGGGATAGGCATAGTCGCCTACAAACATAAGTACTCTCATCCTTAAACCAGCAGTCTTGCCTGGAGTAAGAGTCCAAAGGTACGACAACACCAGAGATTTTTTTTTATGTTACTTACACGCAAGGGAAGTGACACCTTAGGCAAGGGTCGCTCCCTTGGGGGCACAATTATTTTAGGCCATTTATGCCCCCTTGGGGGCAGATCGGCCTATTTTAATTAGGCCAATCTGACCCAAGGGGGGCAGAAACCACTAGGCACCAGGAATGTATTATTTTAATTTTTTTTATAGATGGGGGTGACTCATTAAGCAAGGTTCACTCCTCTGGGGGGTACATTTATTTTAGGGCATTCCTGCCCCCCTTGGGGGCATATCAGCCTATTTCTATTAGGCCGATCTGCCCCCTTGGGGTAAGAAACCACTTAGATACCAGGGATTGGTGTGTTTGTGTGTTTTATTTGGGGATGCAGACCCTTGGGCAAGGCTCGCTTCCCCTGGGGGCACATTACTGTTGGCCATTTCTGCCAGAGCGGCCTAGTTTTGGAAGGTCCATCTAACCCAAGGAGGGGGGGGGGGCAGAAAGCCCAGCAGAGACCAGGGAAATAAAGTGGTACAAAGTTGTTCTGTCCACTCGTGGACAGATGGGGCAATTACCCTGATCAACTCCCTAGGGGGCAGAAAGCCTACTAGATTCCAGAGAATTTAAACAAAAATAAAAAATATTGGCGTGGTGGCTACCAATCAGTATGGGCATGGTTATGCCCCAAAACCAACTGATGGAGGTAACAGTAGTTCAGCTCTCCCAGCACATTAAAAGATCTTATCCCAATGGCAAGCAAGAGGACGTTTGATTATTTTGGGTTTTGGTTTTACATTTGGGCCATGAGAGCTTGTCTAACTCTCAAAATGGTCCCACTTGAAAAGGTGAGGGCTGCACGTTTTGGACTTTGGGACGCTGCCATGTAGAAAAATCTATGAGACCTAGACACATCTGAAAACTAAACATCTGGGTGAGTCCAGGGTGGTGTGCTTCACATGCACCCTGTATCATTTTCCAATTTTCCAATGCCCTGCAGACCTGTAGCTTTACTGGAAATCACACATTTTCTCCACATTTTTGTGATGGAAACTTCCGGAATCTGCAAGAATTCACAAAATTCTTACCACCCAGCATTGTTACATCTATACCGATAAAAATTCTCCCCCACTTGTCAGCCTAAAAATGTTTTGTTCATACTGTCCTTTTGGACCCGCTTCGGTTCCTCCTCAATTTCGACATGTTTTTGATTCTTCCCTGTCACAAGCACTTGGCCGACCTACACAATGGGGGTACCATTTTTATCGGAAGACTGAGGGGAATGTTGAGTCGTAGGGAATTTGTGCCGGTGCAGTGATCCTACACAGAAATGTGGGAAAAATTTGATTTTTACCAAATTGTGAGGAGTGCTAAGGATTCTGGATAACAGAACATGGTGAGAGTGCCACATGTTACCCCATCCTGGATTCCCCTAGGAGTCTAGTTTTCAGAAATGAACATGTTTGGTAGGTTTTCCTATGTGCTGGCTGAGCTAGAGACCAAAATCCACAGCTAGGCACTTTAAAAAAAACAGTTCAGTTGTCAATATAAAAATGTGATGTGTCCATGTTGCGTTTTGGGGCATTTCCTGTTGCAGGCACTAGGCCTACCACCACAAGTGAGGTGCCGTTTTTATTGGGAGACTTGGGGGAACGCTGGGTGGAAGGGAACTTGTGGCTCTCCTCAGATTCCAGAACTTTCTATCACCGAAATATGAGGAAAAAGTGTTTTTTGTCAATATTTGAGGATTGCAAAGGATTCTGGGTAACAGAACCCGGTGAGAGCTCCACAAGTCACCCCATCCTGGATTCCCCTAGGTGTCTAGTTTTCAAAAATGCACAGGTTTGGTAGGTATCCCTAGGTACCGGCTGAGCTAAAGGCCAAAACCCACAGCTAGGCACTTTGCAAAAAAAGGTCAGTTTTCTTTGGGAAAATGTCATGTGTCCATGTTGTGTTTTGTGTTTTGGGGCATTTCCTGTCACGGACACTAAGCCTAGCCACACAAGTGAGGTACCATTTGTTTCGGGAGACCTAGAGGAACACTGGGTGGAAGGAAGTTTGTGTCTCCCCTCAGATTCCAGAACTTTGCAGCAGCACTGAAATATGAGGAAAACGTGTTTTTTACCAAATTGTGAGGTTTGCTAAGGATTCTCGGTAACATAACCTGGTGACAGTACCAATCCATTCTGGATTCCCCTAGGAGTCTAGTTTTCAGAAATGCACAGGTTTGGTAGGTTTTTCTATGTGCCGTCTGAGCTAGAGACCAAAATCCACAGCTAGACACTTTACAAAAAAGCAGGTCAGATGTCAATGTAAAAATTTGATGTGTCCATGTTGCAGTTTGGGGCGTTTCCTGTCGCAGGCACTAGGCCTACCAACACAAGTGAGGTGCCATTTTTATCGGGAAACTTGGGGGAAGGCTGGGTCAAGGGAACTTGTGGCTCCTCTCAGATTCCCGAACTTTCTATCACCGAAATGTGAGGAAAAAGTGTTTTTTTGCCAATATTTGAGGTGTGCAAAGGATTCTGTGTAATAGAACCTGGTGAGAGCCTGGTGAGAGCCCCACAAGTCACCCCATCCTGGGTTCCCCTAGTTGTCTAGTTTTAAAAAATGCACAGATTTGGTAGGTTTTCCTAGGTACCGGCTGAGCTAGAGGCCGCTAGTCACTTTCCAAAAAAACATGATTTCAATGTAAAAATGAGATGTGTCCATGTTGCATTTCCTGTCACGGGCATTAGGTTTACCCACACAAGTGAGGTACTATTTTTATCAGGAGACTTGGGGAAACACAGAATAGAAGAGCAAGTGTTATTGCCTTTTGTCTTTCTCTACATTTTTCTTTCAAAATGTAAGACTGTGTAAAAAAGACGTCAATTTGAGAAATGCCCTGTAATTCACATGCTAGTATGGGGACCACAGAATTCAGAGATGTGCAAATAACCACTGCTTCTCAACACCTTATCTTATGCCTATTTAGGAAATAGAAAGGTTTCCTTGATACCTATTTTTCACTATTTATATTTCACCAAATGAATTGCTGTATACCTGACATACAATGAAAACCCATTGCAAGGTGCATCACCTTTATTGGCTCTGGATACCTGGGGTTCTTGATGAATCTACAAGCACTATATATCCCCACAACCAGAAGAGTCCAGCACATGTAATGGTATATTGCTTTCAAACATCTGCCATAGCTGGAAAAAGTTATAGAAAAAAATGGGGACACAAATGGCTCTTCGTTTCACCTCAATTTCAATATTTTTTTTATTTTAGCTGTTACTTTCTGTAGAAAAACCTTGAAGGATCTACACAAATGATCCCTTGCTAAATTCAGAATGTTGTCTACTTTACAGAAATGTTTAGCTGTACAGGATCCAGCATTGGTTTCATACCCATGTATGTCAGTAAAATACCAAAATTGTATTGGAAAAGGTGGTTTTCTGATTCAAGTCTGCCTGTCCCTGAAATCTGGGAAGATGCTGATGTTAGCACCACAAACCCTTTGTTGATGCCATTCTCAGGGAAAAAAACACAAGCTTTCTTCTGCAGCCCCTTGTTCCCATTTGAAAAAAAAAATAAACTTTTAGCTGTATTTTCGCTAATTTCTTGGTCTCCTCCAGGGGAACCCACAAACTTTGGGTATCTCTAGAATCCCTAGGATGTTGGGAAAAAAGGACACAAATTTGGCACGGGTAGCTTATGTGGACAAACAGTTATGAGGGTGTGTGCGCAAACTGCCCTAAATAGCCCCAAAAAAGGCTTAGCACAGGAGGGAGAAAAGGCTTGGCAGCAAAGGTGTTAAAGCTTACTCTGAAGAATACGATGGAGTTGATATAACAGGTGCCAATACCTCCAATAATCCTTCGATGTTTTTTCTCAGAAAATCAAGGGACACAGACAACCTAACCAATACTGAATGTTATCATACCCACAGAATACAGGATTCTATTCATGTAAAGGTGGAGCAGATTGATGTGATTAAAGCTATACAGAAAACAAATTCATGGTGCACACTTGAGGTAGCAATATCATACAAATAGTATATATCTCTGGGATGTAAACCTTTCAGGGAATTGAGCCATGAGGAAAAATTAATAAATACTTCCTCTCCTTCAATATTATTAAATATTCTGAGCTACACTCTCACTCTCATTATGTCTTCTTTTTATTTCTCTCCTCCATTATTGCTAGATATGAATGAAGATTTTGGCAATCCACTCCCTATCTAAAATATACCAAGTGTGCGTTACAGCCAGAAAAGTTCAAATGCCCTCTCCATTACCACCTAACCCACACCCAATATAAATACAGTCCTTGAATCTATAACCAACCGTCTTCTGGACAATGTTGACATACATTATATCCCCACAATATGATCTATGTAGAAGAAAGCAATATTTTCATAATTCACATCATATGTTTCCAATAGAAAATGCTCCAGTCCTTGACAAGACATGAAATAGATCAAACACAAACAAGAGACAGTTTACCAGAGATTCAGATCAATATACAGACTCCTAAATTCAGCAACTACACATCTATCATAAAAAATGATAGGAAAAAATGTGTTCTTCAGCGGCATCAATCACTATTTCAGCTCTCTACTGGATCCTTCAATACAGCCAAATTCAAATTAAAAATGCAAAGTAATCAACATTTTTCCTTTGAGAAAATCAGCACATTGAAACAGAAACATCAAACAAACCACCACTTATACCTAGCTAGTTGGAATGTCTTCATTTAACATCCACTGGAGCTCTCATATCGATTCTCACTGATATATGAGCAAACGCCTCTCTGAAGACAATATCCTCATGAGTGGTTTTGTGGGTCTATGAGTGGATGTGTGGGTGTGTAAGTGGGTGTGTGATTATGTAAGTGAATGTGTGAGTAGGTGTGTGAGTGTGTGCCTGTGTGTTTTTTAATGGGGCCTTCATCTGCAAATCAACCTGAATCCACCGCTATCATGGAGGATCCAGGAGGATCTGAGTGGATCATTGGATCCATGCTGACTAAAAAAATACATTTAACAATTTCCTGCACATGTGAGGTCCGTCACAGACTCCTTCATCATGAGGTCTGGGTACCCTCCACCCTGACCCCTTCTTTCACTTTTAAATGGTATTTTCCCCAATGGGAACAAAGACCTGATGAACAAAATGGTGGCCCCCATTTTCCTCTCAGGTTGCGCCGGCCACTCATGGCTTTGCTGTTGGTATGTGGCTCCGCAAATCCACCCGGATCCATGGAGGATCTGCCACAGATCTGCGTCTCTAGATATACATAAATCTTTTTATTTTAATAACTCCAAAACTACTGAACAGGTTTACACCCAATTATATCATGCACTCTTTCTGGACCAAGGTCTGTCTTTCAGCCAAATTTGGTGTAATTCCGCCCAGCAGTTCGCTCTATAGTCATGTCTAAAATCCCTATGGGAAACTGCTTTGGGAAAACATATTTTGAGACCCCCTCTGTTTTACTCAGCCTCTGCTTGACGGATAAACGCAAAACTTTACAGACAGCAGCTGCAGTGACTGGCACACTAGTTTTGAAAATTTAGCACCAAACATTTTAGCAAAATAAAAAAAAAAACTTTTGCAATGGAAACTAGATCCTACCCACTCATGAAGCAATGTGGACCCCCAGTAGGTAATATACAGCAATGCTGTGACTGGCTGGCTGTAACCTGAAAGGGAAGTTGTGGCTGCCATTTTGTGTATCAGCACTTGTCAGAGGGTGGGAATTAAACTGACATAGGATATAAGGGCTTAGGGTAGAGGTACTTCATACTCTCACCTGAATTGGAATTAAGTTGGATGTCGGATTCCACCTATTGAGAAAGATCCCAACCAACCAAGGGTTACGGCAAGCGAGTATCCTAGCCCCAGATCGCTTCACTCTCTTTCTAGTTGACCTGCCTATCAGCCTAATCCAAGTTAATTCACATCCACTGAAACAAAGAAACAGTCTTCTACTTGTCTGATGTACGCAGATGACTGAGTGCTACTTAGCTAAACTAAAATTGGCCTACAAAGGTTTCTGCACACTACAGTCTTGTATTCCAAAGCCAACACAATGGATATCAATTTAAAGAAGTCCAAAATAATGATCCTGGAAAACCCAGCATGCAGCCACTGTTTTTGGCTCGTGGGAATGGACAATGTATAGGTGGTAGCAGAGTACAAATATGTGGGCATGCTTCTTGAAAGATGCAGCTCCTTCAAATTGCATTTGGAGCTTTTGCATCAGAAATCAACAACTCTTACAGCAGCTTTCAAGTGCATAAAAGCAGCCACAACATAATTTACATACCTGCCTCTTCTGAAAGTAATCCAGGCCAAACAAGTTCCAACTATCGCCTATGGAAGAGACTCCATTCATTTAGACAGCGCCATTACCAAAGTTTTTAGGTCAGTCTTCTCCCTCACGGGCTATATTTTTCCAGCCCAGCTGCATCTTGAATATGGCCTAGTCAAGAAAGTGATTGCAAGGCAAGGAGCATTTATTAAACTCCCCTTTAAGCTAAGGAAATCTAACTGTGGGACCCTGAATCATCACCTCTGGGCACAGATCAATAGCCGAGTACACTCACTGGCTAGAGATTACCTCACCCAATCCCCAGCAGCCCTTAGACTTACAGCCCAATGGGAGATAACATCCATCTACTCCCAAGTCAAGGCTTTTGTCAACATGAAAGTTAAAACATACTTGCTGCCGGTAGAGGCGGCAGAGGCGACACGCTTGGTTCAAATGACTCCTTACACCAAGATAACACCACAAACATATCCGGACACAGCCATCAAAGCCCAGCCCGAAGCTTCATTCCTAAGATACCGCCTTGGCTTCTTACCATCACTGTCACATCTGCCACTGTGGAAGCACACCAGAACTAAAGAGCTTTGCTGACTCTGCAGAAAGTTTCCAGAGACTCTGGTACACCAAATCTATATATGCAAATCAAACATGGAAGATTGACAGACCATTTTAAGACTGGTTTGGAATCAAAGGGGTAGATGCCTCTGCAGCTGTGCGATCCTAGCTTGCTTCAACTCAGTGGACATACAGCTCTGCTGCAGGCGTACAAAATTCTTGAGGAGACGACCAAAAAATAAATCGCCTAACTGATGCTACAACTTTTGCAGCTACTTAAAGTGCCTTGAACAAGCCCACGGACGTGCTACCTCTTGAGCTACACTGCCATTTTAAATTAACACTGGCAGCTTAGTCTGGTATTGGGCTTTATCTAACAGAATTAGCCCTTTACACTAGCTTTATTATTCACTTCGTTTTCACCTATTCATATTGTTTCCTTAATTCACCTTTTTTATTCTAAAGATTTAATTTCAGAGGTTTTATGTATGCGCATGTGCAATGGTTTTAATTAATTGAGCACTTTAATAAATTTGAACATTTAAACACTGCTAAATAGTACACCCACTTTAAAAATGGGATTATAGATCAGATGATATATGTTACAAATAGCAGCACTCATTTGCAGGAGAGAAAGAACAGTGATTTAACTTATACAGTAGCTTAGTATATATCGTAAATACTCATATATTTTTACAAAACGCACTTGCTGAATGATTTCATCAGTGATGTCATCAGTGATGTAATTTGAGATGTCATCAGTGGTATCACTGACCATGTCCTTAGTGATGTAATATGTCAGATCATAAGCAATGGATTTTGAGGGCATGAGTTATAGTTAGCTTAGGTCATTGTAACTTCTAAATTGCTATGGTTTTGTGCGTGTATGTAAAATCTGAGCCTAACTATAGTATCCCTGCTAATAACTTTGGCCGTGTTTGATCAATCTTTAGAAAAGTTCATCCACCTCAGCTTCTTCCTGGAAAGTTTCAGGGTGATCTGTCAAGCAGGTCCTGAGAATAAAGGGGGGTCCCAAAATGTAAAATCAACATGCATTTTCCATAGACGTCTAGAGGAAAAAGTGTTGAACGGAATTACTCCAAATTCGGCAGGAAGCCAGATCTTGGTCCATAGATTGTGTTTCTTCACAATTTGGTCAAAGTCCATTCAGTAGTTTTTGAGAAATAAAGAGTTAAAATTAATTGTATACTTTGGTAGTTGGGCTCACAAACTTATCCAAGACATTCATGAGAGCATTGTGATTGGCCCAGGGAGCTTTATTTTCCCTTGAGCCATCTCGCTTCCAAGGAGTCTCTCCCTTGTGGCTGCTCAGATTGGCTGCCATCAATATGAGAAAAATGTTGCTGACAGCCATTGCAGGACTCTGGGACTTAGGGCCTGATTCAGATCTCGGTGGAGGGAATTGCCTGTCAGATGTATTACGATCCTCATAGTATATATTGGGATCGTAATACAGCAGAAGGGATATCTGTCACGTTTGTGATTTGTGAAGGAGTATTCCCCTCTGCCAAGATGTAAGTCAGGCCCTTAGTCCCCTGCCTAAAGTTTTAAAAAAGATATATGGGGCAGGGTAGGGTTGCGCTGACTCCGTATGTCCCATGGGTGGGGGGAACCAGAGGGACACCCTAGGCCAAAAATGAAAAAAAGCAAAAAAAACAGCTATCCCCCTAGATTCTCCTAAGATAAAAAAGGATGTCTGTGCCAATTTTTTTCATTTCACCCCAAGGAGCCTATCTCTGGGGCCAAAAACATTTTTATGGGAAAGGAGGGACGCGTGGTTCCCCTCTCTGAGCAATAAGAGGCCCCGGGGAGCCCATCCCTAGGGCTGATGTTCATTTCTTTGGGGAGAGGGGCCTTGTGCTCCCTTTCCTGAGCCTAGAGGGAGCTCAGGGAGGCCAGGCCCTAGAGCTGAAATTGATTATTATGGGTAGAAGGGCCACACCGCCCCCATTCTCTAACCTTGAGGGACCCCAGGGAGCCCACCACTGGGGCCGAAAATACATAATATGAGAAGGGGGGGTCGCACTGCCCCCCTCCCTAAGCCTGAAAAAGTCCTGGTGGCCCACACCTAGGGTGACTCAAAGGCTATGCCCCAGGCTGCCACCCCCAGACATAGCAGTTTCCCTTTGCATACCTATGTTTGCTCTCACTTGATGGGATTATTTGTAAATCTCCTGCCAAGTGGGAGCAAACACAAAGGGCCTGATTCACAAAGGTATAGTTAGACCAAAAGTCTAACTATGCTGCTTTTTGGTATTCACAAAGGTAAGTTATTACTATTAAAATTACTAGCTGTAAAGTTGCTAGTAGTAATTTACCTTTGTAAATACCGATAAGTAGTAAAGTTAGACTTTTGGTGTTAGTTAGATAGACCTTTGGGCTAACTTTACCTTTATGAATAGGGCCGAATTCCACTCCCTGTTCAAAAAATGCTCCCACCAGCTGGGCGAGGACTTCAGATTTGCCACCCTGCCCAGAGTGAACTAGGTAGGGAAACAGATCAAGAATTTCTCCCTCCTGCAGGGAGCAGTGCTATTAGCTGCTTTCTATGGGTGGGAGTAATGCCAGCTCCCGCTGCATGTAGAGGGTTGGCTGAAGGTACAGGAATCATGGGGCTCCCTCTGCAGCCCCTAACGGGTAGCACTTACAAAATAAACATAGCAGGTGCCCCAGTTTAAGCTCCATGTCTGTAAAGATCAAATAATCCTAACTTCTTGGGCTTATTGAAAGCAAATCTATTGTGTTTTATCTGCAATTTCACAATGAGAGACAATCTGAAATAGTTGATGGGGGTAAACGCATGATCATTCCACTGAAGCGCAATTTCATCTGTAGAGACTGACGAGTGGGTTCTTTCCTGTCATCTCCTGGCAAGAGCGCAGTTCATTGTTCTCCCTTTTAATTACTATGAGTATGCAAATGTGCAAAATGACCTTGAAGCTCTATCCTTTTACCCCTTGATGTATATGTTAGGTGCATGCAACAATCTTCCCTCCTTTTTCCAGGTTGATGGACAGCTTACCAAAAAGCCCTGAGCAAATTTCCCACAGACTCGTACATGATGCAGAGGAATATGAGCAAATCTCCAACACACAAAGTAGCACTTACTTTGCATAATTAAGAGGACATACCCTTGTTTGGTGGACATTTAACTCTTTGTGGTCTCGACATTTCTCTATATGAGGATTCATATTATGACAGATTATTATTTGTAGACACTCGAGGAACAATCACATTTCCAAGGTTGCACACACACAAGGTCACTAGAGATATTTCCATGTAGTCCTTTGTGCAGCTGTAGAATAGACTATGCACTAGAAATTTACCCAATGTTGAAGCACTTACTATTTAGTCAGTAGAAAGTATTCCAGTTGGGTAGACATTTTGTGCAAAACTATGGACTATTCTTTGATAAATAAGCAGGTAAGGATCCATTTTGGTATTGGTGCTTATTTCACTGAAATTAAACCTCAGCAGTTACAAATATGAACATAGCAGGTGCCACAGTTGTAAAGAACAAATCATCCTAACTTCTTGGGTGCCACCAATGTAAAGAAAGTGTGGTTACTCTGCAATTCCACTTTGAAAAACAATCTGAAATCCTTGATGGAGGTAAATGCATTATTGCTCTATTGGAGCGCAATCTCTTCTGCTGTGACTGTGAGAAGTGTGTTTTCTCTTGTTGTCTCCTGGTGTGAGCAGAGCCCATCGTTCTCTCTCCCTTTTAACCACTATGAACATGCAAATCCACATAATGACCTGGAATCTCTGCCTCTATGGACCCTCCCCTTAAACAAAGTCATCCCGTCTTTTTCCAGGTCAATGGACAGCTTACCAAATAGTTCTTGATGCAGAGGAATACGAGCACATCTCCACCAAACAATGAAACACTTACTTCATATAATTCAGAGGAAATGTCCCTTCCCTGTGGCCAACACCTTACTGTGCAGCATAGGAGTGGCTGTATGGGGGGATGGTTGGATGCAAGGCCTGGCCAATGGCCAGCCCCTGCAACCAACACCCTGCTGCACATGGCATGTGCAGCAGGGGTTGTATTTGCGTTTGCTAATTAAGTATAACTTAAATACATGCTAGAAAAATCTAGGGTTAGAGATATAACATTTTAGTTAGGTGAATTTGTCAGTGACAATGTTAAGGTTTGACCTAAAAAAGCACTGAAACTAACTCTAACTTGCGTCCCTGTCATACACTTCTTGAAAGGGATGTACTGTTGTATCAGAATAGTCTTATAACATTAAGGTTTTGGAGTCGAGGAGGAATTGGTAAAACTACCAATTTGTTATGAATTCCTTTAGCAGGAGTGTTATTATCATTCAGTTTGTTAATACAGTGTTTACAGACAACCTGGCTTATGCACAAGTCAAACCTTTCTAACGCAATCAGATGAAGAGGAAGTATACACCACTATATTAGATTGCTATCTTCTGCTTTTTCACAAATAGTGATATTTTTGACTTGTGGCTTGTTCTTGCAAAAGCATCAATTTCCTTTTTAACAATATTTAACATAGGGCTAGAATTTGGATTTTTCAGTGTTGTTGTGAACATCTATCTCAATGTCAGTAGGTATTGCAATTGAATGTCATATTTTAAAGAGCTGACTTGCGAATGAGTACCTCATAATAGCATATCATTTAGTTTCTGAAGCAGAGCAGGACAGTTTACAAAATGAAGACTTCTTAATAGATTGTGTATTTTAGTGTGATGCACAGGCAGCATCCATATGTGTTGCAAAGTACTGTCACAGATCTATTGTGAAAGGCAAGCCAATCAATGTCCTTGAAGTTTTGTAAGTTTCCTTACACGACAAAGATCAAAGCCCATATTTATACTTATTTAGCGCCGCATTTACGCCGCTTTTTGACGCAAAAACAGCGCAAACTTACAAAATACAATTGTATTTTGCAAGTTTGCGCCACTTTTGCTTCAAAAAATGAGGCAAATGCGCTGCTAAAAAAGTATAAATATCGGCCCAAGGCTTTGGAGTAGTTTCATTTTGTTCACAGTTCATTTGCTGTATTTGTTCAAGAAGAGTCTAATGGCCTGGTTTAGATCTTGGCAGATAAGCTACTCAGTCACAAAGGTGAGGGATAGCACGTCTGCCGAAATATAAATTCCATAGGATATAACAGGATTTATATTTCAATGGATGGAGATCTAAATCATGCCTTTATTTTCTCAATAGACTGTTGTCTTATGTTGTGTACAATTCTACATTTTTATTCATAAACCGTATTTTGAGCATGTTGACCTAATACTTCATTAGTTATTTCCTATTCTACATTTCTAGGCACTACTTTTTCTTATTTTAATTGGTCTACCTTCATTGATTTCCTATCCATGACCATCTCTGTCAATTGTAAACACTAACTAAGTTTCTTTGAAATAACTTTCCTCATTGAAAAATGCCTCTGTAGTGGAAGTGGGTTTGCAGTTTCCCTTGAAAATACCAAATAAAGTTTGCTTTATTCACTTCAATCTTCTAGTGAAATGTTTTATTCAGTGAATTATTTCATTTACTTAAACATCTCATTCTCTTCAAAATACGATCAAATTTATATATTTTTTAATAGAAAGTCTTGTCAACCAGTTAATCGAAAACATTTTGCTGGCTTTGCAAAAGTATTTATCTTTTTACTCTTTTCAAGCTTCCCATAATATTACATACTATGCTTCTACGAATAACTTCTAATGAATTTCTTTGTTTATTTCTTTTAAAAAGGTCAGGTTGAGGGGGCGTGGTCTGGCCGCGATCCATGATGGCCGCCTGAGAGCCGAGCTCCGCACGGCAGCGGGCCACGCGGCGGTGGCGGCGGCGCTGGGGGCGCTCCACGGGACCCCCGAACGCAGCGGGGGCCGACGTAGGAGTTGGAGACAGTGAACGACCGACGTCCGTGACGTGGGGGGAGCGCCCTCCCCGGAGGCGCCGAACGGAGTGAGGGGAGGAGGCCTGAGGCCTACGGCAGGCCCCTGCGCCGCGGCCTCGAGTGTGGAATCACCCCGACACGGAGAGACGCGTCCCTCGCTGAAGCCTGAAGTGGGAGAGAGCACGTGCTTCGTCCCTGCCCGCGCCTTGACAGCGGCTCAATTGCGGCTCCCGGAGCCGGCAACAGGCCGGGACGCCGCCTGACCCCTCCCTCCCTCCTGATCGATAGCTGCCGAAGGGGGAGAACGGAGCCGACCACCATCAGGGCCCGGAACAACAACGACGCGTCTCCCAGTGCCTCTCCACCCTCCCCCTTTCTGCCGGGGGTGACGGGATCGGCGACAAGAGGCCTCACCACCAGCGGAGCGCAACGGACGGCTACCCCCACCCTCCCAGCCTTACCTGCTCCAGAGAAGACCCCCTGAGAAATGACAGAGGCCCCGGAGAAGTTGGAGAGGTGAGAGCCGAGCTGGTGAGTCAGAGAGGATGAGAGACGTACGGAGAGGAGGGTGGTGGATGAGTGTGAGAGGGGCCGGGAGTGGGGAGAGAGAGAGGAATATAACAACGAGCGGAGAGAGGAGACGAAAGGAAGAGGAGAAGGCAAAGAGTAAAGGAGCAAACTACCTAATAAAAACAGGGGCAAGCACCAGAGGGGGCACAGAGTAAGAAAACAAAAAAAGAGGAGAAAAGGAAAAAAGAGAAAGGAAAACAATCAACACAAACATAACGACAAAAGACTCAATACCACACTAACAGGAACTGACGAGGCATGAAGAGCAAAGAGGGCCAGGAGTAACATCGGACCTCGGGTCGGCTCCAAAACAAGCCCTCTCTCCACGGAACAGCCTTGCGTGACGCTGAACACTATAGAGCCAACATCGTGATCCTTCCCCTCGTACATATACACCAACGACAGCCCCCCCAGGAGGCCATTTAGAGAGGTACCCCCCTGAACTTTGAACCCCACCTGCCACCCTCTCTCCTCTTCTGCCCACGCTGATCGCCCTCATTGAGACACGGACAGGCACCCCTTGGGATCCCCACCTGCAGGGAGAAACCTGCAATGCCCAGAGGCAAGACGGCGGGTAAAGCACCGTGTAAACCCGCTCGCCAACTACTCTTCTCTGAAGCCCTGCGTCAACAGAAATATCCTGCTCCCGCAGCCTCTCCGCCCCCCTCACATGACACCATGTCAGACAATACTCAAGGAGCATCAATGGATCGTATACTGCAGGAGATATCGGCAGTAGGCCGCAAACTGGAAGGTATGGACACTGCCATGTCAGCATTAACAGCGGAAACGAGATCCATGCGCTTGGAAATAGCGGGCTTCCAGTCACAAATCTCCGGACTGGACCATCGAGTAGCGTCCGTGGAAAGTCAAGTGGTGTCACAGACTGACAGAGATCAGGAACTCTTGTATCTTCGCAGCAAGTTAACCGACCTTGAGGACCGAAGCCGCGGAAACAACATCCGCTTCCTCGGATTTCCGGAAGGCATTGAGGGTACAGATATCCTCTCTTACCTGCGAGACACGCTTCCCAAATTAGCCGACGTAACATTTGACCCCCCTCTGGAATTTCAAAGAGCGGATAGACTTGGTCTCAAGAGACAAAACGGACAAGATCGTCCTCGTCCAATCATAGCCTGCTTCCTCCGGCACGGGCAGGTCCGCCAATTGTTACAGCTGTCCCGAAGGCAAGGCCCACTCCGGCTCGGTCCCCTCGAAATCCGCCTTTCAGCAGACTTCTCCAAAGAAACAGCAGATCGAAGAAGAGCCTTTCTCTCCTTCCGCCCTCGCCTTCGCCATCTGGACGTTAAATTCGGCCTCTTCGAGCCAGCCAGGATGTGGATAACTAAGAACGGAGAGTCACGAACCTTCTATGACCCAGAGGATTTGAAGTCATTCCTAGAGGGGCTGCATGATCCGACACAATCCATGGAATTAACAACCCAACCCCCCCAAGACACACAGAACCAAACCAGGGGAATTGGCCAATCGGAAATTGCTCTGGACACCGACGGAAGACCAACTACAGACCCCCAAACCAGGGGCAGAGACCTGGAGAGGTTAACAAAAAGTTTTGATGACAGGGGCCAAGTCCTACAGGCGGTGGCGATGCACACACAACTGCCGGACAGAGACAAGTCCCGCTCCCCTTTGAAACCCTAGGTGCCTAATACCTGAAACCAACATGGACACAGTTCTCCTACAAGCCGTCGATATCTACAACCACAGACTGCCATAGAAACATTGCAGGAAACATTGGAACTTTGATGAAAAAGCCCAGACATAGAGACATGATGAGTACTCTACTTTAATGTACACTCCTCAAACATGGAACCACGGAGAACCGCCCCCCCCCAAGAAGGCTTTAACCGCCTCGGACTGCTCAGACTGTTCGGATTGTGTGATAGTTTTTGTTGGCCCCCGATTAACTTTACTTTTGTTTCTCAATGTCCCTCCCTTTCATGCCGGGTAACACTTTCCATGTCCCTTATCACTTCTCCCATCTAGAATCAGGACCCATAACGTCCTCTGGAAAAATATGGGAACTGACGCAATACCCTTGCACACTACTGGCTTGCCCTGGCAGGGCTGGGGCAAAACAATTCTGAACTGGGTTTTGAGCTCTAGACCCCGATCTACTAACAAACGCAATAGTGACATAATGATGGGCGTTGGTGCAAAGCAGAACAGACCACAGATGCCAAGTCCCAGAGCATATACATGCCACAACTCCTCAGAATAACCAAGGGGAAGCGACCTTAGTAACAACAATACTTGCCCCTGTCCTTTCCTCGCGCTTCCTCCATCCCCCCCCGCAAAGGGACGCGGCCAACATGCGCCCTCCCCTCCTCCCCCCATCCTCTGGTCACAAACACATTCCACACCCCCCCCGACATAATTGGATGCACCCACGCGGAGGTCTGGGGCGCCCCATGGGCGCCGCCCCCCTCTCCCCCGCCGGCGCAGGGCCCGCTGGCCGGGCGTCGAAGCTCATTCGGCCTAGGTTTTAGACCCGCCGGTCAAAGTTCGTGCACTTCGGGATTTGTATCCCGGTCTCCCCCTCTTTACCTTCTTTTTATTTCTTCTCCCCCCCACTGTCTTCTCTTTTCAACTCCTCTTCGTATCCAACGTGCCCGCCACCTACCATTCCCCCCCCTTCCCTCTCCCCGACATCCTCTTCAGTTCACGGAGTCCACCCCACTCCCCCGAGCTCATACCCCCGGGTGGGGGGACACAGGAAACAAGGATACTCAACCAGATGGGAGCACCGGTGGTTCCCCTCAGGGTGATATCATGGAACGTAAACGGCCTTACCCACTTTATCAAACGGAAGAAAGTCCTATCCTACCTTAATTCTAAGCAGGCAGATATTGCCTTATTGCAAGAGACACACCTAGACTGTCTTGAATCTGATAGATTACGACGTGACTGGGTGGGAACCGTCTTGTTTAGTTGCACTCCACCCTCACCCGATACGGAGAATGTCCCAAGAAAAAGCGGGGTGGCGATCCTCTTACGCAAAACCCTCCCTTTCACGGTCGTCAAATCGTGGACAGACCCCGAGGGCCGATACATATTTACCAAACTGAAAATAGGGTCCCAAACGCCTCTTCTTTCTCCAGCTCAATCGACTTCTAACCGAGATAGGGGCATCCCGTTACGTTATAGGAGGAGACTGGAACCTAGCAAGGGACGCAGCACTGGACAGGACAGGGCCTCTAGACACGAGTAACAACGCAGACAGGGCCATCCAGTCTGATATACTCGCAGATAACGGTTTGGTTGACCACTGGAGGCTGACTCACCCAACGGACAGAGAATTTACCTTTCTCTCGCCGGTGCACGGTACCCAATCACGGATCGATTACTTTCTCCTATCCCACAATCTTATGGCCCACACCGTGGAGGACGATATACTGGAGAGAGGCCTATCAGACCACTCCCCAGTCCTTATAGCCATCCGCTTAGGCCTGGTATCCCCGGGCCGTAAACCCTGGAGATTAGCGATCCATCGATATCCATCCCCCCAAGGTAAGTTGCAGCTACAGGACCATGCGACCACTTTCGCCCAAGACAACCTTGGTACAGTTGATTCGAGTCGAACTATGTGGGCTGCAGCCAAAGCCTCGATACGGGGACAGCTCATGCGGCGATAGCAAACAAAGACAGAAAAGAGCAACAAGCGGCTCTGGAACTCGACATACGCCGACTAACCAGACAATACACGGCACACCCCTCCCTTCCAGGCCGCCGAAGTTTAGAGCAAGCACAAATGGCCCTTAATGAGTTATACACCACCCAGGCCGAATTCGCATTACAGAGACTCCAAGGGAGACACTATGAACAGGGTGAGAAGGCGGGACGACTGCTCGCAGCCCAACTCCGTCAAAGAGCTGCCGCCCTAGCCATCCCAGCCATTCGCTCTCCCTCCGGGGACATACTGACCCACCCGCAGGCCATTGCAAACGAATTTGCCCAATTTTATAGACACCTTTACACGCCGGAAACCACGACTAACCTAGCGCAAGCTACCACCTTTTTAAAGAAGCTAGACCTCCCCTCCCTAACAAACGAGGGCCGTAGCCTATTAGAAGGGGAAATAAGCAGACAGGAGATAGATAAAGTCATCTCTGACCTCCCGTACCACAAATCACCCGGAGAGGATGGATACCCTGCAGAATTTTACAAATGGGTAGGGGCAGAGGCGATTGATATCCTATGCGAAGCCCTCAATGAAGCCTGCGAAACACAGACATTAGGGGCCATATCCAACAATGCCACAATAGCTGTCATACCGAAGCCTGGGAGAGATCCTTTATTATGCGGCAGCTACCGATCCATCTCTCTACTAAACGGGGACATCAAAATTCTAGCAAGCGTCCTGGCAAACAGACTACGTAAAGTAATCCCGTCCTTAATACACTATACACAGGTGGGGTTTGTACCGGGCCGCACGTCTAGGAAACACCTACGAACCCTATGCCATACCTTATGGGTGGCCAGAGACTCCCCGGAGTCGGCGCTGGCCCTGTCCTTAGACGCCGAAAAAGCGTTCGACCGCATAGAATGGCCCTACCTATTTGCAGCCTTAGAGAGATTTGGCCTAGGCAACAAATTTATCTCCATGGTACGACTGCTCTATGACCAACCCGCGGCCAGAGTCAACTGCGGAGGCTTCCTCTCAGACCCTTTCCCTGTCCGAAGGGGTACACGGCAGGGGTGCCCTCTTTCACCTCTCCTGTTCCTTTTGGCGATGGAGCCCTTGGCGGCAGCCATCCGGTCCTCCCCCTCCATAACCGGCCTACCACTACCCGAAGGCACCTCCAAGATATACCTCTATGCTGACGATATCCTCTTAACACTCACGGACCTGGAAAGATCCATTCCGGCCCTATTAGAGGTAATCGAGGACTTCGCAGCCCTATCGGGATACTGTATTAACTGGGACAAAAGTGAGGCACTTCCGCTATCGCGAGTAACCACAAAAGCGGCACTCCTAGGCTACCCATTCCGGTGGACGCCAAAACGCCTTAAATACCTAGGAGTGCTCGTTAACCCTGGACTGGCACACATGGTTGCGGACAACATTGATCCTCTCATCACGCGGACGAAACTGGACTTTGCGAAATGGACCCAGTTAGGCCTTTCCATGTGGGGCAGAGTACAAGCGGTTAGAATGGTGACGGTACCCCCGTTTCACCTATATCCTAGGTCTCCTGCCCTTACAAGTGCCCCTCTCCACACTAAGAGGCATTGATGCACTAATTAGATCATTCGTGTGGGGCACTATGCGACCGCGGCTATCACCAGCCAAGCTTTTGGCCCACCGCATAAACGGGGGAATGGGACTCCCATCAGTGGAACACTCCTCTTTAGCCCTCCAAATGTCTCAGTTATCCAATACACTGTCGAATATACCAGATCCCCCCTTGTGGATAGCAGTGGAAAAACGACTCCTGACTGCGAACGAAGGACTCGGTGGACCCTACCGTGCAGACCTCCCAGCCACTAACTCAGTGAATCCTATCCTGGCGGCGACCAGGGCATCCTGGCAAAGGGCCCACCGGCTGTTTGGGGTCCACCCCCTTATACATGCCCAAGCGCCCCTGTGGCACAACAGTGGCCTACGCATAGGTGGCGAGGTACTCTATTGGCCACAATGGAAACAGGCAGGCATCCTTACCCTCTCACAGGTTCTGGAGAACGATGTGCTCAAACCATTCCCCAAGCTACGGGAGGAGTTCGGCCTACACCCGAACCAGGAATGGAGATACATGCAACTCAAGCATTGTCTCTCCCAAGGGAATACACCTCCGCAGCGGGGATCCCTGCCCTCACCGATAGTGGCTTACCTGCAGCAATGGGGACAATGCAAGGGAGTAATGTCGGGTCTATATGATCTAATTATTCGACGGCTTTACTCCCAACCGCTAATGGACAAACTACGTCTACGGTGGCAAACCAGGCTGCAGCAGGATCTAGACCCAGACGATTGGGAAGCTACCCTAGAGGCACTAGACAGAGGCACCCGGGAAGCACGCTTGAAATGCTGCCTCTTTAAAATCTTACATGAATGGCACTGGTCCCCAGCGAAACTGCATAGGACCAGACTCCTCCCGCATGCAAACTGCTGGCGATGTCCAGAAACATCCTGTGACCTGATACATATCTTAGTAAACTGTACAACAGTAAGACCACTCTGGGATGCTGTGAGCTCCACTCTGGCTGAAGTAATGTCACTTCCGTCACCACTTCCTCCTGCCCTTATACTTCTGCAAGATACGACCTCCCTACCAGACCTCCCTAGACCACACAAGCGACTGTTGCACACAGCGTTAGCTACTGCCAAAATTTGCATACTCAGACACTGGCGGTCAGAAATCCCCCCAAGCCCGGAGGAATGGATTACAGCCATGGTCCGCACTGCTATGCATGAACGGATCATCTATAACTTACAAGACCAAGCTCAATTATTCCTACAGGTATGGGCTCCCTTCCTCACAAGGGGGCAATAGTGCCCTACCCGGAACCACCACTGTTCCCTTCTCACTTCCCTCTCCCTCCCCTCCCCCACATGCGTCTCTTCCCCACTCTCCCTCTCGCTCCCGTACCTCCCCCTCCCTCTGTATTTTCCCCCCCTCCCCCTCCTTATCTCCCTTTCTCTTCCTCTCTTTTCTATTCTTTTCTCCTCTCCCACTCTTTCTTTTCTTTCCTCTTCTTCCCCTTCTCCCTCTCCCTTTTCCTACTGTTTCTTCTTCTTTTCTCCTTTTTCCTCTTTCTTACTCTCTATCCTCTCTCATTCTCTTTCTCTCTCCCTCTCGCCCCTTATCCCCACGTCCCTTTCTAAAACACCCACTAGAGTCGGAACGTCGCCTTCCAGCAACGCTCCAAACAGACCTCCATGGTAGATTCTTTTCCCCATGTCGTCAGCTAGTCACCTGGTCCCAACTGATACTGACCACAGAGATGACATGAGCTGCAACACCCATTATCCGTGCAGCAACATCCCTCGCTTCCCAGGGTGGCACTCCCCGGTCCTTTCGTCTGAACAGGTACAACCTACCCTTTACCCTCATATCTTTACCCTCTTTAAACCCCCCCACATAGCCTAAAATATGTTGGAAGTGAACTCTACCTCAAGTTTTTATATTATGACTGATACCTTGTTTGTGCCTTACGAGTCTTTTTTTTTTTTTTTCCTTTCTCCTTTCTTCTTCTTCGGTTTCCTAATATCACTGATGTGTAATTACTCCCGATTGACGGGACCCTGATCCCACTGACTCTGTATCATATTGTGTTATTAACAATAAAAGAAAAGTTAAAAAAATAAAATAAAAAAAAAGGTAAGGTTGAGGTCTTTTTTTGTGGCATTATCTTTTTTTGAAGGATAATACAAAGTTTTTTTAGATGTAGACACTCTTTGCATTCTACTGACACCTGTTGAAGAATGTTTACATAATAATAATAATATTTTTAAGAAACATTTGGTATTCTTACTAGATTTTAATTTTCCTTTAGTATTATTTTCTTTCTATGAGTCTGCTTCATGTTTGAAGAATTCTTTGAAGTAAAGATGTCTTAACATATTTCTGTTCTATTCCCTTTTTGGTATTTTGAACTGACTTGAAACAGTATAGGAACACTTTACAACACATATTACTTATTTCTGCTTTTTAAAGATGACTTACTGAGAAAGTAAAGATCGGCTTTGTGGGTCTAGATCATCAAACACTGATGCTATCTCATATTATCCTGTAACAGCAGTGATTCTAAGTCACATCTCAACAAAGAACAAATGATTGGAGTAGAAGGCCTTTGAAAGCTAGTAACTCAGTACTACATATCTTTATAAAAATTATGCTCTGAATGGAGTAAAGGCCTCAGAGAAACACTACCTCCTGTGCTACTACATTTTACCAGAAAAAACATGAGTGGTTATAAGGTTAAGGTTTCATATAAAACCAAAGCTTACTAATTTAATTTTATAGATAGTGAGTACCTCATTTGTATCAGATCATTCCAACTCTGTACTAATAGGTGTATAGCGGTTGTAAGTTAGTTGCAAAACAGTTTACTGAGTAGTTTACTTGTTCAGAAAGATAGTTTTAACAGGGAAAGATGCCTACAACTTGACAGATGCTGTTCTATCCCCTTACTGAACTATGTGGCAGTTCTGTTATTTATCTAGGTTTACCCAACCTTTTCCACGCACAGTTCACTTTAACCAAGTCAGATAAAGTGCTAGTGAAGAACAGCTTCAGGGAGTACAGCCTAAATCAACAGTTTACTAAAGTGTCTGTATTAGACCTGGCATCCTTGGCGTGGTCTCCCCTGTCTTTTTTGCCTCTGCTTCTCATGTTTTCACTGTGTACTGGACTCTGTTTTTGCTGTTGTTTGTACACTGGGCACTCTACCACTGCTGACTAGTGCTAAAGTGCAAGTGCTCCCTGTGTAAATTGTATGTGTAAGTTGCTTGTCCATGATTGGCATCTTCGATTTACTAGCAAGTCCCTAGTAAAGTGTACTAGAGGTGCCCAGGCTCTGTACATCACATGCTACTGTGGGCCTGCAGCACTGGTTGTGCCACCCACATGAGTAGCCCTGTAAATATGGCTCAGACCTGCCACTGAAGTGTCTGTGGGTGCAGTTTTAACCTGCCAATTCAACCTGGCAAGTGTACCACTTGCCAGGCCCAAACCTTCTTTGTTTTGTATATAAGACATCCTTAAGGTAGGTCCTAGGTAGCCCCATGGGCAGGGTGCAGTGTATGATAAAGGTGGGACATGTACTGATGTGTTTTACATGTCCTAACAGTAAAATACTGCCATATTCGTTTTTCACTATTGCAAGGCCTATCTCTCTCATAGGTTAACATGGGGAATGCCTTTAAATGTCTTTTAAGTGCAATTTCCATTTGGGACCAGATAGAGATGTGGGGTTTGGGGTCTCAGAACTCACAATTTTAAAATACATCTTTTGGTAAAGTTGGTTTTTAAATTGTATGTTAGCAAATGCCACTTTTAGAAAGTGCTGTAATAGAAAAGGGGTATGGCCTATAATACAGCAAGACTAGGTCAATCAAACTACACTAAAGAAATAAGAGCCAACACTGTGATTAACTTAGAAAAAGTTATTATTTACAATGAGAAGGCAAAACCAATTAACTCTCCCTAGCATTAAAACATAACATTTATCTAGAACAATTATAATTGAATTACATTTATCACACAAAGAAGAACAAATACAAAAGTGAGCAATTACCTTATATAAAACACATTTTTGGCACTCCACACACACTACTTGCATTAAAAACATACGACAATAACACAAATTCAAGAACAAAAAATGACACAAAAAATCAATCTGAAATTCAGGTTCTGCACCATCTTGAAAAAGAGTGAACTTGGGGCCAAATGTAGCAAACTCCAAGATTGTGACTCGGAAATTTGCGAGTCTGTCTGACTCGCAATTTCCGAGTCGCAATCTCGGATGCAGAACGGTGTCTCAGACACCGTCTGCGACTCGCTATGGGGTCGCAAAGACCCACCTCATCAATATTCATGAGGTGGGTCGCATTTTGCGACCCCATAGAGAGTCCCTGCACTCACAGGAATGGTGGCCTGCTGAAGTCAGCAGACCTCCATGTCTGTGACTGCTTTTTAAATGAAGCAGTTTTTTTTTTCATTTTGCAGCCCGTTTTCCTTAAAGGAAAATGAGTTGCAAAATGAAAAAACATCCGAAACCATTTGGTTTCGTTTTTTCAGAGTAGGCAGTGGTCCAGACCACTACATGCTCTGAAAAAATATTTTTGGCGACATTCACAAAGGGGAAGGGGTCCCATGTGTACCCCTTCCCTTTTGCGAATGAGTTACCACCAGTGTGACACTGGTAGTAACTGCGAGTTGCTTTGCGACCGCATTCGCGATCACAAAGCAATTCTGAATTGCGATGCGAGTCGCAAATAGGAAGGGAACACCCTTTCCTATTTGCGAGTCGCATTCACAAATTGCGAGTCGGTACCGACTCGCAAATTGTGAATGTGCATCGCGTTAGGCCGTTTGAATGGCGCAAACTGCAATTTTCGCAGTTTGCACCATGAAAACGGCTTGCTACATCTGGCCCTTGGAGCCTAACTCATTTGCAAAATTTTAGGGCTCCTCCTTAAAGAGCAGAAAGGCACAGAGTGCACCAGTGTTGGATCTTGTTTCTTTTGTGTACTTTTAGAAAGTGTGCATTTTCTTGCTTACACCATTCTGTGACTCTGTCTGCCTGTGTATTCCCTGTCTGGATCAGACTGACAGTTGTGCTGTTTGTGAATCCTCTCTAGACAGTGACACAGAGGGAAGTGGGGTATAGCCTGCATATACTGATTGACCATCTGGGCTGGAGTGGAGAGAGGAGTTGTCACTTATACCTGAATGGACTGTGCCTGCCCTCACACAATGCAGTCTCCGACCCTCTGGTGTGAGTCTGGATCCAGGCCAGGGCAAGGCAGGATCTTGTGAACAACAGATACATTCCTTTGAAGTTTGCCTACTTCAAAGGAAGAAAGGGGTATATTAGTAGTGGACCCAAAAACCCAGATTTTCAGTTTACTTAGGAACCAAGAGGAACCTCTGCCCAGTAGAAGAGCTGAAGAGCTGGAGGAGGAGTACTGCCCTTTTGCCTGTGACTGTACTGGGTTGACCTGCAGTTGCTGCGTCTGCCTGAAGGAGGATAAAGACTGGACTTTGTGGTATATTCCTGCTTGTGAAGTGTCTCCAAGAGCTTGGACTGAGCTTGCCTCCTGTTTTGAAGCCTCAGGGCCATCAAAGACTTCCTCTGCCAGCACCTGGACTATCTGCTGAGACTCCTACCCTGAACAGTGGTGCCCTATCCAGTCCCTCTGCCCTTGAAAGGTGAAACTGGTAGAAAAAGGACTGAAATCCATGCACAGGGAGCCAAATATCAACGCACTACCTGCAACTTGGTAGTAAAAATGACACAACCCCTTGCAGCGTTTGTTTCATCACTGCTGGCCGTCAAAATCACCTGGAACCTGCACGGATACGAGGTGCGCCTTCTGGAAATCAACCTATCACTCTCTTATGGGATGAAACTGCACACGGCCTCATTTGCGAGTAAGAAACGGACGCATCATTGACTTTTCCGCTCACCGTGCAGCTTTATTGTTGATGAAAACTAGGTACTTTGTGCAACAACAAAGTTTCTATTGTTTTCTAGGGAGTGAGACTCTTTTTATTTTAAAAATTCAAATCTTGACTTGTGTATGTTGGATTTTTGTTGTGTTTGTCTTGTTAGATTTAGATAAATATTGGCTATTTTCCTAAACTGGTGTGGTATCTATTTTTGTCAGGGAGACCAGATCCTCGGGGCTTGCACATGTTCCCAACATGTCCACCACTTGGCAGCTCCAAACTCCACTAGATATTATATCACAGAGTTAAAGAATGGCCAAGTGGGGGAATGGGTTTTGGGTTGGGAACAACGGGGAAGGAGACCTGTGGAAGCAAGAGTTAAACAACACAATTGCAAGATTAATCATAATGACTTTCAATAAGCTTTGTTTTCAAATAACATTATACTGAGAACTTGAATGGCC
This sequence comes from Pleurodeles waltl, assembly GCF_031143425.1. Lineage (NCBI taxonomy): Eukaryota > Metazoa > Chordata > Amphibia > Caudata > Salamandridae > Pleurodeles > Pleurodeles waltl. The sequence continues at coordinate 1,421,589,269 of NC_090446.1, forward strand.
TAGAGCTTCACTATAACTAGGCCTCAGAAATCTGGGGACCTGGAAATCAAGAAGGATTATGCAAACTTTCATATGAGCATTCCAGAGTTAACATCTCACACTTTGAATATTAAACACTCTCTATTTAGTTCTTAGAATAGTCACTGCATTTTAACAAAGATCAAGTAACACGTTTTTTTCTTCATGAATGAACTGTACTAGAATCATGAATAACACTACAACATCACACTCTGTTTAAGAGTCTTAAGTTTCAATTGTTTAGGAATTATTATGCACATTAATAATCAAACTGTACATCAAAGATTTCAAGACCTAGAAATGATTGTGCACTCTGCCGATCTGTACTTCAAGAGTTAAATGCCAGAAATGAATTGCACACACTGTTGCCGATGCAAACGTCAATATTCAAAAGACAGGAAATGATCGCGCAACCTGCCGATCTGAATGCCAGGGTTCCAATGCCAGGAATGAATCGCGCACACTGTTGCCGATTCGAACATCGAGATGCAGATGTCATGAAATGATGGCAGCACACTTCAGATCTGAATGCCAAGAGTTTAAATGTCTAGAATGAATCGCACACACTGTTGCTGATTCAAACATCACAATACAAATGCCATGAAATGATCGCACACATTGCCGAACTGAATGCCAAGAGTTTAATGCCAGGAATGAATCGCGCACACTGTTGCCGATTGGAACATCACAATGCAAATGCCAGGAAAGAATTGCGCACACTGTTGCCAATTTGAACATCAGGATTTAAATGCCATGAAATGATCGCGCACACCGCCGACCTGAATGCCAAGAGTGTAATGCCAGGAATGAATCGCGCACACTGTTGCTGATTTGAACATCACAATGCAAATGCCATGAAATGATTGCGCACACTGCCAACCTGAATGCCAAGAGTTTAATGCCAGGAATGAATTGCACACACTGTTGCCGATTCGAACATCACGATGCAAAGCCCATGAAATTATCGCACACACTGCCAACCTGAATGCCAAGAGTTGAATGCCAGGAATGAATCGTGCACACTGTTGCCAATTCGAACATCAGGATGCAAATGCCATTAAATGATCGCGCACACTGCCGATCTGAAAGCCAAGGTTAAATGTCAGGAAAAACAATTGCACATGTGATTTCAGAATTAGGCCCAGAACTTGAATGTCACTGAAAACGGAGTTGGGGGCCTAACCCGACCTCCGCCTTATCGCTCTGCTTGAGGATCACCAAGGAATGAGGGCAGGCCTGGAAATGCCAAGGTATGCCTCCGGAATGGGAGCTCAGGAAAATGCTGCTGCTCTGCACCGGGACCTCTGAATAGTGAGGACGTGGAGCTGGGCTGGCTCCCTTAAATAGAGCCAAGCCCCGCCCACGAGCCACACCCAGCCATGCTGCAGGAAAGGATTCTACAAAGTCTTAAAATAGAGATCAGTCCTACCCAAACCCTGTAAGCCTGCAGCAAAGCCATGCAAAAGAACTATACATTATAAACAGCATAAATGGCTTTTCAAGGTAAAAGTTCTGCTATGCAAAAAGTTAACATACTGCATGGAAACACAATGCTTGAATTATGACCCTACGTAAGGAATGGGTTCTTGCATTTACGTCGCCCTTAGAGCACGCACAGTCCTGATGTTGACAATTTTGTAGTGTTTTCACTGTGTGGTTACAAATACTTTACAAATTGCCTTTGAGATAAGTCTGACTGCTTGTGCCAAGCTACCAGGGGGGTGAGCAGGGGTTATCTAAGTGTGTATCTCCATTGCCCTGACTAGAGTGAGGGTCCATGCTTGGACAGAGTACAAACTGACTACCAACCAGAGACCCCATTTCTAACAGTCTGTGAAGGAATATTGGATTACTTTGACATCTCCAGAGCCATTCTTCTACCTCACCTTGGAGCTGACAAAATGGGAAAAATCACTCTTTTTTCTTTTAAGAGGTGATACAGAGATGGTGCAGTGTGGAGATTATAGTGTTTTTATGGGGATGCTCATAAATGGAAATCCAGTTTGCCTGACTACTCTTTTGATGGGACTTCTTCTCAGTCTTTGCAGCATCTCCTGTTTTTCCTAAATAGTATAAACATTTTTATGCAATATTGTAACCGTTTTTAAAGGACTACCGCATCATGAAATGCAGAACAACTTTACTGTATTCACACCTCTCTGGGAGTTGCAATTGTGTTCTTAGGGTATGTTTGTTCCTCCAATCTGCGGTAAACTGTAGGAAATCAATGAATCGCAGCCCCTGATATAACTCCATGAAGAATGTGTTGTCCAGAGATTTTCATTTTTGATTTGTGTGTTTGGATCATTGGAGGGTAGACATTGCTGATTTGGGGCAATTTTTTCTGGACAACATTTTAAAAATGGTGGATGTGTTTCAGCGATGATGTAATATTTCAGGAACCATGAAACCATATACTTCATTCTGATGTCAAAACGTAGGTCTTGGCGGTCAAACAGTCTCACATAGACAGAAAATAACTCCTCAAAGCCCCCTTCTGTCATTTTCAAAAATGGCTGGTATATTATAGGAAGCAGAGGCATATTTAGAAATGAAACATATAACACATGTATTTCATCCTTTTACGTATACAACAATGTTAATGAACTGAATATGAAAAAAACATAATATTTATCATTCCTGTTTTAGACACATTTTCATAGTTCACTTTATTTATTTGTTTTGGCAATCGCTAGTGGTACATTTGCAGGATGTTGAACATTTGAGAAAAGCATAGCAACAGGGACAACTATTTCATAGATTTTAGCACCCCAACAATAGTTTCCCAACCAAATTATTTCTCTAATTATGCATGATCAAGTATAATGCTCTTTTAATGTGTCCACACGCAGAATATGACATTAGTGGCAGGTCACTTAGCAAGGCTGATCTCTTGAAGTCACTGTACTGAAGATCGTCAAATGTGTGACAGTCAGAACTTGTTTTCCACACAAGAACAAGGTATTTTTCTATATCTTTTAAGGCACATTCTTCTTAAGTCTGAGAAAATCCTTTTAGAAACTTCACAAGTTCAGTAGTTAAAGCTTCAGGTTTTGTTCCAATTTTGCACATAGTTTCATCACCTATAAGACTATGGCCCTCATTATGACATTGGCGGTCTTTTCCAAAGACCGCCATGGTGATGGCCGCCAACAGACCGCCGGGTACGCAGAAATCCACTCACCAGATTATGACACACAAACACAAAACTGACAGAAACCATCCACAACAACAATTCTTCAAGACCCAATGGAGACGAAAAACTGTTGGACCCACCACCCTCCCCCCTTCACCAGCAGTACACCGCCCTAAAAATTATGGACCACTAATCACCACAGCGGACACTCAATGGCAGTCATCCATTGGCGGTGCACACCATTGCTGTAGAATTGGGCACCCAACACCAACAGAAGTCAACTATGGCCAGATTGAAAAACCCACACCTGACACACATACACCCACCATACACACCCACCAACAGCACTATGAAATAAATACACTCCCACACAACCCACAATCCTTTGCAAACATGAAAAACTAACTACACCTTTCCAGCAAAAGATAATACAAGAACTGCATACACAAACTACAGCCACCTATTCACCTTTCATGCATCACACACCACACACCATACCCCAAAACAAATCACACTCTGCACAACACACACACTACACCCTCCACACAACACGCTTGTCCCCATAGAAGAATCCCCATTTCACAGATGAGGAGATGCGGGTGATGGTGGAGGAAATTGACAGGGTAGAGTCACAGCGGTTCAGTGCACAGGTCCAGCAGATATCCATTGCCAGGAAGATGGAGCTATATCTCCTCCCGCTGACCCATCAGGAAACTCGTAATGGGGCCCGTGGGGAGGCAGCGGCACTGGCAGCAACCTGCCTTTCGGGACTTCTTCAGACGGGCTTATCCATCCGCTGAAGTCATAATCAACCCCTATGTGTCTTTTCTGGCCTGTTCAATAATGTATCCATAACTCTGACAGTCCTTGACTTATAAACATTGCAACAAATCTAAGTAGCACAAAAATAACATCCGTGTCATTTGACAGTACAATGACTCAATTGGAACCATTTCGAACAGCCCACTCAACAGGTGACACAACATGTAGGTTCCTATATGGCCCATACCTTTTGAATATATCTCTGCAGGCACCAACTTCTCATTGACAATCATTCCAGTGCAATAATTGAAAATTGTGTGTTCACTGAAGCATCAGCAATATTTTGGTGAGTTAACACCTCCAAGTTCATCTTGTTCAATTTTGATGAGCAGAATTTATCAAGTTGCACAGGATTAGTCAGATTCTCTCACATTCTTTGACAGATAGATCAAGATAACTATCAGAGACAATGTGCAGTTCTTGCATGTGCACAGACACTTTGAATAGAATAGTCTGAACGACTGCTCCGAAATTTTGCTTGGATAAAATCTTGACCATTCGCAGTTGTGACATATAGTCCCTCATTATGACAATGGCGGTAAATCCTGCTTACCGCTTAGGTGACAGCTGCAGTGGCGAATATCTATTCATATTATGACACACACACCCCAATCCAATAGAAGGTCAGTGTCAAAGTGTCAATACCAACACCTATAGCGTTACTCCAACAACACAACGCCCACTACATTATGACCCACGAATCACCATGGCGGACATTCAATGGCGCTAAACCATTGGTGTTACACACTGGCGCTCTCAGAATGGCCACCCAATTACAAAACATCACTACATTGGCCTAAATGAAAATCACACACCTGACACTGATACACACACCACACCCACCCACAGCACTATAAAACACCCACCCACATTACCCACAACCCTTTATGAACACCAATTATTGCCATGAGACTGACACCAAGACCACTGAGACAACTATATACACACACCATAAACGCTCATTCATCCGTCACTCACCCCACATCCCACACCCCACCTCATTACTCACCACTCCCTAAACAACACACATCACACAACACCCATGTCCCACTAAGGCACCCCTGTTTCACTGATGAGGAGTTGTGGGTCATGGTGGCCAAAATAGTCAGGGTAGAACCACAGCTGTTTGGAGCACAGGTCCAGCAAATATCCATTGCCAGGAAGATGGAGCTATGGCGGAGAATCATGGACAAGGTGAACGTCGTGGGACAGCATCCAAGAGCAAGGGAGGATATCAGGGTGAGGTGGAATGACCTACGGGGGAAGGTACAGCAAGGCAACCCGTGGCAGCAAGGCACCAGCTCGCCATCCAGAGGATTGGTGATGGACCCCACCTCCTCCCCCACAGCTCACAGCATGGGAGGAGCAAGTCTTGCCAGTACTACATCCTGAGGGACTCACTGGAGTAGCCGGAGGACTGGACACTAGTGAGTCAAGATCTACTACTTATCACCCCCCATATCTGCATGCCATCTCACCCCCTCACCCTGTTTACCATCACTCCACTCCATCCCACACACTGCACCTACACATCAGACTAACCCCAATGCCAAGCCCTGCATGCTATACCAATGCATGGACAGCCCTCCCAGCCCTGCATATACACCCATCACCAAAGCATGCACAGCATGGAGACTTAAAAATCCAAAAATACATCACTATACACAAAAAAAGGTGGCATGGTAACAGCAATGATAGAGGGGAAGGTAGGGATGTACAATTTGTTACAGACATGAATCATAATACATCACTTACATCCCCACAGGTGCCCCAGCCAATGTCAGCGGCAAAGAGATGCCACGACTATCCATGCCCCCAACAGAAGATGCCCCAGTGATGACAGTAACTCTGGACTTCAGGATATGGATGAACTACCTGGCCCATCAGGGACCACTGGTCAGTCGGCCACCCCAGCCCACTCACAGTCCACCACAGAGCCTCCCCCATCAGTATCCAACACCACAGCCCCTACCCAATGTCCCTACACCTCTGTCCCCAGGACACGTTAATCAGCAGTGTGTCCACCTGTACAGAGACCCCAGTCCACATCTCACTCCCAAGACAATCAGGTACCTGGGGTCAGTGGCAGTTGGCAGACAGTTCAGGGGACAGAGGCCCAGGGGAACAAGGAGACTGGGAGGACCGCTTTTCACCAGGGGGAGGACAGCCCATGGAACTGACTCTACAGGAGGCACTCACCAATGTCCTGGAGGTTTTCCAACAATCCCAGGACAAGATAGGTCAGATCCTTACCAACATGCAGGAGAACAAGCGGAAGAAGGAACAGCATCAGGAGATCAGGGAGCATTTGCAGGCACTCAACACCACCATGATCTCCATAGCAGGGAGGCTGGCAGATAGGGCCAACATCATGAGGGAATGGACAGCACACCAGCGGGCCCCTACTACTAGCCATTCTACTGACCAGCCCTCCACCTCTGCTGCAGTTAGTGGGCAGGAGGTCCTGACACAAGACCCAAAGGCCACCAGCACCCCCTCCCAATGCAGAAGGTCGACCACCCCACAAACATTCCCTGTGACCCAGACAGAAGCCAGAGACACTTGCCAAGACCAAGACCACCGTCAGAAAATGAGACCCTCCTGAATGTCCCCCTTGTGCCCCACCCTGTCACCTTGTCCAATTTGCACTGCCTTTGCTCCCCTTCTTATGGTCCCTTAGACACTGGACCTGTGCTACAAACAGACTTGAACAATACCCTGAACTTTCCTCTACCATCACCCCATTCCATTGCACTTTTCAGCCAATTATTTGCACTACATTAAACACCCTTGAACACAACCTGAGTGATGGTGTTTTATGTGATGAAAATGTGCATTTATGGAAACATTCACATTTTGTGCAAATTATCTGAACACAGTGATAGCATACAATTAATGACCTGTAGCTGTCTGTAGTCATCACATCAGTACACTGTTGTTATATCAATAGCATCTGCAAAATGAGAAGCCATAGGTGACAGTAAGTTGAGATGCAAATGGAAGTGAATTCCATCCTGCTACAGCCACACATATAACATCAATAGTGAGAGGAATGTCAGTTCCACGGCCTTACCTGTGTGTCATTGGAAATATTGACATATAACTGATGTTCTGTTATCCACATCCTCATCCTCTGCCTCCTCATACTCACTGTCCTCAGGGTCCCCTGCTGCCACAGGGGCATTTCCAGCCTCCTCCTCCTGAAGATAAGGCACATGAGTCTGAGGGCCAAGTTGTGCAACATGCAGCATGCCACTACGATCTGGCAGACCTTCTAGGGGGAGTAGCACAGGGTTCCACCTGTCAGATGGCGGCATCTGAACCTGGCCTTCAGGAGGCCGAATGTCCTTTCAATAATTCTCCTGGTTCACCCATGTGCATCGTTATGATGATTCTCAGCCTCTATCCTGGCATTCCTCACATGGGCCAGGAGCCTCAATAGGTTTGGGTAGCCAGAGTCACCTGCAAGTATTGAGGGACACACATTAGCCTTACACAATGGTATGGGGTTAACCCCAGAAGGCATACACTGACATACATTGGGTGGGGATTCAGGCTCACCTATTAGCCACATCTTGTGCCTCAGTAGTTGTGCCATCACATTTGTTATGCTTCTATTCCTCAAAACAAAGGCGTCATGCACCGATCCAGGATACTTGGCAGTGACAAGGGAGATGTACTGGTCTGCCAGGCACACCATTTGCACATTGAGTGAGTGGAAACTCTTCCGATTCCTGAACACCTGTTCATTCAGACGGGGGGGAACAAACGCAATATGTGTACTGTCAATCGCCCCAGTGATATTGAGTATATGTCCCATTGCCTTCACAGCGGCTAAATCTTCCACCTGGGGGAAAGCAATGTAGCTGTACATGTGTTTGAGCAAGGCAGACAAAACCCTTGCCAGCACAATTGAGAACATTGGCTGTGACATTCCTGCTGCCAATCCCACTGTCACTTGGAAAGACCAGTTGCCAGGAAATGGAGCACTGATAGAACCTGCACAAGAGAGGGGATCCCAGTGATATGATGGATAGCTGAAATCAGATCAGGCTCCAATTGGGCACACAGCTCTGTGATTGTGGACCTCTCCAGTCTATAGGTGAGTATTATATGCCTGTCCTCCAGTGTAGCCAAGTCCACAAGGGGGCTGTACATGGGGGCTTGTTTCCTCCTCTTATTCATCCGCACTGGTAGGTATCTAAGGGACACAAGAGTGAGTAGGCTGTCACAATTTGAACAATGGAACCCCCACCTCAGTGTACATAGAGCATTAATGTGATGGGACAGTGGGAATGGCAATGTGCAATTTACAGCAGTGCTGCAGTTATGGATTATCTGAATGATGTCCACCACCATTAAATGGCGACCGCCTGTCCTGTATGTGGAGACTGGTGGAAGTGAGGTAACTCCGCTGACTTTGGGTGTCGTGCGCAAGGCGGTCTTGCACCGCCATGAAATTCCTCTTTGGCTAACATGGGGCTCTATGGAGTACAGTGGCCAATGGAGATCAGATGCGGCGGTAATGGTGTACACGGCCACGGACATTACCGCCATTTTCTATCTAACTCCTCACTTGATTCCTGACTTTCCATAGGACAACACCTACACTGCGTGTGCTGCTGTGACCTGTGTCTGGAACCTACCATGGCCCATGTGACCGGGGAAAGGGCCCCTGCCTTCACTTCAGAGGAGTTGGAGCGCTTGGCGGATGGGGTCCTACCCCAGTATGGACAGCTGTATATGCCTCCAGATACATGTGGCAAGGTTACATTGAGATGTGTGTGCAAGCATCATGTTATTTGGGGGATGCTATGTCTGGTGGCATTGTGGATGGTGGGCTCCGGGCGCAGTGTGTGCCAATGGAGATGGATACCGGATTTGTGCGCCATATGTGTGACAGGCTGAATTGTATGTGTAATGGTGTCCTCCTGTCTGTTTTATCTCTGCAGGTCAACGCCCATCAGAAGAAGGGATTGTGGCGTGCCGTCACCAAGTATGTGCGGACCCTGAGGGTCTACAGCAAGCATCGTGTTATTTGGGGGATGCTATGTCTGGTGGCAGTGTGGATGGGGGGCGCTGGGCGCAGTGTGTGCCAATGGAGATGGATACCGGATTTGTGGGCCATATGTGTGACAGGCTGAATTGTATGTGTAATGGTCTCCTCCTGTCTGTTTTACCTCTGCAGGTCAACGCCCATCAGAAGAAGGGATTGTGGCATGCCTTTGCCAAGCATGTGCGGACCCTGAGGTTCTACAGCAGGTGGAGCACCCACTGAAGGAAAAGGTGGGAGGACCTGAGACGCTGGGCGCGAAAGACCGCGGAGTCGCAGCTGGGGATGGCCTCCCAGTGAGGAAGGGGTGCCCGTCGGAACCTGATCCCATGATGGCCCGCATACTGACGGTGGCCTACCCAGAGCTGGATGAGTGCTTGAGGGTATCACAGCAGTCACAAGGGTGTGAGTTCAGTGGGCGTTACTACAATAATTGGTTGGTGCCATGGGATCTGGGTGGTGGGTGTGAGTTAGTGGGTACCCCTTAATGTCAGGTTAGACATTGCAGCGTGATCCAGCTCAAGGGTAATGGGTGTATAGTAAAATCAGGTAAGCTAGCTAGGTTGCATTCCATGTCAGACAGGGCTAAGTGGGTCCCAGGAGGGGTTCATTTGGCAGTGGTTGGCCCTCATCGTGCTGTGGCACCTAGCCAATTAAATGCCAGTGTGGTGCATAGTGCTCAAACCTGATCCCTGTGTGTGGTGGTACTGTGTATGCTGACTGTGGTGTTGGTGCTGTAATTGACCCAGTGCTCCCTGTCTCTCTCCCCCCTCCCTTTTTAGGGGCAAGCGCAAAGCGTTCCGTCCCCGGTAATAATCTCTCTTTGGGCCAGACCCATGTCATCAGCAGTCACTTTCAATGGTTTGTGGGATTGCCTTTTAAAATCCGCTTGCTTTCATTTGTGAAAGGCATGCATACGTCATGCCTTTTCCGGTGTTTAGCCCACCTACACAGCACCAGCAAACTACTAAAAACATACGAGGCTCGATGTTTTCACCATGGTTTCCTGACTACTTTATTCTTTTATTTTCCATGCAGCGCAATCGCGCTGGGGTTTACATAGTGCAATCTTGCTACGTTTTAATTTGTGTGGCAAGAAACGTCTAGTTTGGAGTTTACAAAGCTAATAGCTCTAACTCGAGCAAATGCGAGACCCATTACATTGAAAATGGTTGTTTCTTCTGCCATCCTGTCCATGTGTGCATTAGCATAATCTCGCAAAGGAGCAGGGGCACCGGCGACAGAAGGAGCTGCCTCCTGCAGGACCCAGGACGCAGAGTCCACCGACTCCAAAAGGAACCAGTGGGATGGAGGGCAAGGGGAGCACCACAGCAGAGACAGGAGGTGACAACACTGACTCTGATTCCTCCTCCGATGGAAACTCCCTGGTGGTGGTAGACACCTCTGTGGCCATCCCAGCTACAGGTACAGCCACTACCCCCCGTACAAGCACTGTCCTCCCACTAGCCCTTCACTGAGTTGCCCATGTCCGCTCACCCAGGAGGGTGGGGATCTCCTTCGCCCCAGGCACCTCAGGCCCTGCCCTGCCCCAGGGAGCCCTGCTGCCCTGAGTGAGGAGGCTATTGACCTCCTGAGATCCATCTCTGTAGGGCAGTCAGCCATTGTGAATGCCATCCAGGGGCTGGCATCCCAGATGCAGCAATGCAATGCATTCCTGGAGGGCATCCACAGTCGATTGGCGGCCCAACAGGGATCATTTCAGGCTCTGGCCTTCTCTCTGAAGGCAGCCATTGTCCCTGTTCCAACCGTACCCCCTCCAACTACCATTTCCCAGTCCCAGTCTCCTCAACCCTAGCCCATCCCATGCACACATACAGACAGGCATGCACACAAAACATCACACAAGAGTGGCAGAGACAAACACAGGCAGCACACTTCAGGCCACAAGCACTCACACAAACAACAGACAGTTGCACACACAACCACATCCACTGCCTCCACTGTGTCCCTCTCCTCCTCCTCCCTCACAGTCACATCCGCACTCACACCTGCATGCACTGCTACAACAGCCACCACCACCATCACCACACCAAGCAGCACACACACCTCACTTGCAGACACCTCCACAACATCTATCCACGTGTCCCCTGTGTCCTCTCCCACCCTGTCTGTACTCCCCCTCCAAAGGGACACAACACACACACTCAAACACCCAACAGCCATCCACCTCACATCAGCATACTGTCCCTGCACCTGCAGCCACGTCAAGCAGACATACTCCTCCAACAACCACTCCCTCAACCTCCACTCCCATTCCTCCTCCCTCATCCCACCCCACCGTCCCTAAGAAGCTTTTCCTTGGCCAACTTGACCTCTTCCCTCCCCTCAGCCCCCCGTCCTGCCCGTAAGAGCAGGGTCACAATGACCCAGCCCAGCACCTCAGCCAAACAGTCCATGCGGACAGTGGAGGCACCACCTAGTCGCGGAGGCAAGAAAGTGAAGGATCCCACTCCACCAGCCAAGAAGGGGAAGGATCCCACTCCACTAGCCAGGAAAGGGAAGGATCCCACTCCACCAGCCAGGAAAGGGAAGGATTCCACTCCACCAGCCAGGAAAGAGAAGGTTCCCACTCCACCAGCCAGGAAAGGGACGGTTCCCACTCAACCAGCCAGGAAAGGAAAGGTTCCCACTCAACCAACAATGAAAGGAGAGGTTCCCACTCCACCATCAATGAATGGAAAGGTTCCCACTCACCCACCAATGAAAGACAAGAAGCCCACACCTCCAGTTGAGACAGAGCAGCCCTCACCTCCAGTGGAGGCTCCCCATGAGACACCTCCCCCAGCACAGACGAAGCAGCCCTCACCTCCAGCAGAGGCTGCTCAGGATACACCTCCCCCAGCATAGACAAAGCAGCCCTCACCTCCAGCAGAGGCTGCCAGGGAGAAATTTATTGGACCCATATAAATTGGCCACATTTTCCAATGAAGATGTTCAGGCATGGACGTCATTTAGGGTTCGCTCCCTCCACTTTTTAGATACTGTTTTTGCTGGTTTTAAGACTGCACACTTTACCACTGCTAACCAGTGCTAAAGTGCATATGCTCTCTCCCTTTGAACATGGTAACATTGGATCATACCCAAGTGGATTACTTAATTTACTTAGAAGTCCCTAGTAAAGTGTACTGTGGCCCTCATTCCAACCATGGCGGTCGGTGATAGAGCGGTGGTAAGACCGCTAACAGGCTGATGGTAAATACTGCCAAATTATGACCATGGGGGAAAGAACAGCCACTTTACCACACCGTACGCCAGGGCGGAATCAACAGCCACCTCGGTGGTAGCTGCCAACAGCCAGGCGGAAGACAACGTTCCACCCACTGTATTATGACAGGGCAATCCGCCACCTTTTCCGGGACGGTACCAATGGCATCAAAAGCCTGGCGCAAACACTGCACAGAAGGGAAACAACTCACCTTTCGAGACTCAAGGAAGAACCATGCTGCCATGGAGCCCGAACTGCTGATCATCCCCATTATTCTCTACGTCCTGCTCCACCATGAACACCAGTGAAGGCAAAGACGACTACGGTGAGTACTGCCGCTTAGCACGCGGGGGGAAAAGAGAGTGACACACACACGCAACACCCCCACTCTCAACACCATACACACAAGTAGATGCAGTAACATAACATATTCACCCGTAACCCTCAGGAATAATGCAAGAACAACACCAATAGATGATAGTGAGTGTAATAATATAAATATAGTAGAAATATGAAAATTCAATCTAAAAGTATATTCATATGTACAAACAAGGGACACTGTCCAGTCCTCAATCTGCATGGGCCACAGGGCCACATTACAAAGTGCAAGGCCCCACTTGACTCCTGCAACAACATAGAGAGAACACTGCAAGGACATCAGTTCGAAAATAGGCAGGCACCTCAGTGGGATGGGAAATGGGTGGCACTTCAGCCGGAAGATGGAACAAATCCACAGGTCCTGGAGGGGGCAACATGCCCTGTGCTTGGTCCTGGGGAGTGCAAGGCAACAGTCTCTCAAGTGGGTGACTTGCCCACTGGCTCAGGAGGGGACAACATGCCCTGTGATCTTCATCCTGGAGAGGATGGGGTGAGTGGGTGCCATACCGACTGGTTCTGGATGGGGCATTGTGCCCTGTGATGCAGATCTTGGGGATTGCAAGGTCACAGTCTCTCAGGTGGGTGTCTAACCACAGGATTTGCAGGGGGCAGGCCGCACAACAACCCATGGATGCAGGGCTACAGACTGTCTGCCGGTGGTAACGGCTGCTCAGTGGTGGTGCTGCTGCTTGTGGTGGTGGTGGGGGGGGCTCCTGCCCATCCCCTGCAGCCTCAGACAGCTGCCCACTGCTGGTGGTGGTGCTGGTGGTGGTGCTGATGCTGTTAGTGTCAGTAGTGGGGGGAGGCTCCTGCCCATCCCCTGCAGCCTCAGACGGCTGCCCACTGCTGCTGCTGGTGGTGGTGCTGATGCTGCTGGTGGTGCCCTGAAGCCTCGGACGGCTGCCCACTGCTGGTGGTGGTGCTGGTGGTGGTGCTGATGCTGCTGGTCATGGTGGTAGGGGGAGGCTCCAGCCCAATCCCTGCAGCCTTGGATAGATGCCCACTGCTGCTGGTAGTGCTGGTGGTGCTGCTGGTCGTACTGGTGGTGGTGCTGAAGCTGATGCTGCAGGGGCAGTGGTGGGGGAAGGCTCCTGTGCATCACCTGCAGCCTCGGATGGCTGCACCACCATGGTTGGTGGTGGGGGCTCTGACTCAGTCCCAGCACTAGGCCCCTGTCCTTTCTGATGCAGGCCCCTTGCCCTTCCTGGCAGCAGAAGTGGATGGCTGTTGTGTGTCAGAGTGCTTGCGTTTGTGTACTTTGAGAGGGGGTGTGACAGACACAGTGAGAGAGGACACCGGGGATGTGTGCATAGATGTTGGGGTGGTAACTGCCAGTGAGGTGTGTGTTCTGATAGGTGTGCTGGTGATGGAGGTAGTGGATGAGGATGTAGTACATGCAGGTGTGAGTGTAGACACAACTGGGAGGGAGGTGGAGGTGGAGGAGGAGGAGGAGGGGTCCACAGTAGAGGCAGTGGATGTTGGTATGTCTGCATCTGGATGGTGTTTGTGTGAGTGCCTGTGGGATGATGTGTGGTGCTTGTGTTTGACATGTCCACTCTTGTGTGTTGTCCTGTGTGCATGCTCGTATTCCTGTGTGCTTGGGATAGGTTGGGGTTGAGGGGAATGGGATTAGGCAGAGGAAGCTGGAGGGGGGACGGTGGAAACAGGGACAATGGTTGCCATCAGGGAGGAGTCCAGAGCCTGTATTGATCTCTGTTGGGGTGCCAAGCCAGTGTGAATGCCCTCCAGAAATGCATTGGTCTGTTGCATTTGGGCTGCCAGCCCCTGAATGGTATTCACAATGGTTGACTGCCCAACAGAGAGGAGGAGGTCAATAGCCTCCTCACTCAGCGCAGCAAGGCTCAATGGGGCATGGCCTGAGGTGCCTGGGGCGAAGGAGATGCTGGGTGAGTGGGCACAGGCAACTGGATGAGGGGCTGCTGACAGGGTGGTGCTGGTACGGGGGTTGCGGCCCTTTTACCTGTAGCTCGGGTGGGCACAGAGGTGTCCGCCACCACCAGGTAGCTTCCATTGTAGGAGGTATGCGTGTCCGAACTGTACCCTCCAGTCTCTGCCGTGGTGTTCCCCTCGCCCTCCGTCCCACTGGTGCCCTCAGCATCGGTGGACTCTGCCTCCTGTGGGATGCAGCTCCCTCCGGCGCAGGTGTCTGCTCCTACGCCAGAATGATGCTAATGCACATAAGGACAGGGTGTCAAAACAAAAAGGGGGGGAAGAGACAAAAGGATACACATGGTCAATGGCTACACCAACACCACCGTTGGTGTACATACCACCCTCACACACAGGGAACAGCCCTACACACTATGCAATGCACTATCATTAACAATGCTAGTCACCAGGGAATATAAAGGGTCACATACCGCCAACTGCAGCATACCTGGCACCCACACAGCCCTGCCCAGTAGTGGATGCCTACTAGTTAGGTAGGAGGAATATCAAATTAGAGCCCAGCCCAACATGGGACCTACTCTGCATGTCAGGCCTGGTCTAGGGGCACCTACAGACACACGTCCCCCACCTGGATACCACCCTACCAGGCATAAGTTGTGATGATGGGCACTGTACTCACCCTCTTGTGGCTGCTGTGATGCCCTCAAACGCTCATCCAGCTCTGGATAGGCCACTGCCAGAATGTGGGCCATCAGGAGGGTCAGGGTTCGACGGGCACCCCTTTCTCGTTGGGTGGCCATCCCCAGCTGGGCCTCCTCCGTCTTCTGTGCCCAGCGTCTCAGGTTTTCCCACCGTTTCAGACAGTGGGTGCTCCGCCTACCATAGACCCCCAGGGTCCAAACGTCCTTGGTGATGGCATGCCATATACCCTTTTTTGATGGGCGCTGAACTGAAAAGGAGATATACACAGGGAAAGGTATTATTTAGATTGTCCTGCCAGTTACACTCATGGCTCACCGTTGCCCTTCCCATCCCCTTTCACACAGACATGGCCCAACATACATGCTGCACGCTGCCCAGCACCCATCCACCAACCCCCCCTACATGTAGCCTTCACACACAGCACTCCATGCACTCATTCTCCATGCATTGTGCTCACAGTGTACTCACCTGTTGGTCTTTAGGCCCATACAGCAGTCTGTACTGGGGTAGGACCCCATCCAATAATCTCTCCAACTCCGCCAAGGTGAAGGCAGGGGCCCTTTCCCCAGTCGCACGGGCCATGGTAGGTTCCAGGCACAGGTCACAGCAGCACATGCAGTGTAGGTCCTCTCCTGTTGAAGGTCAGGTAGAAAGTGATTGAACATATAGAAAATGTCGGTGATGTCCGCAGCCGTGCCTACCATCACCACCGGTGTACATCACCATTGGCCAATGTACCCCAGAGGGCTCAATTTCATCCAATGAGGCGTTGCACAGTGGATCCCGAGCGCCTCCTGCAACGGCACACAGCGTCTGCGGAATTACCGCATTTCCACCTGCCCCTCCGTACGGGACAGGCAGATGCCCTTTCAGGGGGAGAAGGGCAGAGCATGGAACATAACTGCGTCACAATTGTACATACAGGACATATGCTACTAATACATTTATAATTCACATCATGCATTGAACTACAGTGGCAACAATGCACATTTTATGACCAGCTCCTCGCTCTTTTACCCCATAGATTGCAACTGCTTTGGATGAATAGGAGATGGAGATATCCCCCCATGTACATGGTGGACTTGGCTACAATGGAGGACAGGCACATTATCCTCACCTACAGACTTGACAGGGCCAAAATCACAGAGCTGTGTGCACAATCGGAGCCTGACCTGATATCTGCTATCCGTCACCCCGCTGGGATTCCCTCCTCTTGTTCAAGTGCTATCTGTGCTCCATTTCTTGGCAACTGGTTCTTTCAAAGTGACAGTGGGCTTGGCAGCAGGAATGTCACAGCCAATGTTCTCAATTGTGCTGACAAGAGTGTTGGGTGCCCTGCTAAAACACATGTGCAGCTACATTGTTTTCCCCCAGGTGGAGGATTTGGCCACAATGAAGGCTAACGTCTATGCAATGGGACATATCCCCAACATAATTGGGGCGATTGATGGAGCACATATTGCATTTGTCCCACACTGGCAAAATGAACAGGTCTTCAGAAATAGAAAAAGTTTTCACTCGATGAATGTGCAGATGGTGTGTTTGGCAGACCAGTACTACTCCCATGTCAATGCTAAGTATCCTGGGTCGGTGCATGATGAGGAATAGCAGTATCCCAAATGTGATGGCCCAACTACAGAGACACTGCGTGTGGCTAATAGGTGAGCCCTGGTTCCCACCCAGTAGATGTTAATATATGGATATTGTGTGGGTCATAAGGGATAGTGTGTGGCTAACAGTTGTCCCTCGATATTTGCAGGTGACTCAGGTTACCCCAACCTACCATGGCTACTGACCTCTGTGAGGAATCCCAGGAAAAGGGCTGAGGAACGTTACAATGAGGCACATGGGTGAACAAGAATGATTAATGAAGGTACATTTGGCCTCCTGAAGGCCATGTTTCGGTCCCTCCATCTGACTGGTGGATCCCTGTGCTACTCACCCAAGAAGGTCTGCCAGATAATCGTGGCATGCTGCACGTTGCATAACTTTGTCTTGAAACGCCATGTGCCTTTTCTGCAGGAAGAGGAGGCTGGAGATGCCCCTGTGGTAGCAGTGGATCCTGTGGACAGTGAAGATGAGGAAGCAAAGGATGAGGTTGAGGACAACAGATCTGCAGTGATTAGACAATACTTCCAATGAGACACATGTAAGACAGTGTTACATCACATTTCATTGTCATTTTTTGTTTCACATTATTACTGGCATGCTGTTATTTCCCACTTCTATGGCCACTCACTGTACCCTTTGGCAACACTTTTTGCAGATGTTGGTGCCTCACTATTGCTCCTGGTGTTGTCACTGCAGCCAACTACAGGTCTTTCCTTTGTTGACATTACTGTACTGTTAAATTGCAATGTTTAAACCCTATAAAACTAATACCTACTGTAATTATTTGACATACTCCGTACTTGTGTTTTTTCAAAGTGTGTTTATTGTAGTGCTATGAAAAAAAGGAGAAAGTGCAATGGGCTAGGGTGAGGATGAAGGTAAGTCCAGGGTATAGTTCCAGTCTATTTGTAGCACAGGTGCATTGTCCAAGGGGGCATAGGAAGGGGAGCAATGGCAGGTCGAGGTGGACAGGGTGACAGAATGGGACTCAGGGTGACAATCAGGAGAGTCTCATTTGCTTGCGGGGGTCTTGGCAATAGTCCCTGGCTTCTGCCTGGATTGCAAGGAACGTATGCGGGGTGGTTCTCCTTCTGCAGGGGTAGGGGTGGTAGTGGCCTGTGGCGGGGCCTCCTGTCCACTATCGGTAGTGGAGGTGGAGCGCTGTTCACTACTCTGGCTAGTGGCAGGGGCCCACTGGTGTGACACTGCCTCCCTCATTATATTGGCCATGTTTGCCAGCACCCCTGCAGTGGTAACCGGGGGGGGGGTTTGTGGACTTCAAGCCCTCGCTGATCCCCTGGTAATGTCCCTCCTGCAGCCTCCTGTTCTCCTGCACATTGTCCAGCATCGGGGCCCAGCATATCCTGAGAATGTTGGTATGCTCCCAGGATCCCTGGCGCACCGCAGTCTTCCCAGCTTCCCTGTTGTCCTGTCCCCTGAATGGTGTGCCCACTGCCAGTGACCCCAGGTCCCTGATTGTTTTGGGTATGTGATGTCCCCTGGGGTCTCTGTAGTGGTGGACACACTGCTGATTGACATGTCCTGGGGACAGAGGTATGGTGCTGTGGTGGTGTTTCCTGAGGGTGGATGCTCTGTGGTGGTGTGTGACTGTGGCTGGGTAACCGACTGCCCGGAGTTCCCTGATGGGCCAGGTTGAACATCCAGATCCAGGCGAGCAGAGACACTGTCATCACTGTGGGCCTCTTCTGTGGGGGGACTGGATGTTGCTGGTACGTCTTCTCCGGTGACATTGGCTGGGATACCTGTGAGGATGTAAATGCAGTGTTATTGTTTCTATGTGTGAATATTGTGCATGGATGGGTTGCCCTCTCTGGTTGTTTTTGCCCTGGCAGCTTTCACTTGTGTACGTTGGTGTATGGTGGGATGATTAGTTCTCTCTAGTGTGCATGCTTTAGTAATAGGTGTTCATGCAGGTCTGTGAGGGGTGTCCATGCATTGGTATGGAATGCAGGGCTTGGCATAGGGATTAGTGGGTTGTGATGGTGGGGTGTGTAGTTAGTGGTGCAGTGATGGGAGTGAGGGTGGGGGTATGTGATGACATGCATGTAGGGGAGGTAGTATAGAGCTGACTTACCAGAGTCCAGTCCTCCTCCAACTTCTGCCAGGCCCTCAGGATGCATGATTGCCAAGACCTGCTCCTCCCATGTTGTTAGTTGTGGGGGAGGAGGTGGGGGTCCACTGCCAGTCCTCTGTACAGCGAGTTGGTGTCTTGCTGCATTGGAACGTACCTTCCCCGTAGGTCGTTACACCTCTTCCTGATGTCATCCCTTGTTCTGCGGCGTTGACCCTGCCCTCGATCCTCCGCCATAGCTCCATCTTCCTAGCAATGGCTATCTGCTGCACCTGTGCTCCAAATAGTTTTGGCTCTACCCGGATGATTTCCTCCACCATGACCCTCAGCTCCTCCTCAGAGAATCTGGGGTGTTGTTGTGGTGCCATGGTTGTTGTGTGAGTAGTGTGGGTGAGGGTGTGTAGGGTGATGTGTTGGGGTGTGTGTTGTGAGGTGGTATACAGGTGATGGTGGTATGTGGCTCTGGTTGTATGAGTGGTCTTGCTGTCTCTCTCTGTTGGCAATTATTTGTAATGGTAAAGGGTTGTGGGTAATGTGCGTGTGTGCTTTATAGTGGTGTGGGTGTGTGGGTGTTGTGCGTGTGTGTGTGTCAGGTGTGTGTAGCCTGAATTGTCCATTTTGGTACTGTTTTGTTTGAGTGTGTGTATTTTGAGCGTGGCGGTATGTACCGCCAATAGTTTACTGTGGTTGAATGTCCACCGTGGTGATTCGTGAGTCATAATATGATGGACGTAGTTCTGTTGTTGTAACGGTGTGGGTTTGGATATCGCCAGTTTATCACTGACCTTTGGTGTGGCAGAGTTGTGTATGTGGCTGAATAGTGACGTATTGGTGTGTGTGTGTCATATTATGATGAATGGATATCTGCCTCCGCCGCGGTATGTTGGCAGCAGTCAGCATGGCAGTGAGTGGGGTTTACCGCCAATGTCATAATGATGGGCCTATATGTGCCCAGGGCCTGTAGATTAAATGCTACTAGTGGGCCTGCAGCACTGAGTGTGCCACCCACTTAAGTAGCTCCTTAACCTTGTCTCAGGCCTGCCATTGCAAGGCCTGTGTGTGCAGTTTCACTGCCAATTCGACTTGGCATTTAAAAGTACTTGCCAAGCCTAAAACTCCCCTTTTTCTACATATAAGTCACCCCTAAGGTATGCCCTAGATAACCTATAGAGCAGGGTGCTGTGTAGGCAAAAGGCATGACATGTACCTGTGTAGATTACATGTCCTAGTACCACATTACTATATGTCCTACCTTATCCATACACTGCACCCTGCCCTTGGGGCTACCTAGGGCCTACCTTAGGGGTGCCTTACATGTAAGAAAAGGGAAGGTTTAGGCCTGGCAAGTGGGTACACTTGCCAAGTCGAATTTACAGTGTAAAAATACACACACAGACACTGCAGTGGCAGGTCTGAGACATGATTACAGAGCTACTTATGTGGGTGGCACAACCAGTGCTGCATACCCACTAGCAGCATTTGATTTACAGGCCCTGGCACCTCTAGTGCACCTTATCATGGATAAACCAATTATATAAAATTTACACGGAGAGCATATGCACTTTAGCACTGGTTAGCAGTGGTAAAGTGCTCAGAGTTGAAAAGCCAACAGCAACAGGTCAGAAACAAATAGGAGGCAGGAGGCAAAAAGACTGGGGATGACCCTGCATGAGCAAAAGTCCAACACTTTACCACTGCTAATCAGTGCTAAAGTGCATATGCTTTCTCCTTAAAACATAGAGGCCTACTCCCTTCATATGCTAACTTTGGGGCTGCCCTCATATATTGTTTGAGTGGTAGCTGCTGATCTGAAAGGAGTAGTTAGGTCATATTTAGTATGGCCAGAACGGTGATACAAAACCTGCTGACTGGTGAAGTTGGATATAATATTACTGTTTTAGAAATGCCACTTTTAGAAAGTGAGCATTTCTCTTCACGTAAATCCTTCTGTGCCTTACAATCCAAATCTGGATGGGTTTAGTTGACAGCTTCCTTGTGCATTCACTCAAACACACCCCAAACACAGGATACTCAGCCTCACTTGCATACATCTGCATTTTGAATGGGTCTTCCTGGGCTGGGAGGGTGGAGTGCCTGGCACTTACATGTCAAAGGACTGTAGCCTGGCCTCACACAAAGGGATGCCACACCCTCTACTGGGACCCTGGCAGACAGGATTGAACTGAAAGGGGACCTTGTGGACTTCTAAGCCACTCTTTGAAGTCTCCCCCACTTCAAAGGCACATTTGGGTATTTAAACAGGGCCTCTGCCCCTACCAACTCAGACACTTCCTGGAGCAGAGAACCTGAATCAGAACTTGCATCCTGTGAAGAAGAACAGCCTGGCTGCCCAAAGGACTCACTGCTTTCTGTGAAGGATTGCTGCCTTGATGTTGCCCTGCTGCCTTGCTGCTCTCTGGCTGTGGTGAGAAGTGCTCTCCAAGGGCTTGGATAGAGCTTGTCTCCTGTTCCCCAAAGTGTCAGGACCTAAAAGACTTCATCTCTACAAGAAGGACTTCTTGTGCGGCAAAAATCAATGCACAGCCTGCCAGAAACGCTGCACAGCCTGCACCACGGTGAGAAATTCACTGCACGCTGAACCGGAACGATGCAGCCCGACTTCACAAGGAGAAGATCAATGCAGCACCAGCGTAGCGACCAGAAATTCGACTCACGGCCCACTGGATAGATGCACAGCCGAGCCGGAAAGACGCAGCCCGACTTCCAGAGAGGAATCGACACAACACCCACTGGATCGATGCAGGCCCTGTGACTTCATCCTGTCAGCGCCAGAAATCCATGCATCATCCCTGGGGTGTCCGTAAACCCCGCAAGCTGAAGAGGATCCACGACCGAGCACCAGAAATTGACACACAGCCATCCCTGCGTGAAAACTAAAAGACGTATTACTGTGTGCGGCCCGAGAAATTGACACACACCCCCTTGTTTTCAAACGCATCTCGTCCTCTGCGTTTCTTTGCGGAGATTCTGAACACAAACCAGGTACTTTGTGCTTGAAAGAAACATTTATTGCTTTTAAAAGACTAAAGACACTTTATATCACTTTTACAGTGATGTCTCAACATATACTTATTGCATTTTAATTGTTTTGACCTGCATCTTATCAGATAAATGTTATATATTTTGCTAAACAGTGTGGTGTATTTTTGTGGTGCTAAACTGTGCTATTGCATGATTTGTTGCACAAATACTTTACACATTGTCTTCTAAGTTAAGCCTGACTGCTCAGTGCCAAGCTACCAGAGGATGGGCACAGGATACTTTGGATTGTGTGTGACTAACCCTGACTAGAGTGAGGGTCCTTGCTTGGACAGGGTGTTAACCTGACTGCCAACCAAAGACCCCATTTCTAACAGGTGGCAATTTCATTCCTAACATTCCAAAAGCCAGCTAATCAGAGCGCACACCCCTGTGAGACTCATAATAGTCTCTTGCTCCCTTGGAAGCGTGAAGTCTCCTTGAGAAAATGGGCTTCTCAACCAATCACAGGGAATGATGGATGATGGTATTTGCATCGCAAAAGCAATACTGGGAATTTGGGTACAACAAGATCTACTAAAACTCCACAAAATATTTGCTAATCTGGGATTGGCAGCCACTCGCATAGACAAGAAAGATCCTCTGGCAGTATAATGATCTTGTATGGTGATGGATTGGTGCCTGGCAGCAGATTGGGTGGTATATGCAGCCGTCAGAGAATGTCTGAAAACATCTGGAAGTGTACGAGGTCCCTAAATTCAGTACTTTGGCCTAGACTCATTTCCCACTGGGGTTTCCCTGTGGTAAGTGAGGGGCAGACTACTGGCTATGGCTTGGCTTAACATAAAGTTTTGGCTTTCTGCCTTAATGTTTTGACTGCAGAATGCCATGATCAACGTGCCCCCTGAATATTGAGACTAGAATATTGATATGCAAGTATCAAGGAAAAAAAATGTAAACCGAAATATGAAAAGGCCAGTGTAGGAGGCTGGCCTGGCTTCTAGTGGGTACCTGATGGTACTTACTCCTTTTGCCATGTCCAGTTATCCCTTATTAGTAGATTAGTAGTGTTCTAGCAGCTTAGGCTCATAGAGGTAGCTATAGTAGAGCAGCTTAGGCTGAACTAGTAGACATGCAAAGCTCCTACTATACCACTTATATCATATAGCACTATATCATAAGAATCACAATACTCAGAGTCACTAAAAATAAAAGTACTTTATTTTAGTGACAATGTGCCAAAAATATCTCAGAAGATATACTCCCTTAGGAGGTAGTTAAAATACACAAAATATACACACAAACCAAAATCAGGTAAGTAAACAGTTAGAAAAGTAGTGCAAACACTTTAGAATACAATAGGATGCAATAGGCCTAAGGGCAACACAAACCATATATAAGAAAGTGGAATGCTAAGCACTTAGAGACCCCAGGCCTAGTGTAGTGTGTAGATGGTCGCTGGGAGTGAAAGAAAACACTAAGGGTGTCCAAGATACCCCACCCCAAGACCCTGAAAAGTAGGAGTAAAGTTAGCCTACTTCCCTACAAACACACTAAAGTCGTAATAGGAGATTCTGCAAAGACAACAACTGACTGCAAAGCACTGAAGATGGATTCCTGGACCTGAGGACCTGTAAAGGAAGGGTACCAAGTCCAAGAGTCACGAAAGTGTCCGGGGGGGCAGGAGCCCACTAAACCCCAGATGAAGATGCAAAATGGCTGCCTCTGGGTGGAAGAAGCTGAAGATTCTGCAACAATGGAAGATGCCAGGAACTTCTCCTTTGCACAGAAGATGTCCCATGGCATGCTGGAGGATGCAGAGTTGTTTCCACGCAGAAAGACTGCAAACAAGACACGCTAGCTGCAAAGGTCATGGGTAAAGAAAATGGGTGCTGCCCGGACCCAGGAAGGACCAGGAGGTCGCCCCTTAGAAGTGGAGACAGAGGGGGCACTCAGCAATACAGAGAGCCCGTGCAAAAGCAGGCAGCACCCACAGAAGTAATTGAACGCAGGTTCAAGAAAACTGAGCACGGCGGTCATCTCAACACTACAGAAGAGGGTCCCATGAAGCCGGTGGTCAACTCAGCGAGTTGAGCAATGCAGGATGGAGTGCTGGGGACCTGGGCTGTGCTGTGCACAAAGAATTCCTTGCAAAAGTGCACAGAAGCCCTAGCAGCTGCAGTTCACGCAGTACACAGGATTACTGTCTAGCATGGGGAGGCAAGGACTTAACTCCACCAAATTTGGACAGATGGACCACTGGACTATCCGGGTCACTTGGATCTAGCTCCTGTGTTCCAGGGACCATGCTCGTCATGATGAGAGGGGACCCAGAGGACAGGGGAAGCAGAAGTTTGGTGCCTGCGTTAGCAGGGGGAAGATTCCGTCAACCCACAGGAGATTTCTTCTTGGCTTCCAGTGCAGGGTGAAGGCAGACAGCCCTCAGAGCAGCACCAGGAAACAGTCAAGGAAGCCGGCAGGATTAGGCGCTACAATGTTGCTGGTAGTTGTCTTGCTACTTTGTTGCGGTTTTGCAGGCATCCTAGAGAAGTCAGCAATCAATCCTTGGAAGAAGTCGAAGAGGGAGATGCAGAAGAACTCAGGTGAGCTCTTGCATTCGTTATCTGACAAGAATCCCACTGGAGAGACCCTAAGTAGCCCTCAGAAGAGGATTGGCCACCTAACCAGGTAAGCACCTATCAGGAGGGGTCTCTGACGTCACCTGCTGGCGCTGGCCACTCAGAGGTCGCCATTGTGCCCTCACACCTCTGCATTGAAGATGGCAGAGGTCTGGGACAAACTGGAGGAGCTCTGGGCACCACCCCTGGAGTGGTGATGGACTGGAGAGTAGTCACTCCCCTTTCCTTTGTCCAGTTTCGCGCCAGAGCAGGGGCTGGGGGATCTCTGAACCGGTGTAGACTTGCTTATGCAAGGAGGGCACCATCTGTGCCCTTCAAAACATTTCCAGAGGCTAGGGGAGGCTACTCCTCCCCAGCCCTTAACACCTATTTCCAAAGGGAGAGGGTGTAACACACTCTCTCAGAGGAAATCCTGGGACTGGGCTGCCCAGACCCCAGGAGGGCAGAAGCCTGTCTGTGGGTTGGCAGCAGCGGTAGCTGCAGTGAAAACCCCGGAGAGCTAGTTTTGCAGTACCCGGGGTCCATGCTGGAGCCCCGGGGATGCATGGGATTGACACCCCAATACCAGATTTGGCATGGGGGGACAATTCCATGATCTTAGACTGTTACATGGCCATATTCGGAGTTACCATTGTGAAGCTACATATAAGTTTTGACCTATATGTAGTGCACATGTGTAATGGTGTCCCAGCACTCACAAAGTCAGTGGAAATGGCCAGGGTGCCTTCACACTTAGTAACTTTGCACCTAACCTTCACTAACTGAGGGTTAGACATATAGGTGACTTATAAGTTACTTAAGTGCAGTGTAAAATGGCTGTGAAATAACGTGGACGTTATTTCACTCAGGCTGCAGTGGCAGTCCTGTGTAAGAATTGTCTGAGCTCCCTGTGGGTGGAAAAAGAAATGCTGCAGCCCATAGTGATCTCCTTGAGCACCAATACGCTGGGTACATAGGTACCATATACAAGGGAATTATAAGGGTGTTCCAGTATGCCAATCAGAATTGGTAAAAATGGTTACTAGCCTGCAGTGATAATTTTAAAGACAGAGAGAGCATAAGCACTGAGGTTCTGGTTAGCAGAGCCTCAGTGAGACAGTTAGGCACCACACAGGGAACACATTCAGGCCACAAACTATGAGCACTGGGGACCTGGCTAGCAGGATCCCAGTGAGACAGGCAAAATCAAACTGACACACAAGTAAAAATGGGGGTAACATGATAGACAAGATGGTACTTTCCTACAACCAGTAAATAGACTTTCTATACCTAAATTCCCATATAGTTACCTTGCCAACATATCTATATATCCAAAGTACGTAGATGTGGAGGTAGATATAGAAAATATATACTTACTCTGTATGCACTTACCTTTCGATATTTTGACCTTTGATATTTTCTCCACAAAGTTCTGGTACCATGATATTCATTTATTCAGTAGTACAATTGTCAGTATCCATGATCTTCATTGGATTTGGGGTATAAGATCGTCTCACAGTCACGGCGCTAATATATAATTAAAGAAATGTGATTATCGTTCTGAAAAATGTAAACAAATCAATGACAGTTATTACAAAACACACCGAGCAGATATAGCCATAGCGTTTTATTAGAGTAAATGGTTCAGTTTAATTGAATCTGCGAAGTAATTCAAGCCCATGTAATGCTATCCTCTTTTGCTGTGATGAAAAATGGCCCTCTTGTTGACGATAAGGTGTTATTAAAAACACACTTTTGTAATGCCTCCAAAATATGTTGAAAATATGCAACCTGCTATAGTTTGCTACTCATCATATGCAATATGATGATTGAATGTCATTGTCAACTATAAAAATATTAATGGTTTTATAAATCTCTTCTTTTTAA
Source organism: Pleurodeles waltl (assembly GCF_031143425.1). Lineage (NCBI taxonomy): Eukaryota > Metazoa > Chordata > Amphibia > Caudata > Salamandridae > Pleurodeles > Pleurodeles waltl. The sequence goes on from NC_090446.1 coordinate 1,421,615,723, forward strand.
TGTCTTAGAGAAAGCCAGATGTATGGCAGGAATCTGAGTATCAAAGTCTGCAACATGCAGGAGGAGAATATGACACACTCAAAATGCGACCTTGAGCAAGTCTCCGACCTAGCTATTTCGCTTTCATAAACTCTGACACCAGGTCTTCGACGTGGGGTACAATTCAACAAGGAACGCTTATGAGTTTGTTTTGCAATTGCATTATGTTGTTTGGCTAAAATATTCCTTTAATGCTAACCATTCCTATGTTGTTGTGATTTCTACCGACAAGTGTTTCACTCAATAAAAATGTATTGAAATGTCATTTTTCGTGTTTATTAAAGTGCAAAATGTGCAGGTCTATAAACATGTATGTTATATCTTTCAATGTTTAAGTAAAAAATGTTTGTGACTCAGTGGAGAAATCTGTCTTACTATAACGAATTATGGATAGGCAGATTTAGTTAGAATGTCTCCACTCTCCAAACTAACATTTTATCTTAACACAATTGCACTTAGTTTTCATAAAAAATATCACTTATTGAAGGGAAAATGAGTAGCCCCATCGGGGCATCAAAGGGAGAATAGACAGGATAGGATAGGGGACGTTTTGCTCTCCCAGATATCCACAATTTCCATTCAGCTTTTCAATATAAAACACTTTAGAATGTTCATTTCTCACTCAGATACGTCATGCAGAGGCATACTGTATAATGCAATGATAAAATTCATCGGCCCAGAAAAGTCAAGTTTGGAACACTCAGATTGTTTTAATAGAGTTCGCCTGAAAGTATAGAGATAACAAAAGAAATGACAGATATTTATAAAACACGCTCCTACTCGAGGGTGTCTTGGTGCTTAAAAAGCCAAGCTGTAGAGACCGGAGCTCTTCCAACACTATAGGAAAAAGTCCAATGTTTATAACAAGAGAATGACTCAATGGTTTTAATCTCATTTGGTGATAAGTTCCACAACTTCGCAGCGAGGAACGAAAATGATTTTCCTCCCCTTCTTCTCCATTTATATCCCGCCCATCAGTGGCCTTCTAAGGACATAACAGCCAGACTTCGCAGTGATGAGACCTGGTCTGGTCTCATGAAGAGCTTTGTGGGTCATGAAGAAACTTTTCTGGGTCGGTAACAAATGCAGTTTTTCATTGCTTCTGAAATAGACTGATGTTTATGTTAGCGCACCAGAACTTATTAAGAAAACTTACAAGGAAGACGCATATAGGCCGATGGACCTTTTGACTGCGCTTCGAGTTGTTCCCTCCGTGTAACCCCGTACCAACACAAATCAATAACAAATAGCAATCTGAGGTTCAGTATCTTCAACACACCATGACTTCAGGGGCATGAATAACTACACCTTTATGTAAAAGTTAGAATGTTTATTTCTCTATATTAACAATGCTAATGTCACGTAACTCAAGTGATAAACATACAGAAACAATACTGGCTGAACAAAGCAGCGAAACAATCACAGTCTAATCAAAGCTTGAGCTACCACACATTCTAAGGTTAAAGTACAAATTAATACCAAGAATAAATGCGCTAGAAAAATAACACTTTAACTGTTATGTATGTTATTTTGTTAGCGCAGTTATTACATTAACTGTTATTACATTTAGCGAACCTCATCAGTGAGAACCCTAACTAACATCAGATTAGAATAGCATGTTTGAACTTCATGAAAAAATAATTTAGTCACACAAATTTGGAAAAGCATCAAACTGTGTCTCTGTCAAAATAGTGGTTGGTTCCTAGAAACAAAAGCAAATAGACATAGCAATCAGTAACGTCATTTTATACCTGTCCTCAATATGGTTCAGCACCAGTCACAGTCTTCATCAATAGGACATCAGTTTGGTCTGCAAGACATCAGGATACTGCATCAAAGTTCTGAATAAGCAAAGTCTCTTCATGCAGTTCGGAAAATAATAATCGAAAAGTGGGCTTCTCCTTTCCGTGCAGTCTGGCTAAGTTAGATTTCCTAGAACTACTTCCCACGTCCCCATTGGTCAAGCATTCGCATGTTAACATTTAGTCCAATGAAACTAAAATCCTTAATCTAAATTTTTACTACTACATGGTTCACATGTCAATGATTGGCTCCTCTTCTCCCGCTCCCATCATTTGGCTTGTCAGGTATCAATATTGTTGCAACTTATACTCCAGTCAGTTCATCCATTGTCTTCTCCTGGGAAGGTCAGTCTTACACATACTGCGACATACATTGTTTCTCTAGCTAGCAAGGAATCTTCTAGCAGTTTCTTGTGAGAACTAACTTCAGCTACGAGCAAATGGTCAGTACAGTGGAAAATCACAATTTAATTCTCTGAGCAGTCATCTTATAAAACACCAAAGAAATGCAGCTTGACATGAGGTCATACAACTAGGCCAAAGACCTCGCTAAGTTAAGGCCTATGATTAATGAAGCTAATAAATAATGCATAACCCTTAATATGACATATTACTACATTAATCAAACATAAGGTCTACAATTTAAATTAATAAACCATTAATAAGCACACTTTGTGAACATTGGCGCCCACTCACGTGGGCGCAACATCAAATGCGTGCATTATTTCTCTGCAGGTTAATACATTTTCTATGCAAATTCAACACTCAAAATACATGATTATTCATTAATAAACTCAGCGTTAACATTTACATATGCCAAGAATGAGGCGAGAACACGTTTTAATATTTCCTCGAGATAGGGCACTACAATAATGAAGACTTGACCATATAGTCGGGACGTTCCAAAATATCAAGATCTCATTTTTATCTCAATGTATCTCCATTTCATTTTAAGCAGTTCAAATTTGTCCAGATTCCTCATACATTCCTACGGTCTGTGGGTCTTCTGAAATATTAATAATGATCTGTCTATCATCTGCATAAGATAGCACAGGGAATACAAAACATCTCACCAGCTCGGCTAAAGGGACAGATTAAGAAAAGTCTGGACGCGCTGAGACCAGAGCTGCTGTGGGGGTGGGACATAAAGCCCCTTTAAATACATTGCGCGCCCGCTTCACCTCGCGGGATGCGCTGAGACCGGAGCTGCTGTGGGGGCGGGACATAAAGCCCCTTTAAATTACATCGCGCGCCCGCTTCACCTCGCGGGACGCGCTGAGACTGGAGCTGCGGTGGGGGCGGGACATAAAGCCCCTTTAAATTACATTGCGCGCCCGCTTCGCGGGACATGCCTGGGCTAAGCCCAGGTCAAGGGCGGGCCCGTCATGCGCCCGTCGGCGCCTGGAAGAGGCTGGGCCACATCTCTTTATTTTTTGTTTTTTGTATTGAGGATTAGAGATTGGTGAGGCCTGAGGAGCATAGGCTTATTCCATTCTTCAAGATCCTTGCTGTACTTTCTGAACGCTGATTTTTTCAAGCATGCCACGGAGCCCTGGCTAAGGGTGAGCCCGTCTGTGACCGATAGTGACCATCTGAGGCCGGGCTGGGCTCCCCCTCTGAGCCCTAAGGTACGGTTTGGGGTTCTTTGATACAGTTGTGCTTACTCTCTTTCAATTTGCCCCTATATTGGTGCGGAGACTCTTGTACAGAATGGGAAAACACAAGGTGAGAACTGGTCCTGATTTGGGCCCTGCTAAATCAAAACTTTCAAAACCTAATAGATTCATGCAACCCCACAACAATTGCGTGTCTAGAGAGATCGATAACTTAATAGAAGAAGTGGAGCTAATTCTCAACAAAAAAGAGAGGAACGTTCGGAAGCGGCTGAAATTGGGGACTCTATTGCCATTTTTAACAACTGGAACTAACTCTTCTGCTGATGTTCAGCCCATAAGTGTCCCTCCTCAAGCACTTGCTTCTATAAGCCCCTCTCGAATTGTTAATTCTTCCTTACATTCTGTACCCAAGTCAAATTCGGAAGCCTTAGTCACTGATACTATTATTCATGGAATCACCTGTTCAAATCGTTTTTCTATTCTGGATCAACAAGACTTGGACAGTGTTCAACAGATCCCCCTGGCTCCCTTGCTCCCCAATTGTGATTCTCCTAGGGAAGAACTTTTAGCACTGGTCTTCAGCTTAAAGATTGAAGTAGGAGAGTTGAAGCATTTATTGCTCGAAGTTCTCAAGCTTCTTAAGAAATCTGATTTACCTCTTCCTCGTGTACTGAAGCCATTGTCTTTGCCATGTAACCATTCCTTGGCACCTGTGTCCTCGTCAGTAGATTTGTCATTGAACTCTGAGGTTGTCCAGGGTCATAATCATAGGCCTCATTATAGTAGAAATGCTGTGCCGCCTTTGGCAAAATCTATACCTCCTCTCTCTAACCTTGATCGGAATCGGGACTCTACATTAGTATCTGGCCAGTCCTCTTATATGCCCAATGAAAATTGCATTTATAAATGTGCAACGTCCCTTTGCTCTCAGAACAAATGCGGGAAGACAGAACTTCCTTCATCAACAAGGTTTCGCATTGGATTCGTCATGTCAGAGGTTGTGGCTCAATTATCCATGCCGACATTGTATCAGCTAAACGGTTAAGTAGCTGAACCGGCAGGCGGGATATCATTACTCAATCTTTCAAGTCCCCTTCTGGTCACGGGCCTATTACAGATGAAAGCTCGCAATTACACAAGGAAGGAACTTGATATATTTTTCAGTGACAGCAGTTCTGCTTTGGGAAGCATGAGTTTGCCCACTCAATCAAGCATGTCTATGCCGGCACCAATCAACGCAACTGGCCATGTTGCTTTTATTGGCCTGACATCCAGCCTAGCTGTTGAGACTGATATGGGTTCCGCTCCTAAATGAATTAGTGCATGTGATTCTGAGCTTCAGGGGGTCACTTCAGACGTTGATTGTCTATGTTTTTCCAGTTTCTGTCACTCTAGTATTCGACCTGATTTGCAGTTTTTATCACATTCAAGAATCTTGTCAAGCTCAGATGTCCACACTTCACGGGATCCTCAATCTGTCCTTACTTTGAACTCTAATCCTGTACCGCATGTTGAACACAACAACAATAATTTCCCAGCTGATTCAACTAGTGAACCTACCAGTCACACTGCACATTTAACAGGGAAGTTCTTGTCCTGGAATGTGGCTGGCATTGAAAGTAAATTAGTTGACTCTGAAAGGGGGGCTTATGTCGAAACCTTTTGTATTTGCATGTTCCAGGAAACGTGGGCCACGGAAAGTGTGTACAGGCAAGGGTTCTGTTCTTATATCAAAAACGCTACGCATAGGTAGGGCAATAGGGGGACTATGCACCTGGGTTAAGACGACTGAGGTGGGTGAAGTAAAGGAGATTTTTGTAGATTCCCCTGATATTTTGGCAATAGCATTACTGCCAAACTCAGGTATTCCAGTTTTATGTATTAATATCTACAACAGACCAAGCCCCTCTAATCATCGGTCTGCTACCATAGATCTCCTGCATAATCTCATATTATACTTTCATCCCAAATATCGTATTATTACTGCAGGCGACCTTAATGCGCAAATTGAATTCAACGTGGCCTTCATTGAGGCAACGCAGATTGAAGATGAAGTGTTGAATATTCCCCCTCTTCCAACCCAGCCAGTGTTATCTACTGTTTGTAGTAGGGTGTCGCAGATAATAGATCTTACAGTAATACATGGTCTTCGCCTTGGCAATGGTCGGTTCCCAGCTGATAGTCCTGCTTGATCAACTTTTTTTAGGGGGTCATATAGCAGTACTCTGGATTATGTAATTTTTGATTTAAGGGTTTGGCATTCCATAATAGATGTGAAGGTGGGCCCACGGCACACAAGTGATCATTCGCCTTTACAAATTGTTTATGATAGAACTCTTTTGTCAGGAGCTGTGTCTCTTTTTGTTTCCAATGCTCATGGAGCCTTGAAGCTGTCCAGCAATAGGTGTGCTGTGAGATGGGATTCGTTCCAGAAGTCTAACATGTTAAGGCACGAACTGCGTGCCTTAGTCTCCAGACACCAGCTTTTTGATGACCACTCTGCATTAACTTCATTGGAATTTATGTCCTCTCATGTGGACCTCTTTGCGGCCCTTAAGGACTTGTTTACTAAAACTGTTATGAATCAAAATAATTCCTCCTCTCCATCTAGTAGCAAGTGGTTTGACAAGAGGTGCAGAGAGGCTAAGAGCTTTTTGACTAAAGCATTCAGATCTAAGGATCGGGAAGCTATTGTGAGAGCAAGAAGAACTTATGTCTCCACATGCAAGATGTGCAAACTCGAGCATGAGGAAAGACTATGGGGTGAACTGGCCAAAGCAGCTAGGACCCATTATGTCAAACTTTTCTTGCTTCTGGTCACGCGCAGAGACTCTAATCTCTCATCCGTCCCAGAATGCCATATCGCTGCTGACATCTGGTTAACTCACTTTAGGGAGCTGTATGGCTCCACACCTGATTCCGCTGCAATCAGCTTCGGAGAGTTATGGTCACTTTGCTCTTCAGCGATCTCTCTGCCTCCTTTCACTTTAAAAGAAACTGAGCTGGCAATCCTTGCTCAAAAATCAGAGAAGGCTCCAGGGCCGGATGTAATTCCCTCAGATTTATATAAATCAGATCTGCCCAAATGGACTTGGTACATAAACAGGATATCGAATATTGCCTTGTCCACTAGGTCTTACCCTAACTCTTGGAAGGAGGCAATAATTGTGCCCATACACCAGAAAGGCGAGAAAAATCTTCCAGGGAACTATAGACCTATCAGCTTACTAGACACTTTGCAAAAAATATTCTGCTATCAGCTGTTAAGTAGGCTGAAGCATTGGATAGCGAAAAATCAGATTTAAAGCCACCTCCAGGCAGGGTTCAGAGACAAGGTCAGTACTATCGATCAGGTTTTCCGCTTTACTACCATAAAGTGGAAGACCGTAGATGTGGATTCAGGCCACCTTTTTGTGGCATTTGTTGATTTGAAATCCGCTTTTGACCTTGTCCCGCGTCCCAAACTGTGGGAAGTCATGAGTAAAGCTGGAGTCCCTGGCTCCATGCTTAATATAATTAAAGATCTTTATTCAGGCAACTGTGCCAAAGTACGATGGGGTCTGGCAGGTGATCTGACTTCAGCATTTCCCACAGTTCGCAGTGTGAGACAGGGTTGTGTACTTGCGCCCACCCTGTTTCTCTTATTTATCAACGCATGTATTCCCTACCTTTTGGACTGTCCTAGTGATGCCCCTAGTATGGGAGGGCAGAAGTTCCCATGCCTTTTATTCGCTGATTATACTTTGTTACTTTCCTGAACAGTCATGGGCCTCTCATGTTTGCATGCAAGGTTGGTGGAGTTCTGTAAAGATCATGGCCTGGAAATTAATTAATAAAAAATGAAATATATGGTCTTTGGAGACAAAAAGCAGAAAATGAAGAGACCTGTTTATCTAGAAGGTGCCCTACTGGAAAGAGTGGGCACTTTTGATTATTTAGGTGTAAAAATAGAAGATTCACACCACTGGCAGGCCCATCTCCAGAAATCATTAATGTGCCTGAATCAAAGGGCGGGTGGCATTGCGAGATTTGCAACCAGATCCCCCAGTTTTGCCTTAACTCCTGCTCTTGAAATATATAAATCACAAGCCAGTGGGGGGGCTCTGTATGGCGCTGAGTTATGGGGTCACTGCAATTTGGAGAACCTGACTAGGGCAGAAAATTAGTTCTTTAAGATGTTGTTAAAAGTTCCTTCAAGTACCCCATCTTTGCCCATTCAAATAGATTTAAATCTTTTTCCCATTAACCAGATCGCTGCTTTAAGGCCACTACTATTCTGGATCTGGCTATGGTCATCAGACGCTCTCATTCCATTTAGATGTGGGCTGCTCAATTTGGTGGGCACTAACCTTAACATCAAAATCAAGTGGTGTTCCTATGTTGAACGGTCCTTATTTCCCCTTGGCTTGGGGTCCTACTGGAAGGATCCCTCTTCTATTCCTAAAAATGCTGCTCAGATACTGAAGGACGCTTTTTGGCTCAAAGCCCAAACTGCACAACTGGCTGAAGTTGCGCCCTCTTCCATGACTGATATGTTTCTGAAATTCAAATGTCATTATGAGTTTGAGCCCTTTATGGATGCAGTACTCTCTCCATTTGCGTGCGCTCTTTTTATCAGATTTAGAATAGGGTCCACCAACAATTCTAAGTTATGCACGATGGGCTGTAAGAATGAAGAGTCTGATCGCCATGTCCTTTTTCAATGTCGTGCACATGACAAACAGAGGGCTTTTTGGATTATTCCCCTATGCAAACAAATGGGTTTCAGGAACTGTTTATTTGCTGAGAGAGTACTTAAATGTGATCCATCCGTACAAATAGTTTACCCTGTGGCAACATTTCTTGAATCAATATGGTGTTTTAGATTAACCATTTTAAAGAACAAGACTTGGTAGTAGTTCCTAGAAGCAGGTATTATAGTGCACATTTGTTGTAGTTAAGTGTAAGTCTATTAGCTTGATGCTTTAGCTGGGACCAGATGTTTTTTAAGAATTATATTTATGGAGAAAGAAACATTTTTTTATACTATTGTTTTATTTTGTTTTTAACATCCCTCTTTTTAGAGTCTGTTATCCATTTTATTGGTACTCCTTTTATAATCTTCTCTCTGGATTGTTATGTACTTCACTTTTATGGTATGTTTTTACCGAAATAAAGTAACGTGATGATGAAAAAGAAAAGTCTGGCTGAGAGATACGCTCTGTTGAACAAAACAGAGTAAAAAATAGGATTTGGACCTAAACAGTTAGCACAACACTATTCTGAATTTTGTCTGTCAGAAAAGAAGAGTGAAGTTTAAGAGCCTTATCTTAAATTACAAGTTTGGACAAGCCGGTGGGATATGGTGTCAAAAGCCACCAACAGATCTAATAAGATCAAGACACCATAGCCTCCTTGATCCAGAATTCCTCTGATGTCATTAAAAGCTGACACCAACACTGACTCCATGCTGTGACCACTTCTAAAGGAGGACTGGGAGATGTTGAGAAGATTGTTTGATTCCAGAATTGAGGATAGTTCCTCCAAGAGTTTGACCTGTAAAGGCAATAAGGAGATGAGTCTACAGCTTTTCAACTATCAGTATCAATATCCGTTACAGTAAGGTAAGGTTACAAGTACTACTATCAGGGACCAGTTATAAGAGGTGCAGTGGGCAGTGATGTGTAGGCATGCCTCATTTAGATGTCAGAAGCAATTCTCTGAAATGGCGTTCTGGCAGTGGCGAGAGTGTCTGAAGTGTGGTACTCTGAGTGTTAAAAGCTCACTTAAGATTTACATGAGGCCAGGGAGCGTGTCTTCTGGAAAATCTACATAAATATCCTCTTAATTAAATATCCACATATGGCTTCTCTCTATATGACTTTTTCTTCAGTTAAGTAGTTTTTCCTCTGTGTCTGTTCTAGCCTTTGGAATTTCTGTTTTGGGGCTTGATCTTTCTGCTACACATTATGGATGGGCTCAAAGTCATCAAACTCTGTTGTAACCCAGTTAGTACAATCAGTAGCAACTATTTCCACATTATCCTGCAGGGCAGGCACATTCACCTCCACAGCTGAGGTAAAGTCTTCTAGTTTAACCTTACACCAAATGCAGATGTAATCTAATGGAAGAGAGATAGCTGACTTGTTTGGTGGAGTATTCACCTTCATGTTAAAAGCTATAGATCCATGATCTGACCAAGTTAGAAGAAGGGGTGCCTAGCTTTACAAGGTTATGTTTATAAGATGGTTCTGTCAGCATGTCATTTAAAGCTACTGTACTTACATACGTGTTCATATCTAAATGGCAATTTAAATCTCCAAAAATAGTAAAATTACGTTTATGAATAAAGTTTTCAGTTGAGTTCCTAAAGATGATACAAAATTAGTTCTGGGCCCAGTAGGTCTATATAACAGTGTTCCCAAAAAGGAGCTGAATGCATTTAATTAAATGTAGCCTCATAGTGGTTCCAGTTTAGAAACAGAGGGGGATATTTCAACCTCGGCGGTCTTTTCCGGATGGAGAGCCACCAGCAGCCATACTGGCGGTCAGCGGGGAAGTGGAGGTTGCGTGATTCGGCGTGGCGGTGTTCTGTTGACGGGGTGCTGGCGGCAGAGCAGCCCCCATGGATCCCGTCTCCTCCCGAAGGATCAACGGACCAGGTAAGTTGATAGTCTGTTAGGGGAGGGGGCTGGGTGGGTATTGTGTGCGTGCATGGGGGTATGCGTGTGAGCATGAAGAGGGGGTGTGTGAGTGCGTGTATGCATGCAGGGGTGTAGAGTGTTTGGAAATGTGTGCATGTCTGCCTGAATGTATGTCTATATGGATGTGTGCGTGTATGTCTGAATGTGGGTGTGCGTGTATGACTGTGTGTATGTCTGTTGGCATGTTTGTTCGTGTGTGTGCGGGTATGTGTGTTGGTGGTGTCTGCATGCGTGTCAGGTGTGTATCTGTGTATTGATGTCGGGGTTGGGGTGGGAGAGGGTTCCTGCCACCTTTGGGGGGTGGCAGGGGGATGTGGGATGTCGGGGAAGGACTCGGGGTGGGGGTGTTGAGTGGGGGAAACCCCTATCAGTGCCAGGGAAGGGATTCCCTGGCAATGATTGTGCTTACCACCATGGATTTCATGGCGGTGCCCAACCCCATGAAATCCATGGTGGTCAGCCGGGTCATGATACCGCCGGCGGTCTTGTGACGGCCGCCGGGCTGGAGACCCAAGTCTCCAGTCCAGCGGTCGTCTCCGCCCTGGCCGTTGGTTCAGAGAAGTGGCGGATGACCATGGCGGTAACTGACATGGTCATGATTCCAATTTTTTTACCGCTAGCCTGTTGGCGGTAAGAGCACCACTTCACCTGAAATCGCAACTCTAATTCACCAGCCACCTTATTTAGCCAACCCTGGAAGAATATACAGGGTTACCATTATGAATACAATACACAGGTTATGAGTCTGTACACACTCTCCAAATTCAAACCTACTTTGCACCAGTGATCTGGTGTTTAAAAGAAAATGCAATAAGTTCTGGCTTTTTAGCAAGGCATAAACATCTCCCTGGAAAAAAACTACCCTAGGTAGAGAAAGGGGAGTCACCTAGGAAGCCTGCTCCTCTTAAGAAAAACCACTAACCTTGTACCCACAGATTTTATATTTCCAACCAGGGGGATTATCTAAGGTTGTGGGGTTCAGAGACAGGCAACATTCCAAAGGTGTTGCATTCATAGAGGGCCTGTTTAGAACAAGTGACCTGCAACAAGGTGGCTCTGTTCCAAAAGCCGTGAGTCCTGGTGTTGGTTGTTGTCTTGGCCTAGTTAGGGGTAGGTGGGCTAACCTTTGGTGACCCTTTTGCGTGCCCGAAATGTTCCACCTGTCAGCCTTAGGGTTGTCTTCCCCCCAAAAATTTGCCATTGCATTCCTATTTTCCTGAATTCATTTTTGCTGGCCTTTGGACTCCTGGCACTTTCCCACAGCTAACCAGTGCTAATGTGCTTGTGCCCACTCCCTAAAACATAGTACAATTAACTTGCAGCTGATTGGCATATTTAATTCTCATATCATTCCCTAGTAAAGTGGTACACCATATACTCAGGGCCTGTAAATTAAATTGATGATATAACTCCCTTGCCGTGCTTAAAGCCTCTTTTTATTACTCTTTACGTGTACTTTTACATTTTACAGGTCCTAGTAATTAAAACCCCACAACTTAGTTTTTTACTATTGTGAGGCCTACCTCCCTGACAGAATAACATTGGGTTAACTTATTACAATTGACAAGTGCTAATGTTTGATTCGGAACAGTTAGGAAAGTAATGTTTGCTCTCTGAGAAATTGTAATTTAAAATACTCCATAATCGTAAATTTGGATTTTAAATCACAATTTCAAAAATGACACTTTTAGAATGTTGCCATTTTCTTGCCCTAACTATTTGGTGTTTGCAGACTGATCCTGAGTCACATATCTGCATTTACTTGGTAGCTGGTCTTTGTATATTCCTTCCACACAGCCACACAATAGAGGAATCAGGTGTTAATGGATAGGCCATCACTGGCAGGATGGGTGAGGAGGCAGAGCTGGACATAGCCCTACTTGTAAGACAATAGGTGGAGCTTTGTGTTCTCACAAAGAACTTCACACAAGCCCATTGTGCCTGTAGTCAAGCTTAAGCCAGGACAGGGTAGCACAAAATTCCAATCACTTTTCATACCAAATCTCTTGAAACTTCTACTTCAAAGGTATAAAAATAGGATTATCACCCTCACTCTTCAGTTCACTTTCTGCACCTTCAGAAGGACTCACAGGAGATTGCCTGATGCTATCACCTGCCATGTACATCAGAAGACTGATTTACTGCGCCTGGTAAGACAGCTCTGGTGCCTGAAGCCTGCCTTAAAGCCTCAGAGTCCTTCCCCACAGCTTGATACACGTCCCTTCGCTTGAACACAACACTACCAAAGTTGAAGCAAACAGCTCATTGGCCAGCCTCCTGATCAGAGCCTCAGGGACAGAAAAGGCTTCAACCATCTTGAGCGTGTACCTGGACCCAGCCTTATTGAGTACTGACCCTCCAAGTGGTGCCCCTCCAAACCTTGACCCTTGGAAGTGATGCTAAATGTTTCCAGATAGCCAAAGTCCAAAACTTAGGGATGATAAATTTGTTGGCTAAAAATTGCTCTGAGAACTGAGAGGAGATATGGACCTACCTCGTTGAACCACCCAAGGTGCTTTGCCAGTCGACTTGACTTCTCAGCACCTTCTGCTGCATTCTTCCACAGCAACAAATCCTGTTCCCAGATCCTCACAGAAGGGGTATCCGACCTTGTGGATCCTCACAGAAGGGGTATCTGACCTTGTGGAGCCCTTGTCCGCTTTGCTTGCAACTTTGTCCCACTGGAGATTTTCAATTTCCAAAAAAGAGACTAAGGCCCTCATTATGACTTCGGGGGACGGAAACCCCCATCTGCCGAAGCCATGTGGTCAGAAAACTGCCAGCACAGTGATCTGACCGGGAGGGCTATTAAAAGTTTCCTGCTGGGTCAGCAGGCAGAAACAGAGTTTCTGCCCGCCGGGCCAGTGGGAAACAGCCCACAACATTGACACCGGCTCATTAGAGCCGGCGCAAATGTTGGAGTGTGTTGGGTGCAGCAGCACCCGTCATGCTTTTCACTGCCTGCTAACCAGACAGTGAAAACCGTGATGGGGCTGCCCTGGGGGCCCCTGTGCTGCCCATGCCAAGTGCATGGACAGTGCAGTGGCCCCCATGGCACCCACAGTGCCCTGTCTCCGCTAGCATTTACATGGTGGTTGTATTACTATGTAAAAGCTGGCAGAGAGGGGACTTGTAAACACCAGCGCTGCCCTGGCAGATTGAGACCACTGGCACCACGAGGCTGTCGCACGGTGAAAATGTGGCAGTGCCGGCGGTCCGACCTTGGTGCTTTCGCCACAGTCACAATGTGGAGGCATTGGCGGCAGTCCGACCGCCACAGAAGCCTGGCAGTCCTAGGAACGCCGAACTCATAATGAGGAGCTAAGTTTGATTGTAAAAATCATCAACTCGACACACACATCATCTGCATGGATGCACTCATAAAGTGTTTAAAAAAGCCCACCATGTTCAGGAGGCATGGCTTCTGTCACAATGCAACTCAACTAGTAAAGAAAGGAAGTGGGATGAACAGGATACAAAGAAGAGCCCAGCTACTTCTACTTACCATTAAAGGCTTGCTTTAAGGTAAGTGTACTGGAAAAGCAAATCAAGCTAACTAAAATGTGACAACAATGCATCTCATAAAAAATAAAAAATGCAGGGAAAACCCTCCAATACGGTGGACAAACATCACAGGATTCAGACACCTTCTAAATATAGCAGTGTGCTGTACAAGGAAAATAAAATGGGCAGTAGTGCATCTTGTAGCATGAGAAATGCCTTGATGAACTGCTTGGTGGAGACGAGAAGATGCATAGACATGCTCCTCTAGCGTTTTAAAAAGCCACCATGGTCGGGGGAGTAACTTCACCAATGATGCAATGCGTCCTGTAAAAACAAAGGACTATAAACTAAAGGTACAAACTTGAGTCCAGGTAGCCCCACTTACCCTTAAAGACTTCCTCTTAATAAGTTACCTGGAAAAAGTAAAACAAACTAAGATGTGAGAATCATGGGACTGCAAGATATGAAACTGATGAAGTTGCTTGGCATGTACTCATTACTGTTGTAGACAAAAGATGTGGCACTAATATATATTGCTATAGGTAAAGTTGATGATTGTGCCTTATATACTACAATCCGTTGTTGTTTTATCTAACCTTTGTTATACACAAACACATAAATAAAGATGGAAAAAATAACCTAGCATGTGAGAACAGTGCAATCCATAAAAGAAACCAAATGGAGTGAGAACTCCCACCAAGCGCAGCACAAGTATCTCATTTAGGATTAGAGAAATATTTGGCATTTAGAATTGTATTAGTTTAGCACCAATGTCTGGAATACAAGCTATATCTTCCCTTGATAGAGGCAGGGATTAGCGAATGGTGACACCTACATGACTGCCCTCATTTATCAGCTTTAAGTGAAATAAAATAAAAGACTGCAGGGGCTATATGTAGGTTCAAATATGTTCAGTTGTCATCGAGGTGGGCTACACAAGAATGTCATACACAAGACCCATAGGAACAGTAGGAGGTCTTCTAGGACGTCACTCCAAAAAATGAAGGGGCAGATTTAAGAGTCTCTTGAGCCATCTGACAACACATTATCATAACTTATTTACACTAATGTGGAGTTAGATGGCCAAAAATACTGCGCCAGATTTACTAATTAGCTAAATACATGCATTGCGCCACTTTGACACCCTTTGCGCTACATCAGGCATGCACCATGCATAATGTATGCAAAGGGAGCGTTACCCCGTTAGGGGCAGCTGAAAAAATGGCTTAAGAAAATCTAAAAGATTTTGCTGCATCATTTTTTTTGGGCACTTTAACGCCTGCTAAAAGCAGGCATTAAAAGGAGGCACACCATTATTCATAATGGGCCACAATGGGCTTTGCAGGATTAGCGTCAACATTTTTGACACTAATCCTGCAAAGCTCCGAACTAGCATCAAACATATTGATGCTAATTCCCCACTACTGCCATGGTGCACTGTACCTTAGATATGGTGCACACATGGTGGCGCTAGGGGGGAGCTAAGGGGCGCAAGAAATGTGGCTCTGCATTGTGTGCACCACTACTTCTCTTAAATCTGGCCCAAAGTTTCTAGATTTTACTAGGAGCTAGTCAAGGCAGAGAACACAAAATTAAAAGCAGCCAATGAGAAAGAAACTTTGCTATGTCGGATTTGGAAAACCTATAATGGTATCTTTGAGCATTTAAAGGAAATTTACTTCTGTCCTTCCTACCAAATTTATTGGACCCCATATAAATTGGTCACATTTTCCAATGAAACGTTCAGTCATTTAGGGTTTGCCACGGGTCACAGCTGGGAACCCTGCCTTGCCCCTTGTGACCCCTGGAACTGTCTTTGTGACTTTTTGTCTCAGACGTAGCAAAATCAGTGCCAGAAACACAAGGGCAGCTTGCCCTTATTATAGTTGGTCGGAATGTAAACCTCCCAGGCAGCTGAGGTAAGTAAAATGCATTGAAATGTATTCTGTGTGCATGCTTGTGGTGTGTTTATGTGAGAGCAAGTGTGTGTATGGTTGAATGTGGGTGCACGTGTAAGCATGTGTAAGCATGTGTATGTGAGTGGAAGGAAAGGTTAAATTGTGTTTGATGTTACTTCGGCACACCCTGGATAAACCTTAACTCACATATAATTAGGAACCTTCATCAGCTTCGTAAAGTGTGAGTTTTCCTAATTCCACTCAACTTCATAAATGAAGTGTTAACTCTGATGGTGGTTCATCCTGGTAGCACACAATGTCTTTGCAGAACAGAGTCAGGCAGCAGACAGCAGCAGTGCAACAAGCAATCCAGGGAATCCTTCATGCCACCCAGCAGCAGCAGGTAGCAGGGCAACTACAGAAGAGCAGTCCAGATGAGTCCTTTGTGCAGTCCTTCTGACAGTGGTTCAGTCCCAGTTCCCAAAGTTGCTCTAATATCATGGGGTCAGAGCCCCTGTACATATGCTCCAGGTGCCCTAATTCTAGTAGGTGGGAGACATTTCCAGCAAGGTCTGACAAGTTCAGGAGTTTCCCTCCTCCCCTACTCTGGCTACAGACATCACTACAGGGTAAACAACAGCCTATACAAGTGTCAAGTGTGCTCCGCCTCCATCTCTCCCAGCCAAGGAATACCATCGGTATGTAGATGAATGCAAATGTAACCCTGTCACATCTAACCCTCCCTGATTAATGGCTGTCTGGAGCGTATGCACACAGTGTAGCTGTAACTCTGCCCTAGACATGGATTGGAGTAAGGCTGCAAATAACTAGAGTTATAAGCACAGAGAAATGCCCACTTTCTAACAGTAGCATTTTTAGAATTGTAATGTAAAATCCACATACACCAGTAAGCAGGATTTCTCACTACCATTGCAAACATACCAAACCTGCCCACGCTACTGCTTACAGACCAGAAATTACCACTCAGACATATATAAGGGAATTACTGATGCAAACCTATGACAGAAGCAGCACTAGTAGGACATGTGACACATACAAATATATGTCCTACCTTTTTTATCCACAGAACCCTGCCCACAGGGCTATCTAGGGCCTACCTTAAGGGTGACTTAGGTGTATAAAAAAGGACGTGTAGGCCTTGGCAAGTAGTTTGACATGCCAAGTGAAAGTGGCAGTACACTGTCCATGCAGACACTGCAGAGGCAAGCCTGAGACAAGTTTGAAAGTCTACTTCTATGCATGGTGCAATCAGCCCTGCAGGCTCACTAGTAGCATTTAATTTACTGGCCCTGTGTATATGATATACCACTTTACAAGGGACTTAAAGGTAAATTAAATAAGACAATCAGGTGTAAGTCGATTATACTGAGTATTAGGAGAGAGAGCACATGTACTTTAGCACTGTTTAGCAGTGATAAAGTGCCAAGAGCCCTAAGGCCAACACAAAGAGGGTCAGAAACATAGGGGAAGAAAGGCAAAGGTTTGGGGTTTAACCCTGCATAGAGGGCCATTTCCAACTTAAGGGTACAGAGAACCTACTTATGGGAAAATCAGAGAACAGATCTTAGGAATAAGTAATGAAAGAAGACATCTAGTAGTAGTTATGCAGCCAAAGGTAAGAAAGTGAAAGTGAAAGGAACTGAAATGGATTAGAAAACCAAAGGTAAGAAGTTAAATTGATGTGAACTGGATGGGGTTAGAAAAGTGACGAAAGTGACCCATTGCCAAGAACAGGGCAAATGCCAGATAGAATGTCCTGATGAATTAACTTGATCAGTTTTAGAATTAGCAATTAATGATGAATGGTGTAATTAGCATGGCTTCCTGATTGATAAATCCACTATTTATTGTGTTTTAAGCCTATTAGGAAGAATCCACTGATCCACTGATCCATCAAATCTACAAACCAAAGGCAAATCTCCCTCACCCAGGTTCTCATGCTTCAACCAGTGAATAGTACTTTTAACAAATCAGAGAAAGCCCCATTCTACCTTTCAGTTTTTTCATCTGCTAAATGGTTACGTACCTCTTCTTTGTTTCAGCCTCCCACATTATAGATAAGTTGTGTACCTTATCAACTGTTCAATGTTTTTGGCGCCTCATTGACCTCTACACTACAAACTGGCCACTTTTTCTTTATCTGTCCCCACTGCTCATGTATTTTCTGAAAACCGATATCCGTGTATTGGGCACTCTATTCTAGTACATACATGAACCTCAATGTATATTAGTTATGATGTGAAGCACCCTGAATTTTTATATCTGTATATATATATATATATATATATCTGTATTTATGTTTCTAACATCCATCCCTGAGTAGGTCAACTGACAGTTAGTCGCAAAATAGTTACCTTGCTGCCACACTGCTCACTCTTGTTTTATCCTTCATGCAGAACCTTTTGGCTACTTCAGACCTCCAGCCTCCCTTCTTCCACTATATCCTCTCTCAGTGTCACACTGATAGTTGTCAAACATTCCACCCCAATCATGTCTCAGACATTCACACAAATCCCCCACATTGACACTGGAAAAAGAAGCCAACAATAAAGCCATTACGGGCAAGAATTTGCTGGAGTTGCTTCGATTTTTTCATAATATACTTTACATGAGAAAGGCCTTATTATATACTTGTTATAAGTGCTGAGGCTATAGAATTTTGCAGCTTGGACAGTGGCATCTTAAGCATTTGCGGGTCCCCACAGGCTCATAGCCAGAGATATATCTTAAGGCCTGGCCCTTAGCTACAGCCAAACACTACAGCTGTATTTATAGGTGCATTTGTATCCAAATACTAATTGTACTAGTAAATATCAACCAACAGAATATTATGACACAGGAATACTGAGGATAAAATATCAAAATGTAAGTGCACATAGAGAAAGATAGATTTATTATTCCTTACTCCAAATCTGCATACCTTGAAGATACATACATTGAAGAGGTATATATATATTTGGAGAAAGCTATAGAAAATCTTTACTTACATGTCGATATTTTGGATTTGATATACTGTCCTCAATATTCTTTGCAATCAGTATTCTGGATTCAATATTCAGGATGCACAGTGTGTGATTCTATGGGAAGGAATATGAGGATTTTGTTAAGGTACATGAGAAAGCACAGTCACTCACCTTTCTGCAATCCAATTTTAAATCCTATCAATCAGGTGGGATTTAAAGTAGAGGGGTGTAAATGCATAAAGTAAGCTGACTCAAGCTTTCTGAAATGCAAAGCTTATTGTTAGAAATGGGGTTTCTGGTTAGCTGGGGTATGCACCTCAGCCAGGCAGAACCTACCGGCTCTAGTCACGGGAAGGAAGTTACACGTCCAAGATAACCCCTGCTCACCCCCTTCGTAGCTTGGCACGAGCAGTCAGGTCTATCCTAGAGGCATTGTGTGAAGCGTTTGCACAACATACACAACACATGTGACACAATACCCCCACCACAAAAGAAACACAACACCAGATTATATGAAAATATACTGTACTGTACACGACGCAATTACCAGACCAAACATCACATATTAGTACTATCCTGCCACCTTAGCAGTTGTCGGAAGGCTACATATTAGTTACTCTGCAAATTAGCAGTAGTCACACATAACACACAGGTTACTCAGTATTCTGCAACATAAGCAGTAGTCAGGAAACACGTTATTACACCAAGGCACTTGTCATAAGAATATCATAAAACGCTCATAGTAGGAACATTAGAAAACATATGGCAAGTCATAGGAATACATATCAGCCAATCATGTCTATAAAAGGAACATGTGCACACATATATAAAAGCATCATCAAACAGGCAGGCAATATATTATTCACCAAAGTCTTTAGAAAGAACTTAGATTATAAATATATTGGTCCTTTAAAAGTAACTCGTTTGATGAAGGCACCTCCAGTGCCTATAGAACAATAAAATGGGGCCCGGCGCTCCTCTGCGCCAAACAGGGGCCTCCTGACAAGTCTGGGTGAGAGGGGGGCGACACGCACCCCCTCTGTACTCCTAAGGGGCCCCTCCTGAGGCCTGCGATCACTGGGGGCCCCCCTGGCCTCCACCAACCCTCACGAGGGGTGGCCAAAATCAGGGAAGAAATGCAAGGAGGAGGGGGCACCATGCACCCCCTCCGCTTCAAGGGCGGGCCTCTCCTGGGACCCGCGATCATTGTAGGGGGCCAAAGATCAACACTGGCCCACACAAGGGCCAAACCACAGACCAGCGGCATGGGAGGAGCCTCCGATGAGGCTTCTGCCCCACCCGCGATCCAACAAAGAGCCCTTCTGGGCTTGGCAGGGCAGGGAGAGGCTTCCTCCTCTCCTGCCCATCTTCCAGCGTCATCCGGGCCCAGATAAGGTCCATCTGGTGCCCCAGGGGTGCTCCACGGAGCGATCCCTGCCCCGGGGGCACCGCTAGGAGCACGCTTGCTCCAGGTTTTCCCTTTTCAGTTTTGTTGGTGCCCCTTCTTGCACAATGAGCAGCGCTTTATTCCTTTAGAAGAATCAGGGTCGGGTGGTATCTTTTTGTGCACAAAGGAGCGCGCCCACAGAGCTTGAGGGGGTTAAAGATGAAACGATTTCCCAAGTGCTAACTTTGGCACATATTAAAGCACTCCTCATGCTTTTCAAGGCGGCAAGGGGTCAGGGGCCACAGCACCCTGTCCCTGGGGAGCAAAGCACGTAGGAAAAAGGTCCACAGGAGGAGGGCCCAACAACAGGCCAGCACAAGGAGTATGTAGCAAGTCCTCTATAGTGACCAATCAGGTCACAGGTCAGCATAGCAGCAGTCGTCCATGACAGTTCCTGGTGAGTCCTTCCAGCAGTCTGTGTCCAGTTCCAGTTCAAGGAGTCTCCAAATTGTGGGGAAAATTGCCCTGTACTAATACTCAGTCCTTACAATGTTTTGTAATGGTAGGGAGAGGAGGTTCCAGCCAGTTACAACTGGTTCTAGGAGTGCACCCTCTCTCCTTCAGCACAGGCTCCAAACATCAGTGGGGGGTTAACGACCCTATTGTGTGAGGCCAGAGCTTAGCCTTTACAAATGTAGGTGTGCCCTGCATCTGCTTTCTCTCAGCCCAGGAAGACTATTCAGTATGCAGATGCACCTCTGTGACACCTTCACCCCCCTGTGTACTGGCTGTCTGAAAACTGTCACTCTCCCCAGACGTGGATTGGAGTCAAGCTTTAAAACACCAGAGTCATAAGCACAGATAAATGTGCACTTTTTAGAAGTGCCATTTCCGTGATAGTAATACAAAATACACCTACACCAGTAAACAGCATTTATTATCATCATCACAACCATACCAAACACGCCTACGCTACCCTTCATAAATCAGACAATACCCCTTACACATAAGGCAGGGCATTTCTAATGCAATCCTTTGAGAAGGCAGCACTCACAGCAGTGAGACACCAAGTTAGACTGTTTGTCACTACCAGGACAGGCCACGCAACCTGGCACCCTGCAGTAGGGTTAGCTAGGGCGTACCTTAGGGGTGACTTACATGGAGTAAAAGGGGAGTTCTGGGCCTGGCAATTAAATTTAGAGGCCAGGTCCCTGTGGCAGAAAGCTGCACACACAGGCCCTGAACTAGCAGGCCTGAGACAGGTTTAAAAGTCTACTTCTGTGGGTGGCGCAAGCAGCGCTGCAGGCCCACTAGTAGTATTTAATTTACAGGCCCTGGGTATAGAGATACCACTGTACAAGGGACTTATAGGTAAATTAACTATGCCAATTAGGTATAGGCCAATCATACCAACTTTAGATGGGAGAGCACCTGCACTTTAGAACTGGTCAGCAGTAATAAAGTGCTCAGAGTCCTAGAGCCAACAGCGAGAGGTCAGAAAAACCAGGAGGAAGGAGGCAAAAAGACTGGGGATGACCCTGCGTATTGAAAAAAGTCCAACACTTATGAGGGTCTGTTTTTTCTGGCATCACCTCAAAGCCCTCCCTCCCAAACCTCGTATGTCAGGTGGTGGATGTCCAGCCTCCATATGCAACATGTTTTTGATGTGGATAGCCTCCCTGAGACATATTGCAACAAGAAATTATCACACATGGAAGGCCTGAAAGGATACACCTTAACTCACATATAGTTAGGACACTTCATCAGCTTTGTAAAGTGTTAATTTCACTTGCCATTAATTTAAAATAACTTGAATGTATGGAACTTATCAACCAAGAACGTTTTTGGAAATTAGTAGCGAACAGTGGGTTTAAACATTTTAGGGCTGCTACAGTGGTGAAAACCATTTAAAATTTAGATACCGCTTAATTAATATTACTATAGGGTTGTGACAAATGATGGACAGTTCAATAACGTTTGATCAAAATCACCAGTCAAACCTGCATAGACTTAAAACAGGTTCTGGCATTGGCATATATCGCTCTCATTTACAGGCAGGGTGAAAAAAAAATGCTGTACAAAAGGAGACCTTTGATAGACATCAACCAGCATGACAGGTAGGCATGGTAAGAAATTGTGTGAGCCCAGGATGGGACCATTTGAGGTCTGTGGCCTGGCTGATGAGCCTTAGATGGGCAGGCAGCATCATTGCCTCCAAAGCACTGAGAGGTGGTTTCACCATTTGCATTTGGGATCCTGTTCTGTGATACCATCTCTTTGAAGTTGCTTGCATGGTACCTTCACTTCTGAAATTATGGACATTCTCCACTCCTCCACCTGCAGTAGACTCCTCACATAGAATCCTCAAAGTGGCACACTCTATGTCAATACCATTGCCTGGACAAGCAGGCATTTTCTGAGTGGTGAATTTAGAAAGCATGGAAGTCTACCCTGTATACTAGAAATCTAAAATATCCACATACAGGGGGATTGTTCAGTGTTACTAAAGGTGCAAATAAAAGACATGCTTCATATTATGAAACATTGCATGGCCATTACCAGCACTTGCCACATTTCTTTGAGCCAACTGTGTTTTTCAGTATTACCCAATGCAAGAATCCTACCGTCTTGAGGCCTCCTGGAACTGTATAAGGCCCTCATGATCATGGAACAAAGAAGTTAGTGAAATATGGTCATTATATACCTGCAGATTGTTGTCAGTTCTTGTTGAACAGGCTGCATGGATTTGGTGGGGTTTAACTGTTTTAGGAAAGACTACAACCTATTGATGTCTACCACGATATCTTCAGTGCAGGGGGCTTCAAAAGATGGCTCACAGTAATGTAATATATTTTTTTCTGGTAAAAAAAACCTGACATAATATTTTCTTTCTAAAATCAACATTGGGATGCAAGGAAAAATTCTTGTTTGACATACTGTGTGTGTAAGGTGGGAAGGGAGCTTAGCTAAGGCCCATTAAATTCTTGGCCTGTCAACTGTGACAATAAACTAGTGTTGGTATGAACACATCCGCTCCTCACACACAACATTGTGGCATCCCTCAGGGATTCACCATATCCCCTCTATTTTTCAACATTTACCTAATCACCTTACCAAACCTGATGAAATTGTACAACCTCACCTGTCACAAATATGCAGACGACACCCAAATCATTTTAAAAATGGGTGGTTTAAAACTTGATGACTATCTTCGGGATAGAAACACATGGTTAACCTTCTAAAGGTAAGTACAATAAAGACAGAGACACTGACTTGCAGAGAATGGCAAAAATACCAGTCTACCAGCGTGTGGGCTAAGGACATTGAGGGCCCTCCAACAATATCAAGAGGAGTCTGAAATGTTGAGATAATAATAAATGTAGACAAATATATGATGCCACATGTTAGCAATGTCAAACTAAGGGCCAGATGTAGGAACCGTTTTGCATGGCGCAAACTGCAAAATTCGCAGTTTGCACCATGCAAAATAGGCATCGCAATGCACATTCCCATTTTGCGAGTCAGTACCGCCTCGCAAAATGGGATTGCGACACGCAAATAGGAAGAGGTGTTTCCCTTCCTATTTACGATTCGCACCGCAATGCAGAATTGCTTTGTGACCGCGAAAGTGGTCGCAAAGCAGTTCACAGTTAGCAACCATGTGAAGTGGGTGCTAACTCATTCGCAAAAGGGAAGGGGTCCCCAGGGGACCCCTTCCCCTTTGTAATGTCACCCAAAATATGTTTTCAGAGCAGGCAGTGGTCCAACCCTATATGGCTTATCTTGATACCCATGCCCATGTAAGTAAGCGTTTCAGTGATACACATAGTAACCACAATACAAATGCTGCAGTATAATATAATACAATGTTTATCATTTGTGCATCACCAAGATTTATTTATCTTTGTTTCCGTCACGCTTCAGAATTACAAAATGAAATGTGCTTGATTTGTGGTTTCATAACAGATCCATATTAACCCCTTAGCTGCTGGGCCTTTCCCCCCCCAGTGCTGAGCCCTATTTTGGCTATTTGGGGTAGTTTGCGCTTAGGGCTTCATAACTTTTTGTCCACATAAGCTAACCACGCCAAATTTGCGTCCTTTTTTTCCAACATCCTAGGGATTCTAATGGTACCCAGAGTTTGTGGTTTACCCTGGAGGAGACCAAGAAAATAGCCAAAATACAGTGAAAATTTAGTTTTTTCCCAAAAAATGGGAAAAAAGGGCCGCCGAAGAAGGCTTGTGTTTTTTTCCCTGAAAATGCCATCAACAAAGGGTTTCTGGTGCTGAAATCACTATCTTCCCACCTTTCAGGAACGGGCAGACTTGAATCAGAAAACCACATTTTCCAACACAAATTTGGCATTTTACTGGACATACCCCATTTTTACTATTTTTGGTGCTTTCAACCTCCTTCCAGTTAGTGACAGGAATGGGTGTGAAACCAATGCTGGATCCCGGAAAGCTAAACATTTCTGAAAACTAGACAAAATTCTGAATTCAGCAAGGGGTCATTTGTGTATATCCTACAAGGTTTTCCTACAGAAAATAACAGCTGAAATAAAAAAATATTGAAATTGAGCTGAAAACAACAGGCATTTTTCTTTATGTTTTACTCTGTAACTTTTTCCTGCGATGTCAGATTTCTGAAAGCAATATACCGTTTTGTCTGCTGGACTCTTCTGGTTGCGGGGATATAAAGGGCTTATAGGTTCATCAAGAACCCTAGGTACCCAGAGCCAATAAATGAGGTGCACCCTGCAGTTGTTTTTCATTCTATACTGGGTATACAGCAATTCATTTGCTGAAATATGAGGAGTGAAAAAGAGGTATCAAGAAAACCTTTGCATTTCCAAAATGGGATCAAGATAAGGTTTTGAGGAGCAGTGGTTATTTGCACATCTTTGAATTCCGAGGTGCCCATACTAGCATGTGAATTGCAGGGCATTTCTCAAATAGACGTCTTTTTTACACACTCTCTTATATTTGGAAGGAAAAAATGTAGAGAAAGATAAGGGGCAATAACACCTGTTTTGCTATTCTATGTTCCCCCAAGTCTCCCGATAAAAATGATACCTCACTTGTGTGGGTAGGCCTAGCGCCCGTGACAGGAAATGCCCCAAAACACAATGTGGACACATCCCATTTTTTCACAAAATACAGAGCTGTTTTTTTGCAAAGTGCCTACCTGTAGATTATGGCCTCTAGCTCAGCCGGCACATAGGGAAAGCTACCAAACCTGTACATTTTTGAAAACTAGAGACCTAGGGGAATCCAAGATGGGGTGACTCGCGGGGCTCTGACCAGGTTCTGTTACCCAGAATCCTTTGCAAACCTCAAAAAGTGGCTAAAAAAACAAGTTTTCCTCACATTTCGGTGACAGAAAGTTCTGGAATCTGAGAGGAGCCTCAAATTTCCTTCCACCCAGCGTCCCCCCAAGTCTCCCGATAAAAATGATACCTCACTTGTGTGGGTAGGCCTAGCGCCCACGACAGGAAATGCCCCAAAACACAACGTGGACACATCACAGAAAACAGAGCTGTTTTTTGCAAAGTGCCTACCTGTAGATTTTGGCCTCTAGCTCAGCCGGCACCTAGGGAAACCTACCAAACCTGTACATTTTTGAAAACTAGAGACCTAGGGGAATCCAAGATGGGGTGACTCGCGGGGCTCTGACCAGGTTCTGTTACCCAGGATCCTTTGCAAACCTCAAAAAGTGGCTAAAAAAACAAGTTTTCCTCACATTTCGGTGACAGAAAGTTCTGGAATCGGAGAGGAGCCTCAAATTTCCTTCCACCCAGCGGCCCCCGAAGTCTCCCGATAAAAATGATACCTCACTTGTGTGGGTAGGCCTAGCGCCCGCGACAGGAAATGCCCCAAAACACAACGTGGACACATCACAGAAAACAGAGCTGTTTTTTGCAAAGTGTCTACCTGTAGCATTTGGCCTCTAGCTCAGCCGGCACCTAGGGAAACCTACCAAACCTGTACATTTTTGAAAACTAGAGACCTAGGGGAATCCAAGATGGGGTGACTCGCGGGGCTCTGACCAGGTTCTGTTACCCAGAATCCTTTGCAAACCTCAAAAAGTGGCTAAAAAAACAAGTTTTCCTCACATTTCGGTGACAGAAAGTTCTGGAATCTGAGAGGAGCCTCAAATTTCCTTCCACCCAGCGTCCCCCCAAGTCTCCCGATAAAAATGATACCTCACTTGTGTGGGTAGGCCTAGCGCCCGCGACAGGAAATGCCCCAAAACACAACGTGGACACATCACAGAAAACAGAGCTGTTTTTTGCAAAGTGCCTACCTGTAGATTTTGGCCTCTAGCTCAGCCGGCACCTAGGGAAACCTACCATACCTGTGCATTTCTGAAAACTAGAGACCTAGGGGAATCCAAGGAGGGGTGACTTGCGGGGCTCGGACCAGGTTCTGTTACCCAGAATCCTTTGCAAACCTCAAAAAGTGGCTAAAAAAACAAGTTTTCCTCACATTTCGGTGACAGAAAGTTCTGGAATCTGAGAAGAGCCACAAATTTCCTTCCACCCAGCGTTCCCCCAAGCCTCCCGATAAAAATGATACCTCACTTGTGTGGTTAGGCCTGGTGCCTGCGACAGGAATAGATCACACAACGGTCAATGTTGGTCCTTACGTGAGGCAGCTGTTGACCCTGGGGTGATCCATTCCTGACACAGACACTAGGTGTAGGCACTCAAGTGGGGTAGTGTTTTTATCAGGACAGGTGAGGAGTCACTGGGTGGTAGGAATATTGTGGATCCCAGCATATTCCTGTAGTTTGTGTGACAGAAATGCGAGAAAAATTGAGTTTTTTTTCAACATTTCAGCTTTGCAGGGTATTCTGGGTAAGAAAACTTTGGGGAAGCCACACAAGTCACACCTCTGTGGACTCCCCCGAATGTCTAGTTTCCAGAAATGTTTGGGTTTAGTGTGTTTCTCTATATGGCCGCCGAATCCAGGACCAAAAACACAGGTGCCTGCCTTACAAAACCAGTTTGTTTTGCCATGGATAATTTTGATGTCTCCACAATATGATTTGGGTGGTGGAATTTGGGGCTGAACTAAATTGGGGAGCTCCCAAGAGAGCACTCTCTCTCTGCTTGCCGCCGCATTCACCTGCTCTCTGGGTTGGCCTAACCCACTATTACCCAGTTGCCCAAACAGCTTGCGAAGGGACAGCAGGACTGTCCTCATCACCTCCCTCATAATGTACTGGAAGAGGAGTTATCGAATGGGACTCCTATGACTGAAAAATCACTCCCAGAGTCTGCACCATTGTCCTATCCCTCAGATGCTGTCTCAGTATCTGATGTCTCAGTCTCTGATCCTATGTCAGAGCGGTCCTCTATAACCCGAGTGCAGGCAGCAGTCATCCATCAAGATGCCATCTCTGCTATTGGCTAAACTGTTGCTCTAAAACACTAGCCTACGTAGACAGTCACAAAATCGATGGTGTGTGAGATACGTGCAACAGTAGAGGCCACCTTACCTGCGCTTCTTCCCTCAATCAGCACGTACTTTCAAGACACTCAAAAAACACCTTGTCACATACCATTCGTCACAGTCTTTAGCACCTCCTGCGCCCAGTCCAACAATCATTATTGGTGCTCCCACTCCCTCCTCCTCGGATTCCCTCATTACCACCCAGCAAAAGTGCCCTTCATCTCTCCATAGACTTTGCTAATGTACTCAGCTATTTACATAAAATACAGATTTGCTCTTTGCAGTAGGCATATAAACCTTCTGCGCTTCTTTATGGCACTAAAACTGCCACTAGACAAGTCGGACCCTTTTCCCCCCAGGGAAACCACACACATATTGACAAAAGTGATATATATATGACAGCCAATCACCTGAAACTCAACTCAAGCAAAACCGAAATAATCCTCTTTGGCCCACACAAAAACACCTGGGACCCCTCATGGTGGCCCACCACGCTAGGCCCTGCACCCACCCCTGCCAACCACGCACGCAACCTCAGCATCATCCTAGACTCCTCCCTCTCGATGACCCAACAAATCAACGCTCTCACCTCCTCATGCTTCAACACACTCCGTATACTGAAAAACATTCAAATGGATCCCCACAGAGACCAGAAAAACTGTCACTCACGCACACATCAGCAGCAGGCTTGATTACGGAAACGCCCTCTACGCCGGCACCA
The DNA here is from genome assembly GCF_031143425.1 of Pleurodeles waltl. NCBI lineage: Eukaryota > Metazoa > Chordata > Amphibia > Caudata > Salamandridae > Pleurodeles > Pleurodeles waltl. The sequence goes on from NC_090446.1 coordinate 1,421,643,814, forward strand.
CTCTAAAACTCAAGCGCAAACTACACGCATCTAGAACTCAGCAGCACGACTCATCCTCGACCTCCGCCGATACGAACACATCTCTCCACACCTCAAATCCCTCCACTGGCTCCCCATTGACAAAAGGATCACCTTCAAGATCCTCATCCTCGCACACAAATCACTCCACAACACAGGCCCTGCCTACCTCAACGAGAGTCACCTTCCACACCCCCACACGAAACGTCCGCTCAGCTGACCTCTCTCTCGCCTCTGTCCCCCGCATCAAACACACCACCACCGGGGGCAGATCCTTCTCCTACCTTGCACCCAAAACCTGGAACGCCCTCACAACCCACCTTCGCAAGACCCAAAACCTACTTCTTTTCAGGAAGGGCCTCAAAACCTGGCTTTTCGAACAGTGAACCTCCCAGCCCCTTTCCCTCCCCCCACCCCCCCCCAAGCGCCTTGAGACCCTCACAGGTGAGTAGCACACTTTATAAATCTCTTTGGTATATATAGATCTACCTCTATATATATATATATATCTATGTACATGGATATATCTATAGATATATCCATGTACATAGATATATCTATCTACATAGATATATAAATATAGATCTATATATAGATCTATTTTTTTTAGTTGTTGTATGGTTTCCTTGGGGGCCAAAATGGCCCCCAGGGAAACCCTACAACATCTAAAAAAAAAATTGCCCCCACAGGGGGTCACCCTGCCCACGGGCGACCCCCTGTCATTTTATTTATTTGTTATTTTTATTTTTTTGCAAAAAAAAAACAATCCCCCCCCCCCCAGGGGGCACCTACCTTTTTAAAAAAAATTAATTATGCCCCCGGGGGGGAGGCCCGTTTTCCGAGGGGGCCGCCCCCCCAAAGTGAAATCACTGGCGTCTAGTGGTGTTTCCTGGCCCCCGATCGCAGCTGTGCTGCGATCGGGGGCCAGGAAACACTTTGAGAAGGCCTCGTAAGAAAGGGGAGAGTCTCCCCTTTCTTACGAGGCCTTTTCAAAGTGTTTCCTGGCCCCCCGATCGCAGCTGTGCTGCGATCGGGGGGCCAGGAAACCTGAAAGTGTTTCCTGGCCCCCGATCGCAGCTGCGACCGGGGGCCAGGAAACACTTTCAGGAAGGCCTCGTAAGAAAGGGGAGACACTCCCCTTTCTTACGAGGCCTTCCCGAACGTGGGAAAGGCCGTTTTCCCCATCAAAGCAGGAAGCGGCCGCAAGGCTGCTTCCTGCTTTGATGGGGAAAACACATTTGCAACGTCAGCGCGCCGCGAGGCGCGCTGATGTCACAAAGGGGCGGGTGGGGGGGCGGGGGGAGACACGGAAGCTTCCGTGTCTCCCGGGGGGGGGTTAAAAAAAAAAAAATCCTCGGGTGCGACGCACCCGAGGATTTATTGATACCCTTCCTGGTGTCGGCCACTGGTCGTGACCCGCACCAGGGAGGGTGTGTGGGCGTCGGCCAGTGGCCGACACCCGCAACGAAGAGGTTAAAATATTTGCACAGTTTTTTGCAGGTAATTATATTTTTCGTGTATTAGAAACAAATTGACATCCTCTTCATACTTTCTGTATGCAGGGATACAGGAATTAGATGATTCTGTTGTTATGGCATTTTCCGCATAATTATGATTTGGCCACATAATCCACCATCTACTACATAATCTGCAGATTCTAGCAAAACAAATTATGTTTCTAGCTCTAAAGGATCAAAGAGAAGTTACAAGAGAGGGGCCTGGGCACATCCGGGGAAGGAGAAGGGGCTAATAAGAGAATAATAAAGAGTAGGGTTGATGCCCTGGAGTAACTGTTTCTTTCATATACCTCTGTGGCTGATAACCAAGTATGCAATCTAGTCACCCCCATGGCTTGTGTTGTGGGGCTATCAGCTTTGGAGTTGCTCCTGCTGTGACAGACTGCTTTCCAGAGGAAGAGAGGATATTGGAGTGGGTACTTTAAAAGGAAGCAGAATTCCTACATGAACCTTAAATACTCAGACTCTAAATCACATTTGGTGTCTGGAAACGGATAATAAGAATTGGAGCTTGAGACCCCAGAAATGATTAACTGTCAAGAAGCCAGTCTAGCTGTATGAGTAGGAGATGCTCTGCAAGATGTCTTCCTGTGATCAGGACTGAGGACCACTACTCTCCCAGCTTGGTGAGGGGACATCATCCAGGGAATCCAAAACCACTTTCCCTGGAGCAACAACTCCTACCTGCTTGCCAGTTTGCCATGTGAGGAAGAGGAGAGTGTTGGAAGGAGTGAGGTCCAGTGGGGAATCCTGTCAAGTTGACTCCCTTTGTGAGGTGCAAGGATATGGCTGATGCACCAATCAGATCATTGCCTTGCATGAGAAAAAGCCAGAGACCTTTGTATGCCAGAGGAGGGCATTAGTGAAGTGAGCTTTGATTGTGGCTATGCCCCACGGGTCATTGTCCAAGTGCAATGAGGAACCGGAGACCCGCCATGGCAGCTGTGAAGTGAGCTATGATCATTGCTATACCGAACAGGGGCAGTGCAGGGACAGGCAACCCAGAATTCCGAGGGGTACCACCATGGACAGATTGTTATGCTGAGGAGGACATAGCCCTATGCAATGGTGAGCCAGGAAACCCTCTGGGGTCTTAATGAACCTGTACTGATTAGGTGTTGTGTGTTGTGTGAAGTGGAGGGAAGGTGACTCCATATACCAGAGAGAGTAACTTGGACCAAGCAAGAAGTGTGACCTTGTCAGGATCATCACCAGAGCTATAAAGCTGTTGTGGGGAACCCTGCAGACTACCATCATGACAGAGAATCAGCATCAGAGCCTTTGCACTACTCCCCCTGTTAGAAATGGGGTCCTTGGTTGGCAGTCATGTTGCCCCCTGTTCAAGCAAGGACGCTCACTCTAGTCAGGATAAAGAAGAAACAGACGCGGTTAACCCCTGCTCACCCCCTTGGTAGCTTGGCACAAGTAGAAAGGACTAACCCAGAGATGTAAAGTATTGGTGCCAACACACACAATAATACAGCAAAAATGCAGAAAAATGACTCAACACCAGGTGAGAAAAATAGTCAATATTTATCTGAGCAAAACAAGACCAAAACAACAAAAATCCAACATACACAGGCAAAGTTATGATTTTTTATAGATTAAACACAAAAATAGCATTTAGAAACACAAATGCTTTGATTAGGTGATATCACGGCGTTGTAACAGAGTTGTTCCCAACAATCCAACACCAATGGCACGGGTCACGGAGTGACACGGACCCCCAGGTACAGTACCTTGTGAAAATGAGGAAATAAGCCACTGCACGGAGTCGGGGATCACAGCGTCGCTGGATCCGAGGCAGCATTGGTTCTGGTGCTGCAGAGTGAAGGAGCGAGCAGAGGGGTCATGAAGAGGTGTTGGGTCCTTGCTGAAGAGCGATGGAGGTGAGGTGGCTTCGGTGAAAAGCTTTGGATCCATGTACTTCGTCGGAGTCGATATCCAGCCACCACGACATGGTGCAGCGACTGACACAGAGTCACGGACTTCAGCGAGGCTGCAGCGGCTTTGGGCCTGCGGGATCGTCGCACTCCAGTGAGGACCACAGCTTCAGTTACAGGCAGCATCACGGGATTCGGCAGTGGCATCAGTCCGGAATAGTCAAAAATCAGGTTACTTGGTTTTTCTTAGTTTTTCCACCAGCTTCTCCTTTCAAGGGCCGAAGGACTGGATTAGGCACAAATTGGCAGGGCAGGACTCTCAGCAGAGAGTGAAGGTGCTGGCAGAGGAAGTGTGTGATGACCCTAAGACTTCAGAACAGGGAGCAAGCTCAGTCCAGGCCCTTGGAAATTCTTCTAAAGCAGGAATATACCACAAAGCCCCGTCTTTGTCCACTTTAACATGCAGAAGCAGCAACTGCAGGATAGCTCTACAAAGCACAGTCACAGGCAGGGGAAGAACTTCTCCTCAGCTCTCAAGCTCGCCTCCTTGGCAGGGGTTACTCTTGCCTCCAGAAGAAAAGCTTGAAGAAACCTAAAGTCTGGGGGTTTAGGTCCAATATTTATACCCCTTTCTGCCTTTGAAGTTGCCCAACTTCAAAGAAAAGTCCTTGTTGTTTACAGGATCCTGCTTTGCCCAGGCCAGGCCCCAGACACACACGAGGATTGGAGACTGCATTGTGTGAGGGCAGGTACAGCCCATTCAGGTCTAAGTGACCACTCCTCACTCCACTCTGGCCCAGATGGCTCATCAGGATATGCAGACTATACCCCAGCTCCCTTTGTGTCACTGTCTAGAGGAGATTCACAAACAGCCAAACTGTCAGCCTGACCCATACAGGGGATCCATGAACAGGCAGAGTCACAGAATGGTTAAAGCAAGAAAATGCCTACTTTCTAAAAGTGGCATTTTCAAACATCAATTTAAAAAATAACTTTAGCAAACAATGTATTTTTAAATGTGAGTTCGGAGACCCCAAACTCCATATCTCTGTCTGCTCCCAAAGGAAACTGCACTTAAAATGTATTTAAAGGCAGCTCCCATGTAAACCTTTGAGAGAGACAGGCCTTGCAAAAGTGAAAAAACAAATGTGGCAGTATTTCACTGTTAGTACATGTACAACACATCAGTACATGTCCCACCTTTAACATACACTACACCCAGCCCAGGGGCTACCTCGGGCCTACCTTAGGGGTGCCTTAGATGTATAAAAAGGGAAGGTTTTGTAGTGAATCCTATCTTGTTTTAATGGGAAGCAGGAGTTAGCTTAGCCTTCTGGCTTGCCGACTTGTGCACTCCTCATCCAGTGACTTTTACCTTACTTAGCTTGCTCTGTTTTAGTGCAATTATTTTAATTATTTTCACAATGACTGCATTGTTTCTAGTTAGGAAGGTGTTTTAGTTTCATGTTATCAGTGCCACTGTGTTAAGGCGTCACTATCAGCGCCAAAGATAAACAAACTGTACATATTCATATTAGGTATTTTCCCTCTTTGTGCTTTTGAGGGAGTGGTTATGTAATTGCTGCACCAAGCATGCCTTGTTATCTATTGTTTGGGAACAGACCTGCGTCAGGAGTCTGATCAGATCTGTATAAATACACCTTACACAGACAGATAGTCAGAGGGATTTCTACCAGATGCCATTGAAGCTATCCATGCTACATGTCACCTTGACGCTGACCCAGTCTTCATCTCCCCACAGAGTCTGATATAGAGACCTCATTCCAAGGTAACAAGGGTTGGAGGGCTCTTCTCATGGACATGGCAGTTGCAGATTAGGTTTATCACACCTAGCTCTCTTTAGGTTAGGGATTAGATTCATCATGTTAGGGTACTAGGACATATTTCATATCTCATGTCATTTTATGTTATTGAAAGATGGTGGAGTTCTTTGTATTAATGACTCTCATGTTCAGAATTCTGTTTCTTGCACTGCTCATTAACCTAATCATTGCAGCCCATGCAATTTATTGTAGATTGCAGTATTGTTAATAAAAACCTATTAAGACTTTACTGCATCTCTTTCATTGTGTGTTTGACTGAGACATGTTGTTCACGTGAGAAAGGGGTAATTTCCGTTTAACCACGACACTCCCTGAGATGTCGCACTCTTGAGTCCATGCGTAAAGGCTGCCACAAATCACCTTTTACTGTTTGAGTTTTTGGTGAGGTGTTGCTTGTGAGTTGGGAGCGCTGGGACGACAGTTGCGACTTGTTGTAGGATTGGCCCAGTCTACAAACATAAGTACTGTCCTCCTCAAACCAGCAGTTGTGCCTAGAGCAAGGTTCAAACTATGACAGTTTGGGCCTGGTAAGTGGGTACACTTGCCAGGTCGAATTTACAGTTTAGAAACTGCACACACTGACACTGCAGTGGCAGGTCTGAGCCATGTTTACAGGGCTACTCATGTGGGTGGCACAATCAGTCCTGCAGGCCCACTAGTAGCATTTGATTTACAGGCCCTAGGGATCTCTAGTGCACTTTACTAGAGACTTGCTAGTAAATCAAATAAACCGATTATGGAAAAGCCAATTACACATACAATTTCACATAGGGAGAACTTTCATTTTAGCACTGGTCAGGAGTGGTAAAGTGCCCAGAGTAACAAAAACAGCAAAAACAGTGTCCAGCACACAGCAACAACCTGGGGAGTAGAGCAAAAAGTTAGGGGAGACCATGCCAAGGATGCGAGGTCTAACACCCCCTCACACTCACCGTCGGAGAGACCAAAGAACTTACTCAGCATGGAAAAGCCATGAAGAACCTCTGTTCACTACAGCTGCATGACCATGTGTGAGTAACGCCAGGCCCACTGAGCCGAGCCATCCGGGTTGCATGCAGTGAACTTACCAGCCTCTGTTGCTCCAACTTCCTCAGATGGGGGTGAACTCAGGAACTCAGGTTTCTCTGACCCTGCAAGTGCAGGTAAGACTGATTTCAAGCCAGTCTGCTCTAGAGGAGCTTTTTTTCTAGATAGCGCTTCTGTGATGGAACACTTTTGACTTTAAGTCAGAGTGGAAAGCTTGAGACTCTGAATACTAGTGGGGCTTACCATGCCTGTTGCCTATAGTGAATGGGGAATAACCACTATTGCTAGAACTAGGAAAGAGTGGGACACAGGGAGCTGCCTAGGAAACACTAGAGCCCAGACCTCAAGGGGACTGTGGGAGTTGTTTGTGAACCTTTGTGTTGCTAGCGGTGAAATAAAATACTTATTTTTTCATAAAAGAGAGCATTTGGATGGAAAATAATTTATTGCTGCCTCTGTTCGTGTTTTGAATTGTGAGCCACTTCTATTTACCGCCTCCCCAAGGGGGACTTTGACTGCTCAAACCACACTATTACATAGGGGGTCATTCTGACCCCGGCGGGCGGCGGGCGGCGGGAGCCGCCCACCTGGAGGGAACCGCCGAATGACCGCACCGCGGTCAAAAGACCGCAGCGGCGATTCTGGCTTTCCCGCTGGGCTGGCGGGCGACCGTCAGAAGGCCGCCCGCCGGCCCAGCGCGAAACCCCCTTCAACAATGAAGCCGGCTCCGAATGGAGCCGGCGGAGTTGTAGGGGTGCGACGGGTGCAGTGGCACCCGTCCGTATTTTCAGTGTCTGCTTTGCAGACACTGAAAATCTTTATGGGGCCCTGTTAGGGGGCCCCTGCACTGCCCATGCCAGTGGCATGGGCAGTGCAGGGGCCCCCAGGGGCCCCACGACACCCGTTCCCGCCATCCTGTTCCTGGCAGTAAAAACCGGCAAGAACAGGATGGCGGGAAGGGGGTCGGAATCCCCATGGCGGCGCTGCAAGCAGCGCCGCCATGGAGGGTTCCCTGGGCCAGGGGTAAACCGGCAGGAAACCGCCGGTTGCCCTTTTCTGACTGCGGCTTTACGGCTTTTGGCCCAGGAAGCACCGCCAGCCTGTTGGCGGTGCTTCCGCGGTCCTCGGACCGCCAGGGTCGGAATGACCCCCATAGAGTCAAATGCTAAAGAGGTACTTGGACAAGTGGGTCACGATCCATAGTAGATTGAGTTCCAGGGCATCAGGAGTAAAAAAGCCTCAATGTCCACGGTTAGGCCCAGTAATCCCTGCTTTTCCTGTGGCCCTCTGAACAGGGGTCCGACAAAGGGCTTTTGTAAATTAGCTCCCATGAAATTCAGGCAGGGAAAAGCTAGCTCCCCAAAAGTCCCTTTTGCTTAATGTTTTTTAAAAACCCAACTTCCTCATCATGTTGGGTTTTTAATTAATACTAAAAATGGCGGTATAATCATTTTTGGAGCTGACCTTTTCCTCAAGATAGTAGAATTAATATTTAATATCAATCCCCAGTATTTCTCTATGGGTCAGCTAATGTTCCTATAGTGAAAATAGGTTTAGGTATCATACCCCTGTCAACCTGTGCTGTTTGTTCCAAATTTGTTTTCACTGTTTTCTACTTGGGCAGGCACCATGTACCCTGCTATGTATTTTTCTCTGTTTTCTATTTGGAGAGGTGCCTTTTAACTTGCTATGCACTTTTCACTGTTTCTTGTTGGGCATGTGCCATGTAGTTCGCCATGCAGTTTTCACTGTTTTCTTGTTAGGCAGGTGCTATTTACTCTGCTATGCTCTCTTCACTGTTTTCTAGTTGGGAAGATACCATGTACTTTGCTGTGCAATTTGTTTAGACATGCTATCTACTGTAGGTTGGGTGCACTGTTTTAAGATTGGTTTATATAAGTGCTAATGAAAACAGGTGGTGCTGATTAGTTAAAACATCTATTTCCTGCTTAACTCAAAGTCACCTGATGCTTGTCTGTTGTTTATTTGTTCACTTGCCCTAGCAGGTGACGCTGATTAGTTAAAGCTTCTGTTTCCTGATGACCGCAAGGTCACCTGGTAAGTTTGCTTCTTTTTCATTTGACCAGCAGCCCTGCCATAAAATATAGGCCCACACTCCCAGTTTCCTGCCAGATTTAGTCCCTCATTTCAACCTCAGCGGTCTTTTCATAAGACCGCCGAGGTTCAGCCGGGCCAAAGACCGCCAGTGGTGGCGGTCTTCCGCCATCCATATTATGACTGCTGGCAACCCTCCGCCCTTTGTTGGACGGAGAGCCGGCAGCAGCCATACTGGCGTTTGGCGGTGAAGTGGAGGCTGCTCCACCGTCACTGCCATGTCATCAGAACACCGCCCACCGTAATACGACCCAGTATTCGGTGTGTCGGTGTTCTGGTGACGGGGTTCTGGTGGAGGAGCAGCCCCCATGGATCCCGTTCCCTCCCGGAGGATCACCGGAACAGGTAAGGTGATCGTCCATGAGGGGAGGGGGGTGGGGGAGTGTTGAGTGGTGTGTGCGTGCATGGGGGTGTGCGTGTGTAGAGGGCTTGTGTGAGTGCGTGTATGCATGCGGGGGTGTAATGTGTGTAAGGAAAATGTAAGAAATGTAACGTGTATGTATGTGTGCATGTATGTGCACGTGTATGTGTGTGAGTGGTGTGAGCGTGCGTGTAGGGGGTGTGGGGGGTATGTGTGTAGGTTTCCATGGGGTGGGGGCTCCTACTACCTTTGAGGGGTGGTAGAGGGGTCGTGGGTGTTGAGGGAGGACTCAGGGGAGGGGGGAAGATCCCAATCAGTGCCAGGGAACGAATTCCCTGGCACTGATGGTACATACCGCCATGGATTTTGTGGCGGTACAAAACCCCACGAAATCCATGGTGGTATGCGGGGTCCTGATACCGCCGGCGGTCTAGCGACGGCTGCTGGGCTGGAGACCGTTGTCTCCAGCCCGGAGGTCGTTACCGCTGTGGCGGACGGTGCGGGACATTGGCAGTTTGGCATATGCCAAACCGCCATTGTCATAATGGGGCGGTAATGACTGCCGGCCTGTTTGCGGTCTTACAACCCTTTTTCCGCCGTCTGCCAGGGTTGTAATGAGGGCCTTAATAGTAAATACTCCAGTACTTGACCTGTTTGTTCACTTAATCTGCAATTTTCCTGTCCCACTTTCCTATAACAGACAGCTGTCTAATTGAAAAGAAGTGCCCAGTAGTCCTCTACAAGGCTCCATATAAACACTTCTAACACAGGCTATAAATACAGCTTTCAAACACAGCCCTATGCTTGGCTTTTCCAATCCATCTGGAGTAGAGCTATGCTTCCCATCAGTGTTGTATGTGGGCTCTGACCCCATCAATCTGTGACAAACATAACCTGGATATCTTCACCTGGAAGCTGGGGGTCAAGCAACCCCCATTGAAACTCTGTCCCTTTAAGACAGCTTTCACAAATCTTGAACCCTTGAACTTGGTTGATCAGCCAGTGCCACCATGCCCCTATCACCTTGATTATGACCATATTTTCATACGTTTAATGCCTCAACCATTTAGGCCCATTACTCAGACATGAAATGAAAGCACTAAACTGGTGCTTCTAGTTTTGGTATCTCTTTTTTCTTCAAGGACACTTTAGCAATTTGAGTTTGAATCAGACAATTTGAGCTTAAATAGGAACGTATTGGATAAAGGAAAAGGACTAGTTGAAGTAACACAATATTAAAGACAGATAACGATTTCAGGATCATCTGAGCAGAGTCCAAAAAATACTCACTCAGGATTCATCCATGGGTCTGTGCCCAAGAGACCTACACATGGGCTTGAATGTCTTGTTACTGCCCAAAGATAAGTCCTTGGAATAAGGCTGATTATAAAGCATTCATGTATGGGTGTCTGAAGTGACTGGGTTCATCTTGCCTGGTACCTGTCCTGCCTGAAGGACTGCAACTTGCCTCTAGAACTTGAGGGGTCCTGCTCAGAAGTATTAACTCCAACCCACCCAACATTCTCTCTCTTTCTCTCTCTCTTTCTTTCTCTTTCTCTTCAACCCTCTTTGTCCCAGGGTTAGTCACCAGTATCAGTCATCTATTCTGATACTAAGGATTAACCTCAAGGGTAAGTGGTTTAAGATCTTTGCTTCAGAAGAAGTGCTGGGAATTTAGATGAGTGGCCCCTGGTGTTACAATAAGGAGCTACCAGCTGTAATGACACATTAAGGCCCTCATTATGAACACAGCGGTAAACACTGCACTGTTGGCAGTGGCAGTAACAACCGAATCGCTAAATAATGAACCAACTGAAACACAGGCATCCTGAAAACCACTCACCGCCAGCAGAGGAGTGCCGACAACGACAGCAGAGCCCGCCCACAGGCTGACGGAAAAGCCCTACTGCCCATCAAATAATGAAGCACTAGACCACAGTCAGTTCCGGGGCGGGAACCACCGCCATGTAAAGCCAGGCAGAAACAAACCAAATATAAGGAAACACTCACCGGAGGCCCACACAACACACATGAGAGAGAGTTGCAGATCATGCCAGCCCTGCTCCTTGCCATATACCTCCATGACTGAGACCGTCAACGAAGACGACAAATGTAAGTACCGCAACCTACAAAACAAGGGAAACAAGGGCACAGTCACAAAACCATCCACTCCACCCTCCCTGCAATGCTCCCACAACCCTTCATAGCAGCACAATCCATACACCCCACAGTTAGAGGTACCTACCCGACACGAGGCAACTCCAACATGGCGAAAGTACATACATGTGCCCCACTCCCACAAACAATGAAACAAAAAAAACACGGCTCCAGAGTGTGCCTCTAACATCACAGGCCACACATTAACCTTTATTATGCTCAGCGAGCAACAGAAGTGCATCGAAGACCAATCCAAGTCCATAGTAAAAGAAGTCAGATGGGCCACAAAGGCCCAAAACTTGACTCCCACAAGTGCTATGGTACTCCACCTCACAGGGGCAACAATGGGGCATCCAGGCACCTCAGGGAACAGGGACAGGGGGTGGTGGGTTTGGGGATTTACGATGGGGGGGGCTTAGATTTTCGTTTGGCAGGTGGAGGGGGTTTGGTATTGCCCTTGGAAGGTGGGGGAGTGGGCTTGGACCGGGGGATGGCAGATGGACCTGGTTCAGCACGGGGCTTCTTCCTCTCTGGGGAAGGGGCACGGGAATGGGATGGGTGGACAGGGGCAGGCTTTGACTGGGGAGGAGTGGACAGTGCAAGGAGGTGAGCACATTTAGGGATGAGGTGCGGTGGCCCAGTGGGTTGGAATAGGTCAACACAGGAGAGGAAACGTTTTTTAGGTGCAATTAGGGTGGACCTGGAGGAAGGCGTGGGAGTGGAAGTAGAGGGAGTGGTCGTAAGAGGTGTCAGTGTGCGTGATTTCAATGCTGGTGACTGGACCGTATGCTGAGGTGTGTTGGATGTGTGATGGGTGGGTGTTTTGGTGTGTTTGAGTGTCTTGGGAGGAGGGGGGTGGACACAGTGGGACAAGACAGGCTGCCAGTGTAAATGAATGTCGTCTGGGTGTCTGCAAGTCTGGTGAGTGTGCTGCATGTGTCAACAAAAGTCACTGTGGTGGGTGCAGGTGTGGTGTCTGGGGTGCATTAATGGATGTGTGTTATTGTGGTGACTGCAGGAATAGGGTCAGCAACATTGAATGAGGGTGCAGTACCTGTGGGTGTGCATGTACTGGGGACAGACAGGGAGGCGGAAGAGGTGGACACACTGGGGAAAGTGGATGTTGGTGTGTGTGCATGCGTATGTTGGCTATGTGTATGCTTGTGGTAGGAGGTGTGGTGCTTGTGTTTTGATATGTGCTTCGTGTGTGCTTTGTGTGTGCCTGCGTGTCAGAATGTGTGCTTTGGAAGGGTGCAGGGAGTGGGGTGCTGGAAGGGGTAGAGGTGGTTGTAGGGGGGGCAGAATGACCAGGGACACTGGCTACCATCCAAGAGGAGGTCAGAGCCTGAAAAGATCTTTGTAGGCCAGACACAGCACCATGAATGCCATCCAGATAGGCATTGGTCTGCAGCATCTCTGATGCTAGCCCCTGGATGGCATTGATGATGGTTGTCTGCCCTACAGAGATGGTTCTCAGGAGGTCAGTGGCCTCCTCCGTGAGGGCAGCAGGGCTGACTGGGGCAGGGGAGGAGGTACCTGGGGTAAAGGAGACATCCACCCTTCTGGGTGAGCAGGAACGGGCAACTCAGTGGGGAGAAACTGGGAGGGCGGTGATGGTATGGGGGATGGCGGAAGATGACACAGTAGGGGTGGGCCCACTAGGGTCCACCAACGCCAGGGAGCTCCCATTGGAGGAGGTATTGGAGTCACTACCTCCAGTGGTAGTTGCCTCACCCGTGGTACTCCCCTCGCCCTCCAACCCACTGGTCCACGGGCGTCGGATGACTCTGCCTCCAAGGATCCGTGGGCCGCTGCATCCCCACTCACCGGTGTCTCAGCTCCCTCGCTAGATGATGCTGATGTACACAGACAACACAAGAAAATAGGGATGGGGAGACAAAACAGGAGAGACACTGGTAAATAGCTGAATGGAGGTACATTAGTGGTTCACACATACACCCACCCAGAAAACCCTCAAACAGGCAGCATCTAACGATATACACATGGCTATGCCCCTGACTAGTGGTTAGAACCCTGCTCTACGGACATTTCCCAACTAACTTAAGGACCTGACATATAGCAGACTTGACCCAAGCACATCTACTCCCCACGGGGGCCATTATGGACATCAGTCATAGTCCCTGCCACTGGACAGTATAAACACGAATGCACACACACACATCCAGCAAGGGGCCAAAATATGGTATGTGTACTGACCTCCTTGTGACTGCTGTGCCGCCTTCAAGCGCCTATCCAGGTCGGGGTATACCACCACCAGGATGCGTTGCATAAGGGGGGTCAGTGCCCGACGGGCACCCCTTCCCCGTTGGGAGGACTTCCCCAGCTTGGCCTCGCAGATCTTCCTCGCCCAGCACCGCAGGTCCTCCCACCTCTTCCTGCAGTGGGTGCTCCACTGGTTGTAGACCCCCAGGGTGCGCACTTCCTTGGCGATGGAATGCCAACGTCCCCTCTTCTGGTGGGCGCTTACCTATAAGGGACACACAGAAAAGTAACACTGAGGTCAGATACTGGCCAATCATATACAGCTGGCTATACGTCTACTATGGGACAGACATTTCAAACTGCCTAACAGCACACACACACATAGCATGTCAGGAACCCTGGACCATACAGTGTCACAAGTGCACACATGTATGCAGCCAACAATCACCACAACACACATCCATGCCCCCCAATCCTCCTACTCACCTGTACCTTTGGCCGACCATTGAGCTTGGCATACAGGGGCAGGACCCCGTCCACAAGCTTCTCCAATTCCTCATTGGTGAAGGCCGGGGCCCTTTCCCCTGCAACACATGCCATTTCCATGACCAGAGGAAGGACACAGAAGTACACTCAGTGGAGTACCTGCATGCACGAGATCAGGGAGTCAAGTGAAGTTGGGGTGACGAGTTCACGTACGCTCCGCGGCGGTGAGCCCCGTCACAACCGGCGGCGATCATGATACGTCCAGAATCCCCATTGACAACCATGTTAACCAATGAATTTGTGCACGGAGGTAAACACCGCCTTACCCCATTACATCAACCGCTAGCGTATGAGGTCACTTCCATCACAACACTTCTGGAATACTGGGGGTGGCATTTTGTCCTTAACTACGCAGTTGTAAAACTCTTATCTGCAAAATGCAGACCCTATTGTCCCCTAAACACCCATAGGCATGTCTCAATATATATATCTTACCTCACCTGACCATCCCTGAAATATCATTGTGGTCATGTTGCTGTAATGTCACACACACTATGCACTAGTGTGGTCGACAATCATGGCAGCAGTGCTGAATGAGAAACAATGTGTGTAGATATATGTGTGTTCCTCACACATGTTTTCAACTCCTCCTAGGTACAGACCCTAGTGGTGAGGAAGGGCCCCATCGGTGTACAGACCACTTGTTGATTTGGGGACCATGGTGGAGCGTCACATCATTATCAATTACAGACTCACTCGTGCAACTATTCTTGAACTTTGTGCATTACTGGATCCAGCACTGAGACCGGCAAATCGTAATCAGCATGCCATCCCTACTGAAGTGCAGGTGCTCTCTGCACTCCATTTCCAGGCCACTGGCTCATTTCAAGTGACAGTGGGCACGGGTGCAGGTTTTTCACAGCCAATGTTTAGCATTATACTGTCAAGATTCCTGAATGCATTTGTACGACACCTACAGTCCTATGTGAGGTTTCCCCAAAGTGCTGACCTCCCATCAAGTCGGACTTCTATGCCTTTGCCAACATACCCCATGTGATAGGTGCCATCGATGGCTCCCACATAGCTATCATCCCCCCAAGAGTCAGTGAACAGGTGTACAGAAACAGGAAGAACTTTCATTCCATGAACATTCAATTGGTGTGTACTGCAGACCAGTATATCTCACATGTGAATGCCATCTTCCCTAGTTCAGACCACGTTTTCCAACTACAAAAGGACAGAGGGTGGATCATAGGTAGGTGTTTCTGACACTTATTGCCACATAGCAGACAGTCAGGCTGTCTGCCTCTGAGGGTTGCCAATGAAAGTCCTGTTTTGCACCTTTTTCTGGGTGATTCTGGTTACCTCAACATGCGTTGGCTCCTTGCACTAGTGAGGAATCCTGGATCAGATGCAGAGAGGAATGACAATGAGGCCCATGGACGTACCAGGAGGGTGATAGAGCGCACAATAGGTCTCCTGAAGGCTAGATTTTGTTGCCTACATATCTCTGGCGGTTCCCTGGCCTATGGGCCTGACAAGGTGTGTAGAATAGTGGTGGCCTGCTGCATGCAGCACAACGTGGCTGTGAGAAATTCTATCCCTCTCTTGGAGGAGGAGGGTGCTGTATATCCAGACCAGCTTCCTCAGAGAGGGGACGAGAGTGATGGTGATGATGAGGAGGGGGAAGATGTAAATACCAGGCCCCAACTGATACAACTCTACTTCCAGTAACTTTGTGGGACAATTGGATGAGATTGCTGTCTGTGCATCATACTGTCAGTGTGCCTTGACATCTGGGGGGTGTTGGGTCAATACTCATTGCCACTGTGACCAGGTCTGCAGAGGACAGATTACAATATACTCTAAAAGTTCAACACCTCTGTAGGCACAACAATGTGTAAGGCGTGTGGTGCATTTCCTGCTACTCAGATAACAATAAAAGAGTTATCATACAGTTGTATCCATACTTCACTTTGTTTAAACTTAATGCCAGGGGACATTGTAATAGGTGAAAAGGTGGTGCAGGGATTAAACCGTGCAGATTACAGTGATGGGAATGTACTATTGGTGGTTGTACAATATGGCAACATGGTCGCAGCATTGTTGGTAGTAGTGGTGTGTCCAGCCATGCTTACAAGAGTTTTTGGTATTTTTCACACGGTTTGGTGGTTGATTCAGTGGTACACTTGGAGGACAGTTTTTGGCAGAGTCACTTCTTTGAGGGGGGCTTGTTCTTGGCAGGTGTTTGTGTGCCATATCTGGGCCTGAGGGTCCATTTGGGTGCCTGGTATTGGCCGGTACAAGTTGAGATGGATGTCCCCTTTGTGTCCAGAAAGGGTGGTACATGTGCAGTTGCTGCTGATGCTGTTGGTGTCCGGTTTGTATCCTGGTCTGTAGTAGGTGCTTCCAGGTTTGTGTGGGCCTCAGGCTGTGTTGGGACAAGCTGCAGCAGTGCACCTGCTATGCTGGCCATTGTAGCATTGTGCAGTTCCACTGCTCCATGGCCTCTTGGTGGTGTGCTAGCTGCATTGTTTGACTCTGCTCCAGGGTGGATACTATCTGGGCCAATCTGTCCTGGGTATGGTGATATGCTCTTAGGACCTCAGAGATCACGTCATCGGCTGCAGCATCCATCCTGTGGCCTTCCCCCTGAACCACTGATGCCCTCCCACTGGGCCTAGCCCCCTGTGCCTGTGTCCCCTGCACAGGTCTGGCAGCACCACTTGTACTGGGGCCATCCTCTTCCTGACTGTGGCCTCTGTACTTGTGTTCCACCAGTCTGTGGCCTGGATACATAGGTGTGGGGACGGTTGCTCTGGGCTGATGTTGTTGACCGGGTGGTAGGGGTGTCAGTGGTATCCTGGGTGGGGCTGCTGGATGGTGACAGTCCAGGACTGTGTGAGGGGCCAGGGTGATTGTCAGTGTCCAGGGTTCCATCCCCAGTATCCTGGGAAGTCCCTCTGTCTCTCTGTGGGGCACTGCCACTCCTTGTCCTGTCCGTCAGGGTGGCATGGGTGGTGGTGCCTGTTGGGAGGAATGGACATGTCTGTAACATGAGCATGATCGGATGGGGTTCACAGGCCTGGGCACTTTTGTGCAGGTTTTACACTTTGGGGCCATGCAGGATGCTTTTGTGAGGTTAGCATTGCTTTTTGCTTAGGATGTGGAGGTGCTTTGTGGGTCCTGTAGGCCATTTGTGATTCCTTGCAGGGGTGGGTGGCTGTGCACAGGGGGAGGGATGTGGGCCTGTTAGTGGGTCTGTGGGCCTGTTAGTGGGTTTGTGGCCATGCAGGGGGACTGGATATAGTGATTGTGGCCTGGGTGGGGTTGTGGTCCTGGTGGTAGTTGGAGGGGTGGTGCATGCATTCCAGGTGTGAGGGATATGGGGTAATTGTAGATGACTTACCTGAATCCATTCCTCCAGTGAGTCCAGTGAGTCCCTTAGGGTGCAGGATGGCCAGTACTTTTTCCTCCCAGTCAGTGTAGTCGGGTGGTGTTGGTGGAGGTCCTCCCCCAGTCTCCTGGACTGCAATGTGGTGCCTGGATGCTATGGACCTGACCTTCCCACGCAGGTCGTTCCACCTCTTGCGGATGTCATCCCTAGTGCGTGGATGGTGTCCCACTGCATTGACCCTGTTGACTATTGTCTGCCATAGCTCCATCTTCCTGGCGATGGGTGTGTGCTGGACCTGTGCCCCGAATAGTTGTGGCTCTGTAGTGCTTTCCTCTTATTTAGTTTCTAAGCACTAACATAACACAACAGAAATGCACTTCTGAGGTCAAAGAAGACTTTTATTGTTGTTATATGAATGACGAATTAGTAGCTTTCCAGTCCGCGTTAATCAAACAAAATATATCAGTTTGCAATATACACAGCAGGTTATATTTATAAGATATTGAATGCAAAGCAAAACAAATACTTTACCGTGTAGGAACTATTTACAGCTACATCTTTCTAAGGTCTGCAAGCTGATGACCCCTGTCAGCCGCGAGAAAGAGTTTCATCTACCCACACGGGATGCTGGCAGCTGGCGCCAAGCTCCAGCACGAGGTCCGGCAGATTCGAATCTCACTCTCTGCAGCCTGTTACATTCGTTACAAAGGTGTGCCCCTTCCTCTCAGACCTGGGAAACTGAGCAAGCCTTTTGGAGACTGGCCAGGTCTCCAAGACTACTCCTGTTCCCAAGCTCAAGCGAGGAAAAACAACGCCCATGTACCCTCTCTTATCAGGTCTAGTCTACTGTGAGAGCAAAACATCTTGGTTCATCTGGTGCAAAAACACAGCTTGGAAAAATACAGCTTGGATTCTCAACTGCAATGTCTAACTCCACGTTAAAGGCAATGGGCAGCTAACCTAAATATCAAATGCAATGTCATGTTAAAGGCAATAGGCAGCTAACCTAAATATCAAATGCAATGTCTAGTGTCATGTCAAAGCCAATAGGCATCTAAGCTGAATACAAAATGCAATGTCTTATATCATGTCAAAGCCCATAGGCAGCTGAGCTGAATACAAAATGCAATGTATAATATCATGTCAAAGCCAATAGGCAGCCAAGCTAAATACAAAATGCAATATATAATATCATGTCAAAGCCCATAGGCAGAATATCTAATAGCATGTCAAAGTCAATAGGCAGCTAAACTGAATACATCATGTCAAAGCCAATAGGAATGCAATGTCAAAGCCAATAGGCGGCAAGACTGGATACAGCATGTCAAAGCCAATAGGCAGAATACAGACTGTAATGACTAATGCAATGTCAAAGCCCATAGGCGGCTCAACTGAATACAGAAAGTAATGGCTAATGCCATGTCAAAGCCCATAGGCGGCTCAACTGAACAAAACATACCATGTGCTACTGGTGAACATTGAGCAACTAATATGCGCAGTGGTGAAACACAAAGTCATTGGTCAAAACAAAATGTAACAAATGGCAGTACATTCCGCCCTTTGACCAATGAATTTTTGTTTCACATATCTCTTGTTTCAAACAAAAACAAAAAAAAACATCAGCACAAACAAAAAAAAAACATTATGATCAAAGCAATCCCTGTAAAGCAATAGAAGTGAATTAACACATTGATCTCATAACCTTTCACATCAGATACATCTACATAGAAAAGACTGGGCAATTTTTTTTTTTTTACTCTGAGTGAGTCTCTAATTCAACAGTGTTAGCAATTTGATGTGGCATGAGTTCTGCTCATGTAAAGGTGCACGGTCCACCTGAAAGGTTTGCTGGAAGGTAAGCAAAAGTCAGAGTTCCATACGAGAGGCAAAAAAAAAAAAAACCACACCAAACAAGTTGAACTTGAACTGAAGGCGCAGTTTGCGCAAAATGGATCCATGGTGCTGGCACTTTACTCAGCCAGGTTCAGGTTGGGGATTCGGTCCCTTCCCTGACCCCACACGCACACACCGGAAGGGGGACCACGCAGCACACTCAGGGACAGTGGCGAAACGTGGTAGGATCTGCAAAAGAAACAAGTATGACTTTTCTTGCAAATAACATTTTTCATTTAAACTGCACCCTTCCTCTTTCTTTCCCTGTTTTATAATCAGCAGGACGTTTTTGGGGCCCTTTGTTATATTTTCTGCAGGTTCTGGAGGGTCACTTGGGGCTTCAGCCCACACATCAGCACTGAGGTTTTTATCTGCTGCGCCACAGCTTCCCTTTTCTTGCACTGTCAGAAGGGCTGGGGCAGACTCATTCTTTACCCAACCTCCATTCACTGCATTTTTGCCAAGTTGGGCCATTCTGTCTCCAATTTGTATGAATGAATCAGATTCTTTTCTAGGTATCAGCATAATTTCGATTTTTCCTTGGTAATTTGCAGCAATCACTCTCCCTAAAACCTGATCAATTTGCCATTTCTGTCCTGGTAACTTTCCTCTCCCCAACTGCTCTGTGACTGCTTGCATGACAGATTGCTTTTGTGCGTGCTGCACAGTTTTTATCAAATCTAGGGGAATGTGCATCTCTCTCATCTCTGCCCACCTGTAAGTGGCTTTTTCTCTCAGCTGTTCACATTTCTGGGGCACCCACTTAGCCATCCCCACTAAGGGAGAATTCTGGGTGAACCCTTCTCTCTCTGAATTTTTCTCATTAACATCTGCAATGTAATTGAACCAGTTAGGTACAAGCCATGTGGCTAAAACATTATCAAAGAACCAAAAATCAACATAAAACTGACACATCTCACGTAGCTCTTGCTTTAAAATCTGACACACATTATACAACGCTGTTCCTTCTACGGTGCCAGAAAACAACATTTCAGTCAATGAATCATTAGTAAAACAAACATGCTTTTTATCTTCAGTAGACACGATTTCAAATGGTGCACACAATTTCATTGATAACTCTTTTACCTGTGGTACTCTAGCCCTGTCTTGCAAGTACCAGATCCATTGTATGATTCTAGCTAGGGGCACTATTTTCTTCCCTTGTTCTTGAATTACATGTACATCAGTTTTTCCTTCTTGCACTGCGCAGAAACCTAAAGTCTGCATTATTTCATTTGCCAAATCACAAGCGCGCAGCTGCATATAATTTTTCACAGTGACCATATACAAAAGTGTTAGGATTTCACTCAAATGAGGGCTATTCTTTTTCCAAAAATCAAACAAGCTAATGAAACTCGGGGTGTCTTGCTCTAAAATCCTTCGTTTTACTTGTGCATTTTGCAACGGTAACTCGTAAATCACATTCTGGTCTCTCTCGTCTGTGTTATCAGTTAAGGAATGCATTTTGTCTGCCAAAAACCCTGGCTCACACGAAAACTCAGTGCAGCTCGGAGCTGTCTTAACCCCCTCATTACTGGAATGGGACAAGAAAGATTCTTCAAAAACAGCCCTTTTATAACTTTCAGTCGGGCTAATTTGCTCACGTAAATTCCTATTTTCATGTTCCAACTTCCTACATTTCTCCTGCATTTCTCTGTAAGCAGATAAAGGTATCCAGACCTTTCTGTCATCATTACTTCCAAAACACACGTTTTCTACATATATACAACGGGAATTATTTCTCAAAACAACATCAGGCATTTTAGCTACACATGCATTTTCTTCTGTAATTCCCCAAACAGAAAACAATTCACAGTTTTTCTTAGCACCATCAGGCAGTTCATCAACACATGTATTCTCAGACATGGTCTGCCGTGCTACTGTGATTCTCCAAACAGAAAACAATTTCTGTAATTCTCCAAACAACAAAAACAATTACACTTTTAAAGTGTGCACTTAGATATCTACTAACTCGTCAAACCCCTTCTTAATCACCTCTTAATGACCGGCCCCACTTCTGGTACCAATTGTAGTGCTTTCCTCTTATTTAGTTTCTAAGCACTAACATAACACAACAGAAATGCACTTCTGAGGTCAAAGAAGACTTTTATTGTTGTTATATGAATGACGAATTAGTAGCTTTCCAGTCCGCGTTAATCAAACAAAATATATCAGTTTGCAATATACACAGCAGGTTATATTTATAAGATATTGAATGCAAAGCAAAACAAATACTTCACCGTGTAGGAACTATTTACAGCTACATCTTTCTAAGGTCTGCAAGCTGATGACCCCTGTCAGCCGCGAGAAAGAGTTTCATCTACCCACACGGGATGCTGGCAGCTGGCGCCAAGCTCCAGCACGAGGTCCGGCAGATTCGAATCTCACTCTCTGCAGCCTGTTACATTCGTTACAAAGGTGTGCCCCCTCCTCTCAGACCTGGGAAACTGAGCAAGCCTTTTGGAGACTGGCCAGATCTCCAAGACTACTCCTGTTCCCAAGCTCAAGCGAGGAAAAACAACGCCCATGTACCCTCTCTTATCAGGTCTAGTCTACTGTGAGAGCAAAACATCTTGGTTCATCTGGTGCAAAAACACAGCTTGGAAAAATACAGCTTGGATTCTCAACTGCAATGTCTAACTCCACGTTAAAGGCAATGGGCAGCTAACCTAAATATCAAATGCAATGTCATGTTAAAGGCAATAGGCAGCTAACCTAAATATCAAATGCAATGTCTAGTGTCATGTCAAAGCCAATAGGCATCTAAGCTGAATACAAAATGCAATGTCTTATATCATGTCAAAGCCCATAGGCAGCTGAGCTGAATACAAAATGCAATGTATAATATCATGTCAAAGCCAATAGGCAGCCAAGCTGAATACAAAATGCAATATATAATATCATGTCAAAGCCCATAGGCAGAATATCTAATAGCATGTCAAAGTCAATAGGCAGCTAAACTGAATACATCATGTCAAAGCCAATAGGAATGCAATGTCAAAGCCAATAGGCGGCTAGACTGGATACAGCATGTCAAAGCCAATAGGCAGAATACAGACTGTAATGACTAATGCAATGTCAAAGCCCATAGGCGGCTCAACTGAATACAGAAAGTAATGGCTAATGCCATGTCAAAGCCCATAGGCGGCTCAACTGAACAAAACATACCATGTGCTACTGGTGAACATTGAGCAACTAATATGCGCAGTGGTGAAACACAAAGTCATTGGTCAAAACAAAATGTAACAAATGGCAGTACAGGCTCGACCTTCGGTAACTCGTCCACCATGGTCCTTAGATCCCTTTCTCTGAAGCGTGGGTGTTTGGGGGGTGCCATGGTGAGTGTTGTGAATGGTGTCTTGTGTGGATCTAGGTGAGGGTGCTCTTGTGAGGTTGGGTGTAAGTATTGTGGATTGTGGCGTTCGGTGCCTGCTTCTGGAGTTCTCTGTATTAGTTGCCCTACTTTCATTGCAAAGGATTGTGGGGTGTGTCTGTGAGTGTTTTATAGTGTTGTGGATGTGTGTCAGGTGTGTGGGTTTCAAGCTTACCAACGTATGCATTTCTTGCTGTGGGGACCACTTGACGCCTGTGGCAGTCTGCACCGCCAATGGTAGTTTGGCTTCCTTTGACCGCCGCAGTGATTTGTGCTTCATTATTTGAAGGGTGGGGTGTTTGTGTGCTCAGCGGTGGCGGGGTGGGAGGTCCAGCATTTCCGCCGACAATGTCCTGGCGGTGACTGGTGGCAGAGAGATTTTAGTCGGATTCAGATTTTTGCATCTTTATATGGGGGGTTTCTGTTCACCGCCAATGGCGGTCTTCTGTTCGCCATCGCCACAGTGGTCGACAGTGTTTACCGCTGTGTTCATAATGAGGGCCTAAATATGCACTCTGCATGGTGGGCTAGAAGGCCTACATAGGTGTCATATTTAAAAGCGATGTATTCTCACATCAGTCCAAAAACTTAGTTGTGACCATGTAAAAATAGGCACTCTTTCACACGCCTAAATCATATCCATAGATTTCCTTACTGTCAGTCTTGGCAAGATTGAACACAATAAAAGCATATAAAATGTATTGCCAGTCTGCCACCCCAAATGCTTGAATAAATGTAAAATTGAAGTAGAGTATAGGATTTGTTATTTGGGTATATGTTACAATTATAATAGCTATGCGGATTGGCCAGTCTAGATATTTAAAAGTAACTGTATCTTGACAATCTCTGGCTACGTTTTGGTTGTACATAATGAAATGCGAGGCAGAGAAGGGAGGGAGGTTGTATCTGCACAATTAGAGATTTTTAGGGGACAGTCATAAGCTGCAGCCATGTACGATGCTGTGTTGCGAGCCTTGGAGATATAAGACAGTCAATAGTATTCCAAAATATTTTGGAGGTAAAAATGTATGTTGCCAGACTCTCACAAACCTTCCTGACAGCTCAGCTCACCCTGACTCCTACTTGCACAAAATCCATGCATAAGGAAAGCAAAATCTGGTGGTCGAGCCTTCTCCTACATCTCTCCTAAATGACAGAATGACCTTCCCCTAACCCCTAGGTGTGGATATCCTCCTGGGTGATAGTGTGCTCTGCAAATCTGCTTAACATAACACCTATTTCTCTAGACTGAAGTATGGCGAACAGTTAGGATGTGATGCAAAACAAGCCAGTCGCATGACTATTTTAAATTACATTGCACTTCCTAGAATCTTTTCGTTATGCAGTTGTGTTACTCTGGCTGTGTCTCAATACCTGATCATAGCACCTGATTCTCTTATTGAGGGTTCAAAGGCAATTTTCGATAAGCCTTTTTCAAACTGATGCCAGGGAAGGCTAATGTTGAGGACTGATTGTCCAGTCTTGCATGCCTTTGTGGCTGAACTAACCTGTATTTGGGGGGGGGGGGGGCAGAGATCAATAATGATGGATGGGTGCACAGTCATGGGCACTTTTGAAAGGAGTTGATGTTTTGTTGAATTTTATTACCATACAATAGGAATGAATGTATATTATCAATATGCATTCTCCTTTCTTTAAACATTGCAACACTTTGGGCCTCATTTACGAGGAAATGGTGCAGTATGGTGCTGCATACAATTTTGCATGTGCTGAGCAAAATTGCAGCACACTTAGAAAGAGCAGAAAACTAGGAGCAATAAAAGTATTTCTCCTCATATCGCTACTTTAACGCCACCCCTGAGGCAGTGTCAAAAAGCAATTGGTTTTGGGCGGCTACGCCCACAGCAACACCTATTGCGTGCCCCTTTGCCGTTGAAAACTGCGTTGTCATGGCCTATATTCACATGAAAAGTGGCCTAATGCTCCCTTGTAAATATGAAGCAGGGCACAGAGCCACCACAGCATTGCTAAAGGTGATGCTCTGGTGGCGCAAGGGGCTTGAAAATAAGCCCCGTAATATTTCCTCAGATCAAAGTAGAATTTGCCATACAGAGACTAAGGGGCGCATTTACATCCCCTTGCGCCACCAGCAGTAAAGACTTGATCACGGCTGGCTTTAGCATTGGTGTTGCCCGGTGCAACAATCTTTTTGCCACCCTGTTCCCCAAAGACCTTGTTCTTGATCTCTCCATAGCCACTCTGCCTCATTTATTTAATTTCTTTTACCCTCTCTCACATGTATTACATTTCTTTTACAGCTCTACCCATCACAATATAGGATGTTAGAGCACTTTAAATTACACACATATTATTCAGGGACAAGGTTACATACGAAAATGTGGTCTGGGAGGTGTAGGAGTCATCTGTCATTGTTAGACCTGTAAGCTCTTGGCGTGGTTTCCCCTGACTTTTTGGCTTCTGACCTCTTGTTTTTGATCCTGTGCTGAATTTAGTTTTTGCTGGATTTAGGACTATGGTCACTTTAGCACTGCTGCACACAGCCACAAGCCTAGCTTTTCATGTTTTAATGTATTTTACTTATCTATTAAATCATTTCCTCAGACATAACACCTTCTTGTTTCACAGGGTAGTGCCAATCCTTTTGATTGTGTGACTGCAGGCTAAGGCTAAAGTCAAGTGCGCATGTTCTGTTCAATAGATTTCATACTACAACCAGCCTGACATACGCACTTGAGGCCTCTTAAACTGGTGCTGAGTTAAGGAGCGAGGGGGAAGACAACAGAGCACCTGGTCTCCTTCGGATCACTGGGTTCACCTACTCCAACCAATCCTTGCATGGGTCTAATCGTGTTTGTTACAATAAACAGCATGGTAGCAATGCAAGGTTTGGTTCTGATGATGGAGCTTCTGACCTATGCTCAAAGATAGTCCGGGGCTGGAATATGACAGAACATGGCTAATCACTGCGTGGGTTGATTTTGGAGTCATACAGTGATTGGTCATAATTCTGTTACTTGTCAATCATGAGATGTTCTTCCCCTAACACACAGCTTCCTTTTAAGGCAGTGAGCAAAAGGTAGTTAACCAACTTGCTTTCTGTTTCCACCTGAGGATGGGCCTTATGGCTTCTCTGGTGGTAGATATCGTAGTTGAACCTCTGTAAAGTCAAGTGGCAACAGGCACTCTAAGAATGTATTCATTTACACTGCATTGTCACTTTCGAGAGGCACTGACTTGCTGTGTGAACTTTAGGTGCTGATTTACATTCTATTTTTGGGTGTGTTTCGGTTTAAGGTGATTTATTTCAATAATGAAAGTCAGTATTCTGTCATCATGATTCTCTTCCTGTTCCTTCACCTAGACATGCATTCAAAGAAAATAGGAGTTGTTAATGCTGACTTTTTACTCATGAATATTCATGTGTTCTGAGTGTTGAATCTGCATAGGAAATGAGTTAATGTATAGAAATAATACATGCAGTTGAATATTTGCCTATTTGAGTGTCCACCAATAATCACAAAGTGTATTTATTAACAGCTTATTAATGTAAATTGGCGAGCTTATGTTTTGATTAATGTAGTAGTATGCCATATTAAAGGTCATGTATTATGTACTTGCTTTATTAATCATAGACCTTAATTTAGCGAGGTCTTGGGCCTAATTGCACGGCCTCATGTCATGCTGCATTGCTTAGGTGAATTATAAAATGGCTGCTTAGAGAATTAAATGGTGATTTTCCATTTCATGGACCGAATGTTAGTAACTGGAATTCTTTCCCATGAGAACTGCTTGCTAGAATATGTTGTACTAGCTAAGGATACATTGTATAGAATACTGTGTGTAAATGTGACCTTCCCAGGAGCAAACAAGGGATGCACTGACTGGAGTATAAGCTGATACAAATTAGTTACCTGACGAGCCCAATAACGGGAACAGGAGAGGAGGAGTCAATCATCGACATGTGAACAGTGGTCAAGTAAATTCTTAGATTTGGGGATCTACTTTCATTGGACTAAACGTTAACGTATGATTCTTTGACCAATAGCAACATGGGAAGTAGTTTTAGGGAATCTAACTTAACCAGACAGCACCGAGAGGAGAGAGGCCATTTCTCCCTATTTCTTCTTGAATGTGTAGGTATTACTTTTTTCCGAACTGCATGAAGAGACTTTGCTTTCCTGAACTTTAATGCTGAATTCTGATGCTTTGCTGACCGTACAGATGTCCAATTGAGGAAGACTGTCACAGCTTGCTGAACCATACTGAGGCAAGGTATAAGGCGATGTTACTGATTGTTATGTCTATTTGCTTTTGTCCCCAGGTACCAACCACTAATTTTGATAGGGCCATAATTTTTTTTTTTCCAAATGTTTGTTGACTAAAATTGTTTTGCATGAAGCCCAAACATGCTATTCTAATCAGAAGGTTAGTTAGGTTACTCACAGATGATGCTTGCTACATGTAACAACTGTTGTATCTTTCCTTTGCCCAAATCTAAATGTATGCTATTTCTCTTGTGCAGTTATTCTTGCTAATTGATTTGTACTGTAACCTTAGAATGTGTAGTGGTCCAAGCCTTGATTAAATTGTGATTCTTTAGAAGATTTGGGAAGCCTGTATTGTTTCTGTATGCTTATCATTGAATTTGAGATTAAGGGGGTTATTACAACTTTGGAGGAGGTGTTAATCCGTCCCAAAAGTGACGGTAAAGTGACGGATATACCACCAGCCGTATTACGAGTTCCATAGGATATAATGGACTCGTAATACGGCTAGTGGTATATCCGTCACTTTACCGTCACTTTTGGGACGGATTAACACCTCCTCCAAAGTTGTAATAACCCCCTAAGTTACATAATATTAGCATTGTTAATATAGGGAAATAAACATTCTGATTGTTAAATAAAGGTGTGGTTATTCATGACCAAAGTGTCATGGTGAGTGGAAATGACGGACTCCTAAGATTAATGTGCTATTGATTGTCATTGTTTTTGATTTGTAGTGGTACTAAGCCTTATGGTGGGAACTACTCGAAGCACAATCAAAAGGTCCATCGAAGCACAGTCAAAAGGTCCATCGAACCTCTAACGCGTTCAGTTATAAATTAATGTAAATTAACCAAATAAGGTCAGACACGCTAACAGAGTCAATTAAAAAGGGGTAAAGTGTTATCTCAATCAGGACAACAGCCTTGCTACGGATCATTAAGATAAACAAACACTGAATAAGTCATTTACAAAGTTTAGGAGCTGCGCATACAGAACCAGTTTACTGGTATGCTAAGTAAGTTCTTGTGATATTGCAGGCTGCATTTTGAAATAAAAGTGAACATTTAGTTCTGACTACTACAAACGACAATGTGCTCTTTGGTAATGGATCAATTAGTCATTTTATTTCTTTGTGTACTGGCTGCTGTGGGACAGGTATCTTAAAACCTGCACTGAAGCTCCACCTTGTTGTTGAGATAATTTATTCTTAAACATAGATGTAATATTGAAGGTAGTGAGAAGATTAACATATATTTGTTTTTGTAGCAACATTAAACACTGGAGGCAGATAATGGCTCTTTTTAAACAGAAAATGGTGCAGGAAGGATAATGTACTGACAAGTGATACTGCAAACATGCAAGTTAGCTATATGGATCATTTTGGGATGGAAGTTGATCACCAGCAGAACTTATTTTGTCAAAAAAGATAAGTGCTACCGTACACGGTTTAATGCAGTGTGTCCTGCAGTGCAGCATTCAGATTTCTGGTTATACTGAATGACCAGCTGCCTACCTCATTATCGTATGCAATCTCTTTATTGGTGTCTGTAGGAAGGTAGCCTCTTTCTAGCCTTGTTACCCCCACTTCTGGCCTGTTTGTGAGTATATGTCAGGGTGTTTTTACTGTCTCACTGGGACCCTGCTAGCAAGGACCCCAGTGCTCATAGTGAAAACCCTATTTGTCAGTGTGTTTTATATGTCTCACTGGGACCCTGCTCGCCAGGACCCCAGTGCTCATAGTTTTGGCCTGAATGTGTGTTCCCTATGTAGTGCCTAACTGTGTCACTGAGGCTCTGCTCATCAGAACCTCAGTGCTTATGCTCTCTCTGCCTTTAAGATTGTCATTGCAGGCTAGTGACCAATTTTACCAATTCTAAATTGGCACACTGGAACACCCTTATAATTCCCTAGTATATGGTACCTAGTTTCCCAGGGTATTGGGGTTCCAGGAGATCCCTATGGGCTGCAGCATTTATTTTGCCAGCCATAGGGAGCTCAGACAATTCTTACACAGGACTGCCACTGCAGCCTGAGTGAAATAACGCCCACGTTATTTCACAGCCATTTTACACTGCACTTAAGTAACTTATAAGTCACCTATATGTCTAACCCTCATTTAGTGAAGGTTAGGTGCAAAGTTACTAAGTGTGAGGGCACCCTGGCACTAGCCAAGGTACCCCCACATAGTTCAGGGCAATTTCCCCGGACTTTGTGAGTGTGGGGACACCATTACAAGCATGCACTACATATAGGTCAATACCTATATGTAGCTTCACAATGGTAACTCCGAATATGGCAATGTAACATGTCTAAGATCATGGAATTGTCCCCCCATGACAAATCTGGTATTGGGGTGCCAATCCCATGCATCCCCGGGGCTCCAGCATGGACCCCAGGTCTGCCAAACTAGCTCTCAGGGGTTTTCACTGCAGCTACCGCTGCTGCCAACCCACAGACAGGCTTCTGCCCTCCTGGGGTCTGGGCAGCCCAGTCCCAGGAAGGCAGAACAAAGGATTTCCTCTGAGACAGGGTGTTACAACCTCTCCCTTTGAAAATAGGTGTTAAGGGCTGGGGAGGAGTAGCCTCCCCAGCCTCTTGAAATGCTTTGAAGGGCACAGATGATAACCTCCTTGCATAAGCCAGTCTACACCGGTCCAGGGACCCCCCAGTCCCTGCTCTGGCGCAAAACTGGACAAAGGAAAGGAGAGTGACCACTCCCCTGTCCGTCACCGCCGCCGGGGGGGTGCCCAGGGCTCCTCCAGTGTGTCCCAGACCTCTGCCATCATTAATACAGAGGTGTGAGGGCACAATGGAGGCCTCTGAGTGGCCAGTGCCAGCAGGTGACGTCAGAGACCCCTCCTGATAGGTGCTTACCTGACTAGGTAGCCAATCCTCCCCTGAGGGCTATTTAGAGTCTCTCCTGTGGGCTTCTCTTCAGATAACGAATGCAAGAGCCCACCAGAGTTCCTCTTCATCTCCCTCTTTGACTTCTGCCAAGGATCGACCGATGATTGCTCCAGGACGGCTGAAAAACTGCAACAAAGTAGCAAGAAGACTACCTGTGACATTGTAGCGCCTAATCCTGCTGGCTTTGTCGACTGTTTCCTAGTGGTGCATGCTCCGGGGGCTGTCTGCTTTCACCCTGCACTGGAAGCTAAGAAGAAATCTCCTGTGGGTCGACGGAATCTTCCCCCTGCTAACACAGGCACCAAACTTCTGCTTCACCGGTCCTCTGGATCCCCTCTCATCGTGACGAGCATGGTCCCCGGAACACAGGAGCTGGATCTAAGTGACCCTGACAGTCCAGTGGTCCATCTGTCCAAATTTGATGGAGGTAAGTCCTTGCCTCCCCACGCCAGACAGTAATCCTGTGCACTGCATGAACTGCAGCTGCTAGGGATTCTGTGCACTTTTGCAAAGAATCCTTTGTGCACAGCACAGCCCAGGTCCCCAGCACTCTGTCCTGCATTGCTCACCTCGCGGAGTTGACCACCAACTTCATGGGACCCTCCTTTGTAGTGTTGAGATGACTGCTGTGCTCAGTTCTCTTGAACCCATGTTCAAGTACTTCTGTGGGTACTGCCTGCTTCTGCATGGGCTCTCTGTATTGCTGAGTGCCCCCTCTGTCTCCTTGCCCAAGTGGCGACCTCCTGGTCCTTCCTGGGCCCAGGCAGCACCCTTTTTCTTCAAGCACAACCTTTGCAGCTAGCAAGGCGTATTTGCAGTCTTTCTGCACAGAAACAACTCAGCTTCCTCCAGCATGCTATGGGACATCTTCTGTGCAAAGGAGAAGTTCCTGGCATCTTCCGTTGTTGCTGAATTTTCAGCTTCTTCCACCCAGAGGCAGCCATTTTGCACCTTCATCTGGGGTTTAGTGGGCTCCTGCCCCATGGACACTTTCGTGACTCTTGGACTTGGTCCCCTTCCTTTACAGCTCCTCAGGTCCAGCAATCAATGTTCAGTGCTTTGCAGTCAGTTGTGGTCTTTGCAGGATCTCCTATCTCAACTTTAGTGTGTTTCTGAGGAAGTAGGGTAACTTTACTCCTACTTTTTAGGGTCTTGGGGTGGGGTATCTTGGACACCCTTAGTGTTTTTTTGCACTCCCAGCAACCCTCTACACAATACACTAGGCCTGGGGTCCCTAAGTGATTCGCGTTCCACTTTCTTAGTATATGGTTTGTGTTGCCCCTAGGCCTATTGCATCCTGTTGTATTCTACAGTGTTTGCACTACTTTTCTAACTGTTTACTTACCTGATTTTGGTTTGTGTGTATATTTTGTGTATTTTACTTACCTCCTAAGGGAGTATATCCTCTGAGATATTTTTGGCACATTGTCACTAAGATAAAGTACCTTTATTTTTAGTAACTCTGATTATTGTGATTCTTATGATATAGTGCTATATGATATAAGTGATATAGTAGGAGTTTTGCATGTCTCCTAGTTCAGCCTAACCTGCTCTGCTATAGCTACCTCTATCAGCCTAAGCCCCTAGAACACTACTAATCTACTAATAAGGGATAACTGGACCTGGCACAAGGTGTAAGTACCATTAGGTACCCACTATAAGCCAGGCCAGCCTCCTACAGTGTCATAACAACAATTTCACAAATGTTTTATTAACCTTGCTTTCTCAAATTTGCTTGAAAATGCACCATTTGCCCTCTCTTCTTTCAAAGAATTTCAGTGGAGAACCCCCTAACACCACTTATGATTCAGAGGTTGGCTTTCTCACCACAAGGCACTCACTCCAAACCTTCATGCCCCACCACTTTCAAATGTCACTAGCCACCACTGCTGTAAACATGCCTCAGGCCCGGCACTGCAGAGTCTCTATGTGGGCAGCTTTAAACTGCCATTTCAACCTGGCAAGTACACCCACTTGCCAGGCCCAAACCTTCCCTATTATTACATGGAAGTCACCCATAATGTAAGCCCAAGGCAGGCCCATGGGCAGGATGCAGAATATTTAAAAGGTAGGACATATACTGGTGTGTTTTACATGTTCTGAAATACTGCTAAATCCAGTTTTCACTATTGCAAGGCCTATTACTAGGCCTATCTCTCCCATAGGGTAACATGGAGATTGCCTTGAAATATCTTTTAAGCGCAATTCCCCATTGGGATATGAAGTTTGGGGTCCTTTTAGTGAAGTTGTTTTTTTAAATTGTAAGTTTGAAAATAACACTTTTATAAAGTGGCCTTTTTGGGGGTTATTACAACTTTGGAGGAGGTGTTAATCCATCCCAAATGTGACGGATATACCACCAGCCGTATTATGAGTTCCATAGGATATAACGGACTCGTAATACGGCTGGTGGTATATCCATCACTTTACCATAACTTTTGGGATGGATTAACACCTCCTCCAAAGTTGTAATAACCCCATTTCTTTCTTAACCATTCTGTGCGTCTGCCTGGCTGTGGTATACATATCTGGGTCCGGATGACGTTTGGACTGTTTTTGAATTCTCTCTAGACAATCACACTAAGGGAGCTGAGTGTGCCCTGCATATCCTGATGGGTCTTCCTGGGCTAGAGTGGTGGGAGGAGCTGACATTTGCACCTAACTAGGGCTGTGCCTGTCCTTACACAAAGCAGTCTCCAACCTCCTGGAGTACGTCTGGGGCCAGGACAGGAAGGGCAGGATCTTATGCACTACAAAGGCTTCTCTTTGAAGTTTGTCTACTTCAAAGGCAGAAATGGGTATAAGAACTGGACCTCTGATCCCACAAAGTTAGTACACTTCTGCACTGAGGACATTCTGGTGGTCATTACAAGATTGGCGGTAAAAGCCGCTTACTGCTGTGCAGAAGACCGCCAATACACCGCCGCGGCAGCGGAATTCCGCCACAGCTATTATGACCCACATCTCGGAAACCGCCGAAATTCAGACACCCACACAACTCCGCCACACCAAAGGTCAGTGATAAACTGGCGAAAACAATTCCTCCAATGTCATGCCAACAGAAACACACCCATGCTATCACGACCCACGAATCCACGCGGCGGTCTTTCAACCGCGGTATTCCATTGGAGGTACACACCGCTGCGTTCAAAATACACACACATCTCCAAAACACCGCCACATTGGACAATTCCAAATACACACACCTGATACACATACAAACAACACTCCCACACACCCAACCCAATATAAAACACACACCCACATCATCCACAAACCCCTACGACCAAAAAATCAGAAAGAAGGCCAGAGAGAGACTACAGCAATAGACAACCCCACCACACAGAGGCACACAACACCATCACCCATACAACATCCACGCTCAAAACACCCCACACCACCACACATCACCACACTCATCAACACATACACCACCCCTCACATCACCTACACCACCCCATGTCACACCAAAGACACCCCAGGTTTTCCGAGGAGGAGCTCAGGGTTATGGTGGAGGAAATCCTACGGGTAGAGCCACAGCTATTTGGAGCACAGGTGCAGCACACCTCCATAGCCAGGAAGATGGAGCTATGGTGAAGAATCGTCGACAGGGTCAATGCTGTGGGACAGCATCCAAGAAATCGGGAGGACATCAGGAAGAGGTGGAATGACCTACGGGGGAAGGTGTGTTCCGTGATATCCAGGCACAACATTGCGATTCAGTGGACTGGCGGGGGACCCCCACCTCCTCCCCCACAACTAACAACATGGGAGGAGCAGGTCTTGACCATCATGCATCCTGAGGGCCTCGGAGGAGTCGGTGGAGGAATGGACACTGGTAAGTCAAATCTTAACTATCATATCCCCCACCCTACCTGCATGCTATCACACACCCCCACCCTCACCCCCTCCCCTATCACTCCAACTCCTCACTAATGTACTAATAACACAAACCACCCATCCCAACACCAAGCCCTGCATGACACAACTAAGCATGGACACCCAGCACTAAAGCATGCTCATTGCACATACCCATAACAACCCCCCAACCATCATCATACAAGCCCCCACACAGGAATGCTTGCACTGGGGTACACGCACACCCACCCATTGCACACCATGACACACACACATGCAATAATCATGTTTTTATACTCCTGCAGGATCACTACGTAACGTCACCACACAGGAGGGTCCAGACATCTCCACTCCACCCACAGAAGAGGCCCACAGTGACGACAGCAGCTCTGGCCAACTGGATCCAGATGACCAGCCCGGACCATTGTGGGCCTCGGGACAGTCGGTTACCCTTGCACAGGCACAGCCCAACACTGACCTTCCACACTCTGGTAACACCAGCACCGCACCCACCCAGAGTGCCCATACCTCCGTACTCAGGACACGTCAATCAGCTGTGTGTCCACCACTACAGGGAACTCAGGCTAACCCACCACCCCAACAACAACAGGGACCTGGGGGCAGTGGTAGTGGGCACACGGTCCAGGGGACGGAGGCACAGGAACACAGGGGAACTGGGAGGGCTGCTGTGCAACAGGGGGCGGACAGGCCAAGGGAACCCACCCTCCACGAGGCCCTCTCCTCCATCATGGGAGCATACCACCACTCCCAGGAGACGATGGCTATGGTCCTGGCCAAGTTTCAGGAGACCCAGCGCCTGCAGGACGAACAGTATTTGGGGTTCAGGGAGGAGCTTAGAACCATCAGCTCCGCCCTGGGTACCATTGTAGGGGTGCTGAAGGACATACAAAAGACCATGAGGGACCCCGTGGCACTCCAAGGGGCCACTGACACTAGCATGGATGATGAACGGCCAACCACCTCCGCCGGCGCTAGTTGTCAGGACGCCCCACCACAGGACCACCACACCAGCACCCCACCCCCTGCAGACAGAGAACCACCCTGCAAGCCGTCCCTGAGATCCAGGAACAGGACAGAGCAAGATGGCAAGACCCCCACCAGGAAATGAGACCACCCAGATTGTCCTCCCACTGTCTCACTTTGTTACCCTGTCCAGATTGGAACTGGCCCAGCTCCACTTCCTATGCCCATATGGGCAAAGCACCTGCAAGACTAATAGACTGGACTCTGCCATGGACATTCCTCCACCATCACCATTTTGCCACCCCCTCCAATAATTAGCACTTCAATAAACACCCTTGAACCACAAAACAATCTGGAAATCGTCTGTATTTTTGAAAATGTGTATTAGCAATGACAGCGACAAAATGCGTTTTCAAATGTAATGCCAACATACCTATGTCACACATCACAAGTCCATGAAGGATGCAAGCAGATGACACACGTTGGTAACCACACCTGTGAAACCGTAAGGGAAATGTACAACTCACTTACCAAATACTGCTACTAATTGACAGACAGGATGAGGTAGAAGTGTGAAAGTGAATGTGATAGTAAAAAATTGGTCTCACCTGTGTGTCACTGGAAATATTGCTGTATGACTGACTCATTGTTGTCTATGTCTTCTTCCTCAGCTTCCTCCTCATCACTGTCCACAGGCTCCACAGCTGCCACAACACCGTCATCTGGACCATCCTCCTGCAGAAAAGGCACCTGCCGTCGCAAAGCAAGATTGTGAAGCATTGAGCAGGCAATGATGATCTGGCACACTTCCTTGGTGAGTAGAATAGGGAACCACCTGTCATATGGAGGCACCTGAACATGGCCTTCAGGAGGCCGAAGGTACGTTCGATCACCCTCCTAGTCCGCCCCTGGGCCTCATTGTAGCGTTCCTCTGCCCTGGTCCTGGGATTCCTCACTGGGGTCAATAGCCAGGACAGGTTGGGGTAACCAGAGTCCCCTAATAGCCACACCCGGTGCTTCTGGAGCTGACCGATCACATACGGGATGCTGCTATTCCGCAGGATGTAGGCGTCATGCTCTGAGCCAGGGAACATAGCATTCACCTGGGAGATGTACTGGTCTGCCAAACATACCATCTGTACATTCATGGAATGATAACTCTTCCGGTTCCTGTACACCTGTTCACTCCTGCGTGGGGGGGACCAGAGCTACATGGGTGCCATCAAGAGCACCTATGATGTTGGGGATATGTCCCAGGGCATAGAAGTCACCTTTCACTGTAGCCATATCCTCAACCTGAGGGAAAACGATGCAGCTCCTTACGTGTTTCAGCAGGGCAGACAACACTGTGGACAACACGTTGGAAAACATAGGCTGGGACATCCCTGATGCCATGGGCACTGTTGTTTGAAATGATCCACTTGCAAGGAAATGGAGCACTGATAGCACCTGCACTTCAGGGGGTATTCCTGTGGGATGGCGGATTGGTGAGATCAGGTCTGGCTCCAACTGGGTACACAGTTCCTGATTTGTGGCACGGTCAAACCTGTAGGTGATGATCAAATGTTGCTCCTCCATTGTTAACAGGTCCACCAACGGTCGGTATCTCGGAGGATTCCGCCATCTCCTCAAATGTCCCAGCTGACGGTGCCTAAGAAGGACAACAGCGACCACAGAGCCATCAAATTCTCAGGTATGTACCCACAGCTACACAGAACATGACACCAAATACAAAACTTCCTGTATGTGTGTTGAGTGTAGGCCTAGGTATGTGTGACGCAGTAGTAAATGAAGCCATGTGGGCCCCTGAAATTGCGGCTGCCTGACCTCTAAAGTGGGACAATGGGATGTGAGGTATCTGCGCTGGCGTTGTACACCGCCGCGGTAGGCGGTCGTAGACCGCGGCGCAATGCTGCATTGGTTAACATTGGACCCTCATTTTCTATCTGTTCAATCACTCGATACTCGATAGGAGAGGACCTACACTGCAAGTGCTGCTGTGACATCGGTCTGGAAGAGACAATGGCTGCTGCGTCTGGGGAAAGGGCCCCTGCCTTCACTGCTCAGGAGTTGGAGAAGCTAGTCGACGGGGTCCTCCCACAGTACACGCTACTCTACGGTCCTCCAGACCAACAGAGAAGTACACAGGGAGCATGCTGTATGGGCTATGCTGGGTGGAGAGGGCTGAATGTCAGTAGCAAAGGGGGAGAGTTCTGCGTGCATGAAGGACTGTGAAGGCATGTGCCACATGGCAAGGGTAGGGATGGGGGCCACTCACTTCGACGGTGCAGTTGTTAATGACTTCTCTTCTTCCCCTGTACATGTCATGTAGGTCAGCGCCCACCAGAAGAAGGACATTTGTCGTGCCATCGCCAAGGACGTCCGGACCCTGGGGGTCCACCAGAGACGGGGCACCCACTGCCGTAAAAGATGGGAGGACATTCGCAGCTGGAGCAAGAAGACGGCGGAGGCTCAGCTGGGGATGGCCTCCCAACGTGGGAGGGGTGCCCGTCGCACCATGACCCCCCTGATGTTCCGGATCCTGGCGGTGGCCTACCCTAATTTGGATGGGCGCATGAGGGCATCACAGCAGACACATGGGGGTGAGTACACTCTCATTCTGCGGACTTTGCACGCAGTGGAGGGGTCTGGGTGGGGGAGGAGGGCTGTGGGTTTCCCTAGGCCGGGGCGAGTTACGTAGGCTAGGCCCCTCCGTAATGCAGGCCATGTGGCACTCCACCCCACCTCTGTAGAGTGCCAAGTACATGTATACATGCCCCTGTGTCATCTATGTGTGCAGATGTCCACCATAGCCATGTAGGCCAGATCCCAGGAATTGCATCTGTAGAGGCCAAGAGCACGGCGTAGTGCAAGGGGCTGCTGTTTCTGTATTGTCCGCCAACGGTAGCGGTAAGCCATCCACTCAACCTGTCTTTCTTCTGTCGTCCCCCCCCTCTTTTTGTGCTCTCCCTATTCTTTTGTGCATCAGCATCATCAGGCGGAGGTACAGTGGCACCGGAGCACGAGGGAGCTGCATCCCACATTGCCATGGAGGGCCACACCACAGACTCTGAATACACCAGTGGGACGGAGGGCGAGGGGAGCTTCACGTCGGTCACCAGATCACCAAACAGCGACACGGACTCGTCCGCCGATGGGAGCTCCCTTGTGGTGGCGGCACCATCTGTGCCCCCCACTTCTACAGGTACAGCCACCACCCCCCTACCAGCACCGCCCTCCCAGCAGCCCCTCAGCCTTCGCTCCGTGCCCGCTCACCCAGGAGGGTGGGCATCACTTTCACCCCAGGCACCTCAACCCCTGCCCCTGTCACACCTGCTGCCCTCAGTGAGGCCATTGACCTCCTCAGGTCCCTCACTGTTGGGCAGTCTACCATTGTGAATGCCATCCAGGGTGTAGAAAGGGAGTTGCAACACAGTAATGCATTCCTGGAAAGCAATCATTCTGGTCAGGCTGCCCTTCATCGAACCCTGCAATCTCTGGCCTCAGCACTGATGGCAGCCATTGTCCCTGTGTCTAGCCTCCCCCCTCCAACTTCCTCCACCCATACCCAATCCCCTGTACCCCATCCTATCCCAAGCACACCATCAGACAAGCATGCACACACCCCAACACACAAAAGTAGCTCAGGCAAACATAAGCACCACACAACCCAAAGGCACTCACACAAGCATCACCCACATACAGACACAGACAGCAACATCCACTGCCTCCACTGTGTCCCCCTCCTCCTCGTCTCCCTCCTCCCTCCCAGTCTCGTCTACACTCACACCTGCATGCACTACATCTACAGGCACTAGGACTCGTACCAGAACACCCAGCACCACACCCCGCTCACCTGCACTCACCACCCCCACTACCATTTACATGTCCCCTGTGTCCACTCCCAGTGTGTCTGTGAC
Source organism: Pleurodeles waltl (assembly GCF_031143425.1). Classification (NCBI taxonomy): domain Eukaryota; kingdom Metazoa; phylum Chordata; class Amphibia; order Caudata; family Salamandridae; genus Pleurodeles; species Pleurodeles waltl. The sequence continues at coordinate 1,421,682,026 of NC_090446.1, forward strand.
GCCCCCTCCCAAAGTACACATACGCGGGCACCCACACACCCAACATCCATCCACCTCACGACAGCCTCCAGTACCTACACCTGCACCCAAATCACCTAAAGTTACACCTCCTACAACCACTTCCTCTCCTCCACTCCCAGTCCCCCTCCAGCTACCCATCCCAGTGTTCGTCAGAAACTCTTCCTCAGCGACGTTGACCTCTTTCCCACCAACCCCAACCCTCCAATTCATAGGTCCCGTAGTAGCACCTCAGCCAAAAAAAGTCCGGTACCAGAGGTGCGTTTTAAAGGTGTGTGGACTGCACCGGCCACCAGGGCAGCCAGTTTGACACAGAGCCAAAGCACTGCCAGTCCACCCCCTGTAAAGCACCTTAAGTTGGAAAGTGGCCGACGGGAGAGGGTGAAGACTGCTGCCGGCAAAACAGCTCACAAGGGTCCCGGGGGGAGTGCCGAGTCAGCTGTGACTCCTCCCAAGGTGGTGAAGGGACAGAAGAAGTCTCCAAAGTCTGGGAAGAGCAGCACGGCGGAGAAGGCCGCCATCGTCCCCGCCGGCCGGGACGCCACCGCCGGCCGGAACGCCACCGCCAGCAGTATCGTCACTGGTCCGGAGACCACCACCAGAGTCAGTGCCCTGGAGGGCACCAGTATCTTCACTGGTCAGGAGACCACCGCCAGAGTCAGTGCCCTGGAGGGCACCAGTATCGTCACTGGTCAGGAGACCACCTCCAGAGTCACTGCCCTGGAGGGCACCAGTATCGTCACTGGTCCGGAGACCACCGCCAGAGTCAGTGCCCTGGAGGGCACCAGTATCGTCACTGGTCAGGAGACCACCGCCAGCGTCAGTGACCTGGAGGGCCCCGGCAGCCACAGCCCCGCTGGGCACTGAGGGACCGTAATGCCACACACCGCTGCACAGGTCAGAGACAGCAAAGGCAAGCACCGCTGAACAGGCCAAAGACCGACATGGTGTAGACCGCTGAACAGGGCAAAGCACCGCTGAACAGGCCAAAGACCGACATGGGGAAGACCGCTGAACAGGGCAAAGCACTGCTGAACAGGGCACAGACCGCCATGGTGAGGACCGCTGAAAGGGCAAAGCACCGCTGAACAGGGCATAGACTGGCATGGTGAGGACCGCTGAACAGGGCAAAGCACCGCTGAACAGGGCAATGACCGCCATGGTGAGGACCGCTGAACAGGGCAAAGCACCGCTAAACAGGGCACAGACCGCCATGGTGAGGACCGCTGAAGAGGGCAAAGCACCGCTGAACAGGGCAGTGACCGCCATGGCAAAGCACCGCTGAACAGGGCACAGACTGCCATGGTGAGGACCACTGAACAGGGCAAAGCACCGCTGAACAGGGCAATGACCGCCATGGTGAGGACTGCTGAACAGGGCAAAGCACCGCTGAACAGGGCAATGACCGCCATGGTGAGGACCGCTGAACAGGGCAAGGCACCGCTGAACAGGGCAAAGGCCGCCATGGCAAAGCACCGCTGAAGAGGCCAAAGACCAACATGGTGAAGACCGCTGAACAGGGCAAAGCACCGCTGAACAGGGCAAACACTGCCATGGCAAAGCACCGCTGAACAGGCCAAAGACCAAAATGGTGTAGACCGCTGAACAGGGCAAAGCACCGCTGAACAGGCCAAAGACCGGCATGGTGAAGACTCCTGAACAGGGCAAAGACCAACATGGCAAAGCACCCCTGAACAGGCCAATGACCGACATGGTGAAGACCGCTGAACAGGGCAAAGCACCGCCAAATCGAGCATCGTTAGCCCATGTGCAGCTGGGACAGTGACGGAACAGGGACCGTCACGGGGAGCGTGATGCACTCTGGGCACCAGTCCCCCTCCAGAACCATTGGAGAACAGCATCCACTCTGTCTGTCCTTCACAGGATGAAGCACTCTGGGCACCAGTCCCTCTCCAGAACCAGTGGAGAACAGCATCCACTCTGTCTGTCCTTCACAGGATGAAGCACTCTGGGCACCAGTCCCCCTCCAGAACCAGTGGAGACTGTTATCCACTTGAGAGACTGTGGCTTTGCACTCCCAGGATGGTACAGTGGGCAACCCACCCACTGTAGAGACTTGAGAGACTGTGGCTTTGCACTCCCAAGGATGGTACAGTGGGCAACCCACCCACTGTAGAGACTTGAGAGACTGTGGCTTTGCACTCCCCAGGATACATCAATGGGCATGGAGCTCCGTCGTGGATCTGGCGTGGTGCTGTAATCCGGCTGAGGTGCCCCCCCTTCCCTTCCCCTTGAGGTTCCTGTTGTATTTCTATCTGATGCCCTTGCAGTGTTCTCTCCGTTTGTGGACAGGTATCTAGTGTGGGCCTCGCCCATGCATTTTGGGTCCAGTGGTCCACCAACATTGAAATGTGCATACCTGCACTACTAATCATGATGTATATATTTGTGAAGTGTATATATATCTGTATATAGTAGGTTACTGTATTTTGATACATTACAATGTTTGAACTGATTTCCTTTTGTCTTAGCATTCTTCCGGGGGGGTTGTGGGTTGTTACTGTGCTGTTTGGAAATGCATTGGTGTGTGTGTTGTAGTAGGTGAGGGTCGGGTTGGGGGTGGGGGTGTTGCGTGTGTGTACCCATGACTTTTGCCTTCCCCCTCCTCTATGTCGTAGGTGCAGTACTCACCGTTGTCTTTGGTTCCTACGTAGCTGGTAATCGTAGAGGAGCAGGAAGACAAGCGCAGGGAGAATTTGTAGTTCGGGCTCCATGGTGGCCTCCTTCCTCGTGGAGTGTGTTAAGGTGAGCGTTTTCCCATTACAAAAGCTGTTTCCGCCGTTTTTTTATCCACAGTGAATCCGCCCCGGAAAAGATGGCAGATTGGCGGGTTGTGATACTGTGGCCGGTACATTGTCTTCCGTCTGTCTGTTGGCGGTGACCGCCGCGCTGCTTGTCTGTACCGCTGTGGCGGTCGAAGTGTTAAAGTGGCTGTCTATTTTGGCGGTTTCCGCCATGGTCATAATTCCCTTTTTTTGTCCGCCGGCCTGTTTGCGGTATTACCGCAGCTTTAACACCGTCCGTCTGGGTTGTAATGACCCCCTCTGTCAGGAAGAAGAGATGGATGTGTTGGGCCTGCAAACCCAGATATGTCCCAGTAAAAATCTTCTGAGTTGATCATTTGCCTGTGCAGGGACCAATGCTTGTTTATAGAGACCAATGCTTTTTTGCAGAGACTACTGCTTATTAGAACTAATGCTTGTTAGAGACCAATGCTTGTTTGGTAACACCTGTTGCACAAGCCTCCAGCATCCCTATGACTCAGACTGGGTGTGGCTGCCTATGACTCGGACTGGGTGTGGCTGGATGCAGCAGGTATTTAAATCACACCTGGCCTAAGTGAATTTCTTACTGTAAACTTCCTCCTCTTTTGATCTTCATATTCTGTTCCATCCACATCTTGGAGGCCACTTCTGGAAGAAGAGGGAATTAACCCTTCAAAAGGCCGTCACACGCTGCACATGAGTTAAGAACATTTATTGCTAAATGTTGAAGCTTGTCTTTGCAATGTTCAAAATTACACTGTGACGTAACAGTGATAAGCTGGTTGTTCATGAAGTTGAGCGCTATTGATTAACCCTATGTTTTCATAGTACACAAAGTGAACCATACTCTTTGATATTAACCATATGTTTTCAGTGTAACTAAAACACTGAATTGTGCTCCTCGCAATATTAGCACAGTACAATGATTAACCCATGAATATCTAGAGAATCTAATTCCCTGAGAGTTTGTTCTTAATATTGTTGCCTTAGTAAATGTCTATGAGTTGAGTGAGTCAGCACCATCAAGGTGAAACACACAAGATATCCCCTCAAGGAACATCTTGGTAGGCTTAATGGAGGTGATGAGGAACTAATCTGTGATCACAGTGGGAGTAGTTATAGACTGTATAGGAGGTTTATGGTTCTTATTTAATTACAGGTTATCCACATTGTTTCCCAAAATTCCTAGAGAGAGAGAGAGAGACATCAAAAGCGGAAAAGGGGACCCTACCAGGTACATCGAGCTTGCATAGTTCAACAGTAGAGTATACATATTAGTTATTTGACTGATGTGTAATTTATCATAGGAAAGACTGTCTCTTCAAGAATCATCACTAGGTGTCCAGATCCAACCCTGCGACTCCAGTGTCTCTCTCCTTCTCTCAACAATCCCCTTTCCCCCAGAATGTTGTGGTGCCGATCATGTGTATTTAAGTGGGAGGAACGGAAGGTTTAGGTGGAATTGGGAACAAGCAGGCGTGGACAACATTGTGTCTCTGTGGGATGAGCAGGTTAGTGCTTAACAGGATGCTGTAGGGGGGACTGCCACTTTGCCTGTTGCTTTTCTGTGCAGGCCTGCTGCTTCTGTCCTGTGAGTGAAAGGACTGGAGTTTGCTTCCTACATTCTGCTTCTTCAAGGGATTGAACGGAGCTTGCCTCCTGTTAAAAAGTCTCAGGGCCATTAAAGACTCCATCTGCCAGCACCTGAGTTCCCTTGCTGAGAGTCCTGACTTGTGAAGTGGTGTCATATCCAGTTCCTGGGCCCTCGGGAGTGAGTTCTCGTGTAACCAAGAAGAAACTAAGGCCCATATTTATACTTTTTGACGCTAAACTGCGCTAACGCAGTTTAGCGTCAAAAAATTTAGCGCCGTCTAACGCCATTCTGAAGCGCCATGCGGGCGCCGTATTTATGGAATGGCGTTAGCCGGCGCTAGCAGACCGGCGCTGCCTGGTGTGGGTGGAAAAAAACCACGTAGACCAGGCAGCGCCGGCGTAGGGGGAAAATGGCGTTAGGGCGTCTTAAAATGGGGCAAGTCAGGTTGAGGCAAAAAAATCGCCTCAACCCGATTTGCGCCATTATTTTCGACGCCCAGACGCCATTTAAATGACTCCTGTCTTAGTAAAGACAGGAGTCATGCCCCCTTGCCCAATGGCCATGCCCAGGGGACTTATGTCCCCTGGGCATGGTCATTGGGCATAGTGGCATGTAGGGGGGCACAAATAAGGCCCCCCTATGCCACCCAAAAAAAAATAAAAAATATAAAAAATTATACTTACCTGAACTTACCTGAATGTCCCTGGGGTGGGTCCCTCCATCCTTGGGTGTCCTCCTGGGGTGGGCAGGGGTGGCAGGGGGGGTCCCTGGGGGCAGGGGAGGGCACCTGTGGGCTCATTTTGAGCTCACAGGCCCCTTAACGCCTACCCTGACCCAGGCGTTAAATAGTGGCGCAAATGCGGGGTTTTTTGACCCGCCAACTCCCGGGCGTGATTTTTGCCCGAGAGTATAAATACGACGCATTTGCGTCGCCGTCATTTTTTTAGACGGGAACGCCTTCCTTGCATCTCATTAACGCAAGGAAGGCGTTCACGCAAAAAATTACGCTATTTGCCCATACTTTGGCACTAGACGCGTCTAACGCCAAAGTATAAATATGGCGTTAGTTTTGCGCCGAATTTGCGTCGAAAAAAACGACGCTAATTCGGCGCAAACGGAGTATAAATACGGGCCTAAGTACATTGACTCCAGAGCGACTCCGGAACCAACGCCACTGTCGAACTCACAGCCATGGTGCAGGCCCTATGCCGCTCCAGTGCCTCCAAAGTTCTGCCACGGCATGAGTCCTGAGTGTCGTGTCACTGACGTCAGTGACACCTGACTCCTCTGCAGCACCTGTGGCTCCATGGTGTGATCACAACACTGCAAAGTCTACACTTCACATCCTGACAAGCTGGATTCATTGACCCAGCCGGATTGTAAGGAACTGATGCCTCGCCTCCCCTGCCTAGCAGTAAGGAACCAATGACTCACCACCCCGGTAGCAGTAAGGAGCCAGTGACGCCTCACCTTACTGACCCTGTGCAGTATCTTTGTTTCCATCTGCTCGTGCCAAGCTACCAAGGGGATGAGCAGGGGTTATATTAGCTGTGTGACTCCTTCACCCTGATTAGAGTGATAGTCCCTACTCAGACAGCATGCAAACTACTGCCAACTAGGGACCCCATTTCTAATAGTCATTCATACTGGTCACCATTATATGTTAAACGTAATTGGTCTGAAGAGACATACACTTAGGATTTAAAACGTAACACAGTGTTGTTGGGATATTTATTATTTACCAAAGGAACCCTTTTTAGCAACCTTAGAATAATGAAAGATTTAAAAATGCTGAATGTTAGACCTGGCATCTTTCTGTGGATTTACCCAAGAATTGTTGACCTTTGCTTCCTGGTTTGTTGCTGTATCTTTTTGTTGGCATTAGGACTCTGAGCACATAGCCACTGCTAACCAGTGCTGAACTGCATGTGCTTCTCCCCTAAACCTGGTCACATAGGTTTAGCCACAATTTGCATATTTAATTTACATGTACGTCCCTTGTAAAGTGGCAGACCATATAGCCAGGGCCTGTAAAGTGAATACTAGTAGTGGGCCTGCAGCACTGATAGCCACCCACTTAAGTAGCTCTGTAAACATGACTCAGGCCTGCCACTGCAGAGCCTGTGTGTGCAGTTCCACTGCCACCTCAACTTGGCATATAAAACCTCTTGAAAAGCCCTAAACTCCCCTCTTCTTACATATCTGTCACCCCTATGGTAGAGCCTAGATAGCCTATGGGGCAGGGTGCCATGTAAGTAAAATGCACGACAAGTACTGTAATGAAAAACTCCCAAAGTTATTTGTCATTACTGTGAGGCCTGATCCTCTCGTAGGCCAGCATTGGGAATTCCTTAAGATACTGTTAAGCTGTATTTCCTGATCACAGTAGTTGCTTCATGTTTAGTATAATTGGAATGGTAATGATAAATCATCTTAACTGATAAGGTTGGATTTATTATTACTATTTTAGAAAAGCCACTTTTTTCTCTGCTCTCACTGCCCTGTGTGCCAACATCCTGCCTCCAAGAAACGTCTGACCTGGGCTAAGTAACAGGTACACTTGTGCATTCCTTTCAGACACCCACAGCACAGGATACTCAGCTGCATCTGCATTCATCTGTATACTGATGGTTCTTTCTGGGACGAGGTTGGGAAGGGCTCTCACTTACATTTCAAAAAGGTATTAGCCAGAGCTAACACAAAGGGGCTGGTTACCTCCCACTTATCGCCTGGAGTCACGGCTAGGCTGAAAGGGGGACCTGTGCACTTCACAGAAATATTTTAAGTCTTCCCCCCACATCAGATGCACTTTTTAGTATATGTACCGGGACTCTGACCTTCAAAGATCAGTGCACTTATGGACTGAAGGAACTTGCTGGAATAAAGACTGCTGTGTATCAGTATTGCCACCTTGCCAGGACTGGCAGTTCTGAGAAACTGCAGCTCTGCCTTATTGTGCTGCTCCACTGCCTTCTGATCTCTTCCCTGTAGCCCACAAATCAACAGCTAACCCCAGAGTGAATCCAAGGGCTTGGTAAACTGCCTCTAGTTCTACTAAGGGTGTCTGGACATCGAAGATCCCTGAGTGGCATCTCTGCAACCTGCCACCCATTTTTTATCAAATATCTCAGAGTGGCCTCCCTGCAGCTCACCACCTGCTTTTTATCTAAGATCTTGGAGAGGCCTCCCTGCAGCTCAACACCTGCTTGGCCAAGGATCACGAAGAGTTTTACCTGCAGCTAACCACCCACTTTATTAAGGATCATAGACCAGCTTCCCTGCAGCCCACTGCCCATTTTGCCAAGGATCGCAGAGTGGCATCCCTGCAGCCCATCGCCCGCTTAGGCAAGGATCACAGAGCGGCTTCCCTGCAGCTCACCACCTGCTTTGCCCAGATTAACAGAGCGGCTTCCCAGCAGCTCGCTGCATGCTTTTATCAAGGATCACAGAATGGCTTTCCTATATCTCACAACTCGCTTTACCAAGGATCCCAGAGTGACTTCTGGTAGCCCGCTTTATCAAGGTATCAATGATCACAGAGCCGTTTCCCTGTGACCTGCTGCCTGCTTAGCCAAGGACCGCAGATCGGCTTCAGTTCGACCGACCACACTCTCCTTCCTTAAATCTCAACCTGTGGCCACATCAGTGATTTACCTGGTACCACTGGCCTACCAGAACAGCTCCCCGACATTCTTGACAGCTTCTTTGCTACTGCGCTGGGTAGAGGTTTACCCGAGTACATAATGTTCACCCGCTCTCAGTGAAGAGCATGTCTGGAATATTACCTTAATGTACTTAAACAAAGGGCAATAGCATAGCAGATTGCACTGCATCTCTTTTCTACCACACAACCTGCTACATGTACTTCTTTTGTTACCTTTGAAAAGTGAGATTTCGTAATTGAATTTTTGTGGCTTTGGTCTTATCCTATAATTAGATAATGACTGCCTGTTTTCCTAATACTGTGTGGAGTCATTGTGTGGTGTTTTCATTGTGATTATTATATGGGGGTTGCATAAGTACTTTACATATTTCCTTCTAAGTTACGCCTGCCTGCTCTTTGCCAAGCTGTGAGAGGGCAAGCACAGTTTGATTTAAGTTGTGTATTTGGCTAACCGTGACTAGGATTGCACTACCTACTTTGACAGGGTGCATCCTGCTGCCAACTAGAGATCCAATTTCCAACATCGGTGATCAGAGGCGAGTATAGAATTTGTGTTTGTGCAATATCATATCGTGATTCACTGTTCACTACAGCTCTATACTTAGACCCATTCAAACCTATTTCTCCAGATTGGCAAAATTTTTGCCTGACCTGTACCAATAGGCATTTTTGATTTTTCAGTTTTCCCTAATTGGCCTTTTTGAATTTTTCTGTTAAATTATGTCTCGCTCTGGAGAAGTTGCATCTGCATCTGCAGTTATTAAATTTTAGCTGACCAGGATGGAGACTTACACTGTGAAACAATCAAAGTATTTCTGCAAAGACTTTCAAGTGTCTACAAGAGGTTATAAAAGGGAGGTGGAACTGCAGAAGTCTTTGAGGTCCTGGGCAGGAGGCCAGTGTGCAGGGAAAGACATCTCAGAGGAGGAGCAGGAAATTCTTGAGGAGAACGAGGGTGACTATCTGGAGTCCCATGAGGTTAGGGAACCACCTGTGCAAAAGGCCAGCAGTTTGCCAGGAGCAAGATGGGTTTCAAGACCAGGGAGCAGTGTCTCTTCCAGGAACCTGTCACCAGAGGAGCTGGCAGACAAGAGGGAGGAAAGAAACTCAGGCTGGCACTTGCTAGATTGGGGCATGCCCATGAAGAAAGAAACTGTCTCTTGAGGAAATGAAGTTGGCCCATTAACTCTGTTTGAGAGAGCTGGACATCAGAAACCTGGAAATGCAGGACCAGGCCAACTGCCCTGCTATGAAAGCCACCTTAGTCAAAAGCCTGGTTTGACACCTGAAAGGTATAGGCCAGTCACAAGCTCAACACAAAAACATGGGTAGTTTTTCTAGCTTTTGCTGGTGAGGCACTGTAGAGCCGGGTTAAGGAAATGAAGGTTTATTATTTTGATGGGCTCTACTACTTGTTTTTGATAGTTATTTTACAGAGCTGCACCAACACCTGGTGGTTAGCAAGCTGACTGACCCCAGGAAGCTTGCTTAGGGGGCAGACATCTGGGCCAGCACCAGTGTCTACAAAGGTATCTGGGGGGGGGGGACTCCCAGAAGGTTGGTCAGGGTTTCCCCCAGTAGAAAGAGAGGGAAGATAAAAAGGAGTTCTCTAAAGGCCTCCAAAACAACTCACAGAGGAAAGGGTCTGAATCTTATTCACAACCTAGCCACCAGAAACCAAACTACCATGAAAACAATCAGCAGCCAAAAATGCCCAAATGCTATGAATGCAGCGAGTATGAACACTACAAGGGAGACCTCAACTGTCTAAAAAGAGCACACCCTCCTGCTGGAGGTAGGATCCAAGGGGTGGCTAGCATGGTGCTGGGGGAGGAGTTTGCCCCAGTGTTGGAAAATGGGTTATTGGTAGGGCAGGTAGGTACCTACACCTAGCAACAAGCCACAAACCTCCACAAAAGTACAGTTAGGTCTCAGTAAATTAATCCCAGCTCTACCCTTGGTAGCTTGGCATCGAGCGTCAAGGCTTAACTTAGGAGACAAAGTGTAAAGCATTCAAATATCACAAAACAGTAAATAAATAAAACATAGGAAACAGTTTAAAAATCCAAAACCAATTTATAAAAATAGCTTATATTTTTATCTTTAAAATGACACAAAAACGATTAAAATCGGTTCAGGGGAACCGGAGATATGAATTTTTAAAGTATTATTATTTTCTAGCGCATAGAAACAAAAAGCGCCAATCGGGTCATCTGGTTGCACCAGGACCGGGACAAAGTCAAACTTTCAGGCCGACCGCGATGGAGCCCTGCTCGGATACAGGTCGCGGGAAGCCTCGGTTAAAAAGTTACCTTCTGACTTAGTCTTTATTTTGAAGTTTTTCTTCACCGGGACGAACCTGCCAGTTGGATCCGACCTCCTGGAGCCCTTCTCGGATACGATGGCTGGAAGGTCCCGGTCAACTTTTTACGTTCGGACTTAGTCTTTTTTTCGGATGTTTTTCTTGACCGGGACGAACCACGAAGTCAGGCCGGGTCGCGGTTGAGGCAAGCCGGCTAGAATTTCCGCGTCGAGTCGGTCACTTTATGGAGCTTTTTTCTAAAATTTCTCCAATCTTTTCCAAACTTCTGGGGCTTCACCCAGATGTTCTTTTAAGGTTCTTTTGGGGTCCACAGCTCACCCCAAGGGTCCAGAAGTTCTGTGATGGTCCTTGGGAAGTGCGGACTTCAACTCCCAGAATGCACCTGGCGCAAACTCCTTTTTGGCCACTGGGCAGTGGTCAGCTGGTCACTTTTTCAGCAGTTGGTGCAGGGGACTCTGGTTAGCAATTTTTCACCTGTAGCAAACAGGGAGTCCCTCCTTGAACCAGTGGAAGCCAGGCAAAGTCCTTCTTGTGGTGAAGCCCAAGTGTGCAGCTGGTGCAGTCTTTCTGAGTGCAGGGTCCAGGTGCAGGCCAGGGGTCCAGCAGGGCAGTCCTTCTTCTTCTTGTAGTTCTTTCCTCTTGAAATTTGGTGGGGATCTGAGGCGTGGGTGCAGGTCTGCCAGTTTTATCCTTGCTCCTGGGTGAAAAGCAGGGGGGCCCTGGTCCTCCAATCAGGGACAGGGTCGTCCCCCTGTGATGACCACTTCCTGGGAAGTGTGGCAAAAATCCATCCCAGAAGGCAACAGTCTCTAAAAATCCAAAATGGATGAATCTGATTTTTAGAGGAGAGATCTGGCTGAGCCCACCCACTGGTGTGGCTAAAAATCATAAACACACCCCTCTCCTGCCCTCTCCTAATCTAATCAAGGGGGCACCTAGCTGTCTGGGGTTGCAGGATGTGGGGGTGTTGCTGGGTGCTCCAGATGTCCTTCTCTGCCTTTGAAGACCAGTTTGGTAGCCCTCCCCCTTCCTGCTTCCCCATCTGCTGAGGGGAGATTCTCTCCCCCAAGCACATTCCTTTGTGTAAAGCCAGGCCACTTCACACCTCATTAAAGTGGCCTGGCAGAAGCTGCTGCAGGCTGGCCAATCAGAGCACAGCAGCAAAAACAATGCAGAGCTGAAATTGGCAACTTTTTAGGTAAAGTCTAAACTTTTTACCTGCACTAGTTATATTAAATCCAACAACTGGAAGTTGTGGGATTTATTATAACAATCAATTTGATACCAAATTTTTGGTATGTAACATTTAAGGAGACTTTAAAATTTAAAATAAAGTCTGCCCATTCTTAGCCTATGAAGGCCATTTACTTCAATGAGGGAAAAACGAATTTGGCTGTTTTTACCTCACCAGGGCTTATAAATCTATTTTTATAAAATCCCTGCTTATAGTTACATGGCACCCAGCCCTAGGGGCACATAGGGCACACCTTAGGGGTGACTTATATGTAAAAATAAGGTAGTTTAAAACTTTGGAAGTACCTTTAATTCCAAAGTCGAATTTGCATATAACTTTAATTTAAAAGCAGCCAGCAAGGCAGGCTTGCTTTTAAAATGACACTGGGCACCTCAGCAATGCACCTAGGTGTGCACCACCTATGCTGTGGTCCCTAAACCTACATGCCCTACCATATACTAGGGACTTATAGGTAGGTTAACTTAGCCAATTATAATTAGCCTAATTTGCATATCCATTTTACACAGAGCACTGGCCCTGGGACTGGTAAGCAGTACCCAGGGCACAGCCAAGAGTCAGTAACCACCAGTACCTATCCAGAATGAGTGGGGGTGATCAGGCAAAAAAAAGGACTTTCCTACACTGCCCCCCCCCCCAGATGAAAGGTGATGGGTACTAACCTACACCCTGGTAGTCCTCATCAGCTAAGTGGAAAAACCTGGAAAGGCCATCTGCATTGGCATGAGCAGTCCCAGGTCTGTGCTCCACTGTGAAGTCCATCCCCTGTAGGGAAATGGACCACCTTAACAGTTTTGGGTTCTCCCCCCTCATCTGCATCAACCATCTGAGAGGTCTGTGGTCAGTTTGTACACGGAAATGAGTGCCAAACAAGTAAGGCCTCAACTTCTTCAGGGACCAAACCACAGCAAAGGCCTCCCTCTCAATGGCACTCCATTTTTTCTCTCTGGGGAGTAGTCGCCTGCTGATGAAGGCAACTGGGTGATCATGGCCCTCTTCATTAACTTGTGCTAACACTGCCCCAATCCCTTCCTCTGAAGCATCTGTTTGCACTACAAACTCCTTGCTATAGTCAGGGGCCAGTAACACTGGTGCTGAACACATAGCCTGTTTTAGGGTGTCAAAAGCTTTCTGACACTCTGGGGTCCAAATGACCTTCTTGGGTTGTTTCTTGGAGGTAAGCTCAGTCAGAGGGGCCACTATGGTCCCAAAATTCTGAACAAACCTCCTGTAATACCCAGTCAGGCCAAGAAAGGCCCTGACCTGAGTCTGGGTTTTTGGAGCCTCCCAATCCAGGATAGTCTGGATCTTGGGCTGGAGAGGTTGTACATGGCCTCCACCAACAAGGTGGCCCAGGTACACAACAGAACTTTGCCCTATCTGGCACTTGCTTGCCTTGATAGTCAGGCCTGCTTGAAGCAGGGCCTGAAGCACTTCCTTCAGGTGGACCAGGTGGTCCCTCCAGGTGGAACTAAATACAGCTATATCATCCAGATAAGCTGCACTAAAAGATTCCAACCCAGATAGGACTCTATTCACCAACCGTTGGAAGGTGGCAGGAGCATTTTTCATCCCAAAGGGCATCACCTTGAACTGAAAGTGGCCCTCTGGTGTGGAAAATGCTGACCTCTCCTTAGCTCTTGGACTTAAGGCAATCTGCCAATATCCTGAGGTCAGATCAAATGTGCTCAGGAATTTGGCAGCCCCCAACCTGTCAATGAGCTCATCAGCTCTAGGTATGGGGTGAGCATCAGTCCTAGTGACTGCATTTAGACCTCTGTAGTCCACACAGAATCTTAATTCTTTCTTCCCACCTTGGGGATTAGCTTTGGGTACCAGTACCACTGGACTGGACCAAGGACTATCAGAGGGCTCAATTACCTTCAGGTCCAACATCTTAGCCACTTCAGCTTTGATGTTGGCCTTGACCTGGTCAGACAGCCTGTACAGCTTGTTCTTGACAGGCAAGCTGTCACCAGTGTCAACATCATGGACACACCAATTGGTGAGTCCAGGGGTCAGGGAGAACAGACTAGCAAACTGTCCCAAGACTTGCTTACAGTCTTGTTGTTGCTGATCTGTCAGTTTGGGAGAGAGTACCACTCCCTCCACTGACCCATCTTTTTCCTTTGAGGATAGGAGGTCTGGCAGAGGTTCACCCTCCTCCTCCTTCCCTTCATCAGTGACCATCAGCATGGTCATGTCTGCCCTGTCCTGGTGGGGTTTCATCCTATTAACATGCAGGATCCTGTGAGGATTCCTGGGGGTGCCAAGGTCCACCAAGTAGGTGACCTCACCTTTTTTCTCTAGGATTGGATAGGGCCCAGTCCATTTGGCCTGTAGTGCCCTAGGAGCCATGGGCTCCAAAACCCACACCAGCTGTCCTGGGTGATACTCAGGCATGGTAGCCTTTTGATCATGCCAGAGCTTCATGAGCTCCTGACTGGCCTCCAGGTTCCTGCTTGCCTTCTTCATATACTCAGCCATGCGAGACCGCAGGCCTAGTACATAATCCAGCACATTCTCCTTGGCTTCCTTGAGAGGCTTTTCCCAAGACTCTCTCACCAAGCACAATGGGCCTCTTACAGGGTGCCCAAACAGTAACTCAAAGGGGCTGAATCCAACCCCCTTCTGTGGCACCTCCCTGTAGGCAAACAGCAGGCATGGGAGGAGGACATCCCACCTCCTCCTGAGTTTGTCAGACAAACCCATGATCATGCCCTTCAGGGTCTTATTGAATCTTTCCACTAGACCATTGGTCTGTGGATGGTAGGGTGTGCTGAACTTATAAGTAACACCACACTCCTCCCACATGGCTTTCAGATAGGCTGACATAAAGTTTGTGCCCCTATCTGAGACCACCTCCTTTGGGAATCCCACTCTGGTGAACACACCAAGTAGGGCCCTAGCCACTGTGGGTGCAGTGATTGTCCGGAGGGGTATTGCCTCAGGGTACCTGGTGGCATGGTCCACTACCACCACAATGTACCTGTTACCTGAAGCAGTTGGTGGGTCTAGGGGACCAACAATGTCAATCCCCACCCTCTCAAAGGGAGTCCCAACCACTGGCAGTGGAATTAAGGGAGCCTTTGGCTTGCCCCCTGTCTTGCCACTGGCTTGACAGGTGACACAGGAGCTGCAAAACTCCCTGACTTTTTCTGACATTTCAGGCCAAAAAAAATGGTTGACCAGCCTGTTCCAGGTCTTGGTCTGTCCCAAATGACCAGCTAAGGGGATATCATGGCTTAAGGTAAGGAGGAATTCTCTATACTTCTGGGGGACCACTACTCTCCTAGTAGCCCCTTCTTTAAGGGTCCTAGCCTCAGTGTAGAGAACTCCATCCTCCCAGTAAACCTTGTGGGTACCACTGGTATCCCCTTGTTCTTGCCTGGCAGCAGTCTGCCTCAGGCCCTCAAGAGTGGGACACTCTCTTTGTCCCTGGCACAAATCTTCTCTGGTGGGCCCACCTGCCCCTTGCAGTTCTGCCAAGTCAGGCAGAGTTTGCAGGGAAGGTGTCCCTCCCTCAGAGTTCAGATCCTCCCCCTCAGGGTTGGATTCTTCCTGACCCTCTGTACTTGTTGGGGCTGGTAAGCCAGACCCAGTGCCCTTTCTCTTCTTCTTGGAGGCTTGGCCCATTGTTCCAGGGTCCAAGTGTCCAGCATTTCCCTGTTGTGCTGCCTGTGACCTGGTCACAGCACACACCCATTCAGGGAGATCCAGCATCTTTGCATGGACCCTTCTCTCCACTTCTGACCATTCAGATGCTTCAAGATCATTTCCCAGCAGACACTCTACTGGGAGGGCAGGAGCTACAGCTACTTTTTTAGGGCCAGTCACACCTCCCCATTCCAGACTCACCATAGCCATGGGATGGAGTTTGGTTCTGCTATCTGCATAAGTCACCTGGTGGAAGACACCAGGTAAGACCTGCTCTGGAGAAACCAGCTTTTCTGTGACCATTGTCACACTGGCTCCTGTATCTCTCAGAGCTTCCACTTCAGTCCCATTGACTTTAGGCCTCTGCCTATACCTCTGCATGATGGGAGGTAAGGTGGCCATAGTTGCAATGTCCACCCCACCCACGGATACTAAGGTGACTTCAGTGTACCCTGATTCCACCCCTGGGCCAACTTCCACCCCCAACCCTACACTAGCAATCCCCTGGGATTGCCCACCAGTGGGGGGCTTCTTGGTGCAGATAGCATCTCCTCTTTTATGTCCTGGCTGATAACAGTCAAAACACTTGCCGGCCTTAGCAAGCTCCTGAAACTTTCCTGCTTTAGCAGGATCAAAATTCTTTCCCTGATACCCTTTCCCTTTAAAAGTGAATTGGCTCGGGGCTCCCCCTCCCTGAGAAGTTTTTGGGGACTCTTGTGAGGACTCTTTGGGTTTTTTGTCATCTTTCCCCTGGTTCTTCCCCTGAGAAGAACCATGTCCTCCCTTTTTCTGATCACCCCCTGGGGGTCTCTGGTTAACCCTAGTTCTTAACCAGTCATCTGCTGCCTCCCCCAGCTCTCTGGGGTTGGTCAACCTAGAGTCTACTAGATACTGGCGGAGCCTCTCTTGGACACAATTAGTTAGAAGGTGCTCCCTCATAATCAAATTGTACAGCCCCTCAAAGGTACTTACCCTGTTGCCCTGTATCCAGCCCTCCAGTGCTTTCACTGAAATGTCCACAAAGTCCACCCAGGACTGGGTGCTTGTCTTTTGGGTGTCCCTAAACTTAAGCCTATACTGCTCTGGGGTTAGACCAAACTTCTTAGTCAAGCAACTCTTCATACTGGGGTATGAGTCTGCATCCTCCCCACTCATGGTTAGGAGCCTATCCCTCCCAGAGTTGGGAACTAACTCCCAAAGGAGTGAACCCCAGTACTGAGGCTTGACTTTCCTCATCTGGAGGGCCCTCTCAAAGGCCCCCAGCCACTTATCTATGTCATCCCCCTCCACATAGGCAGGAACCACCCCTTTGGGTAATCTGGGGGCAAAACCCCCACCCAGGGACACCTCAGTTTCTTTCTCGCTGCTTCCATCTTTTTTTTCTTTGCTTGCCCACTTTTTCTTTTCTAGGGCAAGCTTCTCTGCCTCCAAAGCTATGTAGGCTAGCTGGGCTTCCAGCTCTCTTTCCCTGATGGATGGGTTCTCTCCTCCTGAAAGGACCCTCTTCCTACCACTAGCTTTGGGTCTGCCCCTAGTGACTGTGTCCAGTGAGGACCGTTCCTCCTTTTCCTCACTTGGGGTCTGATGCCTTTCCTCCCCTGAGTGGTTAGAGTTAGCATCATCCTCTTTTGGTTCCTCCTCTGGAGCTTCCTCTGTCTCTACCTCTTGGGCCTCAGCCCATGCTGTCAGGGATTTAATCAGGATTTCCTTCCTGAGATTAGTGGTTGCAGGCAACCCCCTCTCAATACACAACCCCCTAAGCTGGACTACTGTCAGTGTGGGTAGGCTAGCCAGATCAAGCTCCATGGTTCCCTAGTTTTGTGTCAACAAAAACTTTTTGCAAAAATTGGAAACAAGAATTTAGAAAAAATTAAAAAAATTCAATAATTGAAATTAATCCAAATGAATTTTTTGAAAAAATTAAAATTTAAAATTAAAAACAATTTTTGCACTAGGACAATTTAAAGGATTTTTAATTTGTTTTATCTAAAACAGTAACGTGATATTGAACACAAGTACAGGATCCCGTCGCTGCTTCCAATTATGTTGGAAAATGGGTTATTGGTAGGGCAGGTAGGTACCTACACCTAGCAACAAGCCACAAACCTCCACAAAAGTACAGTTAGGTCTCAGTAAATTAATCCCAGCTCTACCCTTGGTAGCTTGGCATCGAGCGTCAAGGCTTAACTTAGGAGACAAAGTGTAAAGCATTCAAATATCACAAAACAGTAAATAAATAAAACACAGGAAACAGTTTAAAAATCCAAAACCAATTTATAAAAATAGCTTATATTTTTATCTTTAAAATGACACAAAAACGATTAAAATCGGTTCAGGGGAACCGGAGATATGAATTTTTAAAGTATTATTATTTTCTAGCGCATAGAAACAAAAAGCGCCAATCGGGCCATCTGGTTGCACCAGGACCGGGACAAAGTCAAACTTTCAGGCCGACCGCGATGGAGCCCTGCTCGGATACAGGTCGCGGGAAGCCTCGGTTAAAAAGTTACCTTCTGACTTAGTCTTTATTTTGAAGTTTTTCTTCACCGGGACGAACCTGCCAGTTGGATCCGACCTCCTGGAGCCCTTCTCGGATACGATGGCTGGAAGGTCCCGGTCAACTTTTTACGTTCGGACTTAGTCTTTTTTTCTGATGTTTTTCTTGACCGGGACGAACCACGAAGTCAGGCCGGGTCGCGGTTGAGGCAAGCCGGCTAGAATTTCCGCGTCGAGTCGGTCACTTTATGGAGCTTTTTTCTAAAATTTCTCCAATCTTTTCCAAACTTCTGGGGCTTCACCCAGATGTTCTTTTAAGGTTCTTTTGGGGTCCACAGCTCACCCCAAGGGTCCAGAAGTTCTGTGATGGTCCTTGGGAAGTGCGGACTTCAACTCCCAGAATGCACCTGGCGCAAACTCCTTTTTGGCCACTGGGCAGTGGTCAGCTGGTCACTTTTTCAGGAGTTGGTGCAGGGGACTCTGGTTAGCAATTTTTCACCTGTAGCAAACAGGGAGTCCCTCCTTGAATAAGTGGAAGCCAGGCAAAGTCCTTCTTGTGGTGAAGCCCAAGTGTGCAGCTGGTGCAGTCTTTCTGAGTGCAGGGTCCAGGTGCAGGCCAGGGGTCCAGCAGGGCAGTCCTTCTTCTTCTTGTAGTTCTTTCTTCTTGAAATTTGGTGGGGATCTGAGGCGTGGGTGCAGGTCTGCCAGTTTTATCCTTGCTCCTGGGTGAAAAGCAGGGGGGCCCTGGTCCTCCAATCAGGGACAGGGTCGTCCCCCTGTGATGACCACTTCCTGGGAAGTGTGGCAAAAATCCATCCCAGAAGGCAACAGTCTCTAAAAATCCAAAATGGATGAATCTGATTTTTAGAGGAGAGATCTGGCTGAGCCCACCCACTGGTGTGGCTAAAAATCATAAACACACCCCTCTCCTGCCCTCTCCTAATCTAATCAAGGGGGCACCTAGCTGTCTGGGGTTGCAGGATGTGGGGGTGTTGCTGGGTGCTCCAGATGTCCTTCTCTGCCTTTGAAGACCAGTTTGGTAGCCCTCCCCCTTCCTGCTTCCCCATCTGCTGAGGGGAGATTCTCTCCCCCAAGCACATTCCTTTGTGTAAAGCCAGGCCACTTCACACCTCATTAAAGTGGCCTGGCAGAAGCTGCTGCAGGCTGGCCAATCAGAGCACAGCAGCAAAAACAATGCAGAGCTGAAATTGGCAACTTTTTAGGTAAAGTCTAAACTTTTTACCTGCACTAGTTATATTAAATCCAACAACTGGAAGTTGTGGGATTTATTATAACAATCAATTTGATACCAAATTTTTGGTATGTAACATTTAAGGAGACTTTAAAATTTAAAATAAAGTCTGCCCATTCTTAGCCTATGAAGGCCATTTACTTCAATGAGGGAAAAACGAATTTGGCTGTTTTTACCTCACCAGGGCTTATAAATCTATTTTTATAAAATCCCTGCTTATAGTTACATGGCACCCAGCCCTAGGGGCACATAGGGCACACCTTAGGGGTGACTTATATGTAAAAATAAGGTAGTTTAAAACTTTGGAAGTACCTTTAATTCCAAAGTCGAATTTGCATATAACTTTAATTTAAAAGCAGCCAGCAAGGCAGGCTTGCTTTTAAAATGACACTGGGCACCTCAGCAATGCACCTAGGTGTGCACCACCTATGCTGTGGTCCCTAAACCTACATGCCCTAGCATATACTAGGGACTTATAGGTAGGTTAACTTAGCCAATTATAATTAGCCTAATTTGCATATCCATTTTACACAGAGCACTGGCCCTGGGACTGGTAAGCAGTACCCAGGGCACAGCCAAGAGTCAGTAACCACCAGTACCTATCCAGAATGAGTGGGGGTGATCAGGCAAAAAAAAGGACTTTCCTACACCCAGTTAATATGGGGGGTGAGATTAATGTGGTTACCTAGTGACAGAGGGTGACAATGAGATGGTTCCTAAGATCCATATGCCATCAAATGCTACCAAGTATAGGCAATAGGTCACCATTAATGAGAAAGATATTGAGGCTATGAGAGGCACAGATGTCAGTATGACTATGGTAAGGAGTCAGTTGGTGTCCCCAGAACAGGTGATTCTCAATGCATTCTACGAGGTTGTGGTGGCTAACACAGGGAGGGTCACTATCCAGCGGCCCTTGTTCCTTTTGAGTGGGGAGGGGCTCAGGTCTTCTGAAGGTTGCTGTAAACCCTGCCATGCCTGTGGACTGTTGTAAGGCAAATGACCTAGAGTCGTCTGTCTGGAAAGAGGTGGAACTCGAGTATCAAGAGGCAACATTGGGATTTCCTGATTGGATCTGTGCTACCACAAGGCCCAAGGCTGTCCAGGAGGGGAGTCAAGAAGGCCTAGATCCTGGAAAAATTTCCCAACCAGCTGCTAAAATGGAGAAAGGCAGAGGGCGTGGCAAGCCAGCCTCTGAGTGTCCCTCTAGTGAGATGGATGGGTCACCTGAGGTAGCGGCCCCAGAGTCCACTGAGGAGGGCACTGCTTCTTTTAGCAACATGCCTACTACTGCTGACTGGCATGTGAAAGGAGAACTCACCAAAGAGGAGTCATATAGGGCACAGAGGGAGTGCCCAACCCTTGACGGCATGAGGTGACAGGCCAATGCCAAAGCTGCAGGTGGTGTCTCAGGGAGCTATCACATTTACTGGGAGGACAACCACCTTTACAGTGAGCCTAAGGCTCCTATGTTTGAGAAAACAAGGGCCCTGGTGGCCCCCAAATGTTACACAGCCTTCCTACTGGAGCTGGCTCATGGGATACCCTTGACAGGACACATGGGACAAGACAAGACCTTTGCAAGTCTTGTCCTCCACTTTTATTGGTCTAAAATCAGGAGTTTCTCAGACACATTCTGCAGGACATGCCAGACAAGTGGGAAGACAGGGCAGAAGATGAAAGCTCCCATGGAACCACTGCCAGTCATTAGCACCCCCTTTGACAGTGTGGGCCTCAACATTGTTGGGCCTCTGGATCCCCGGTCCCATTCTGGTCACCCAGTACCCAGAGACCATCCCTCTGAGGACCACCACTGCACCTATAGTGGCAAAGGCCTTAGTAGGAATTTTTACCTGGGTGGGGTTCCCCAAGTAATTGGTGTCTGACAGGGGCACCAACTTCATGTCTGCATATATGCAGTCCGCGTGAAAGATGTGTGTAGTGACTTACATGTTCTCCACCCCTTCCCACCCCTAAACTAATGGGCATGTTGAAAGGTTCAATAAGACATTGAAATGCATGAACAGAAGTCTGCCAGAGGGCCTAAGGAAAAAGTGGGATATTTTATTGCCCCGTCTGTTGTTTGCCTCCATGGAGGTACCGCAGAAGGGAGTGGGCTTCATCCCCTTTGAGCTTCGACACACAGACATCTGTAATAGGACATTTGGGTTGGTGAAGGAGGGTTGGGAGCAAGCTCCCAAGAAAGTCCCCCAGGATGTAGTAAGCTACATGCTTGCCTTCCATAGCCTAATGGCAAAGTTGTGGAAGCCAGCTTCTGAAAACTTAGAAGCCCGTCAGGCTGTAATGAAAGAGTGGTATGACCAAAATACTACCACTGCGGAGTTCCAGTCTGGACAGAATATGTGGGTGATGGAATCTCTGGAACCTAGGGCCCTCCAGGACCGGTGGATGGGGCCCTACTAGATGATTTAAAAGAAGGGTAAAGCAACATATGTGGTGGACCTTAATACTCCCAGGCAACCCCACCAAATATTTCATACTAATCACCTCAAACCACACTTTGAGAGGTTTGAGATCACCATGCTGCTCGTGACTGATGGAGCTGTTTAGGAGGTTAGTGAACCTCTGCCTGAACTTGTAGGCTCCAAGGAGAAAAATGGATCTGTGGAAGGAGTGATCCTTTCTCCCACGCTGACTCCTGAAAAACAGAGGGACTGTCACCAAGTATTGGAGCAGTTCTCCTCTCTTTTCTCCCTTATCCCTGGGATTATCCACCTCTGTACTCAGAAGGTGGACAAAGGTGACGACCTCCCTTTCAAGTATAAATCTCACAGATTGTCAGATAGGGTGAAGGCCAGCATCAACAGTGAGGTCACTAAAATGCTGAATTTGGGTGTGATAGAACCCTTTACTAGCCCCTGTTCCAGTCCTGTGATTCTGGTATCAAAGGCTGCCGCACTGGACACCACACCTGAACTGAAGTTCTGTGTGGACTACAGAGGGTTAAATTCTGTAACCAAAACTGGTGCTTATTCCACCATCTGGGCAGATGAACTGTGTTAGAAATGGGGTTTTTGATTGGCAGTTAGGTTACCCTCTGTCCAATCAAGAACCCTCACTCTAGTCAGGGTAAGTCACACAATCCAAAATTAGCCTGTGCCCACCCTCTGGTAGCTTGGCACGAGCAGTCAGGCTTAACTTAGAAGGCAATGTGTAAAGTATTTGTGCAATAAATCATACAATACCACCATATAGCACCACAAAAATACACCACACAGTGTTTAGAAAAATATATAATATTTATCAGGATAACTGTAGGTCAAAACGAATAAAGTTGCAATGTAATTTTGTAGAGATATCACTGAAAAGTGATATAAAGTGTCTTTAAAAAGCAAACAAAGTCTCTTTCAAGCACAAAGTACCTGGTTGGAGTGGAAAATCTCCTCAGAGGGCCACAGAAGAAGAGATACGCGGAAAAAGGGTGTGTGCGTCGATTTCTCCCCAGCACACACGGACTTGCGTTGTTATTTTTCACGCGGGAAGTCGTGCCTCGTTTTTCAGCACGCGGACAGTCTCTTTCTGTGAATCGCGGGGATTACCAGATGTCCCGGGTCTGTGCGTGGATTTTCCTGCTTGTTTTCCGGCTGCGCGTCGTTCTGCGAGGCTGCGCGTCGAAGTTTCGCTCTCACGCCAGGCGTCACGTCGATTTCTCCTCTGGAGGTCGGGCGGCGTTGTCCTTGCGAGGCCGTATTTGTAGAAAGCAGACAGGTGAGTCCTTTGAGCAGCCAGGCAGTTCTTCTTGGCAGGATGTAGTTTCTGGTTCAGGTTTCTTCTCCACCAAGTGTCTGATGAGGTATGCAGAGGCCCTGTTTTATACCCAAATGTGCCTTTGAAGTGGGGGAGACTTCAAAGGATGGCTAAGAAGTGCACCAGGTCCCCTTTCAGTTCAATCCTGTCTGCCAGGGTCCCAGTAGGGGGTGTGGCAGTCCTTTGTGTGAGAGCAGGCCCTCCACCCTCCCAGCCCAGGAAGACCCATTCAAAATGCAGATGTATGCAAGTGAGGCTGAGTACCCTGTGTTCGGGGTGTGTCTGAGTGAATGCACAAGGAGCTGTCAACTAAGCCCAGCCAGACGTGGATTGTAAGGCACAGAAAGATTTAAGTGCAAAGAAATGCTCACTTTCTAAAAGTGGCATTTCTAGAATAGTAATATTAAATCCAACTTCAACAGTCAGCAGGATTTTATATTACCGTTCTGGCCATACTAAATATGACCTTCCTACTCCTTTCAGATCAGCAGATACCACTTCCATACTGTATGAGGGCAGCCCCAATGTTAGCCTATGAAGGGAGCAGGCCTCACAGTAGTGCAAAAACTAATTTAGGAGTTTTACACTACCAGGACATGTAAACTACACAGGTACATGTCCTGCCTTTCACCCACACAGCACCCTGCTCTAGGGGTTACCTAGGGCACACATTAGAGGTGACTTATATGTGGAGAAAGGGGAGGTTTAGTTCTTGGCAAGTACTTTTAAATGCCAAGTCGAGGTGACAGTAAAACTGCACACACAGGCCTTGCAATGGCAGGCCTGAGACTAGGAAAAGGGGCTACTTAAGTGGGTGGCACAACCAGTGCTGCAGGCCCACTAGTAGCATTTAATCTACAGGCCCTAGGCACATAGAGTGCACATTACTAGGGACTTATAAGTAAATTAAATAGTCCAGTCAGGTATGATTCAAGGTTACCAGGTTTTAAGGGAGAGAGCATATGCACTTTAGCACTGGTTAGCAGTGGTAAAGTGCGCAGAGTCTAAAAGCCAGCAAAAACAGTGTCCAAAAAGTGGAGGGAGGCAGGCAAAAAGTTAGGGGTGACTACCCTAAGGCTGTCCAGTCTAACAAACTGATTGACCGATTAGGGGCTACCAAGTACTTAAATACCTATGATCATATATCAGGGTACTGACAACTCACCCTAACTTAAAGGCCAAGAAGAGGTCAGCCTTCTCCAATCCAGTGGGCCACTACCAGTTCAGGCTGATGCCCTTTGATTTAAAAATGCTCCTGCTACCTTCCAGAGGCTGGTGAACCAGGTACTTGTTGGGTTGGAGGCCTTCTGTGCTGCTTACCTGGATGACATAGTTGTATTCAGTAACAGCTTGGAGGTCCACCTCTGCTACATCTGTGAAGTGCTTCAGGCCCTCCAACAAGCAGGCCTGACTTTCAAGGCCTGTAAGTGCCAGATGTGGTGTACTTGGGACACCTGGTGGGCGGGGGTAAGGTGTAGCCCCTCCAGGCCAAGATTGAGACCATCATGGCCTGGAAGACCCCCAAAACTAAGACTGAGGTCAGAGCATTCTTAGGCATTATTGGGTACTATAAGAAGATTGTCAAGGGACAAATCACCATTAAGAAGAAATCCAGAAATGTAAATTGGACGGCGGCATCCCAGAAAGCATTTGACTCCATGAGGCAAGCCATGTGCACAGCGCCTGTGCTCAAGAACCCTGACTTCTCCAAGGAGTTCATTCTAAAAACAGATGCCTCAGAGCACGGTCTAGGGGCAGTATTATCACAGCTCAATTAAGAAAGCCTGGATCAACCTGTAGTCTTCAACCTAGGAGGTTACTTCCACAGGAACAGAGGAGAAGCGCTATAGAAAGGGATGCTTTTGCTGTGATTTGGACCCTCAAGAATTTGAGGCCATACCTGTTTGCCACACACTTCCTGATTCAGAACGACCATGGGCCTCGCAGGTGGCTTATGCACATGAGGGCAGAAAAACCCCAAAATGTTGAGGTGGTCCATTTCCCTACATATTCCCTCATTATGACATTGGAGGTAAGTCCCGCTTACTGCCATGCCGACTACTGCCAACATACTGCCGCTGCCGCGGATTACCGCCACCCATACTATGACACAAACATAGTAATCCATCATTATACAGCCACACACACAAGTCCGCCAGCCCAAAGGTCGGTGATTAACTGGCAGTATCCAAACCCACACTGTTACACCAACAGAACTACGCCCACAACATTATGACCCACGTATCACCGCAGCGGACATTCAATGGCGCTAAACCATTGGCGGTATATACCGCTGTGCTTAAAATACACACACACACACACAAAACAATACCACATTGGACAATACAAACTACACGTACCTGACCAATTATACAGAGAATTGGATTTTAATATGAGAACAGGGCGCTCACCACTGTATCAAACCTAAAGTATCCAATGGACGGTGCTGACCAAGGTTGTTCCCCTAAACTCCCTTGAATTGGAAAGCCGAAAGGCAGTCCCTAATCACATATACCAACGGAAGCACTCAAGTCCCTATAATAATATTAATAAAAGCCAAATTCAAAGTCCACCGCTCCACTTGAAATGTTCATCATCTTCTTTATTGTTTCCTTTTAACAGCTACAGCCAAGCCAACACGTGTTTTGTCTGGGTAAATATCACCCGACAGATGTCATCAAGGCTTCTTTCGACTGTTAATAATATACAATATACAATTAGTTTTGTATTCAAAATCTCGCTTGCAAATTCCAATTCCTAATAAATCCACAATATTTTTTATTTTATTTTAAAAAAATGTTTTTTTAATGTAAAACACCCAGTGATATACAATTATCTACTATGTGGAGGAAATTCTATTAGATTAATTGATGGTTTATTATAGTAGCTAATTCCCTCTTTTAATTAGTAATTGATCATATTTAAATATTAGTGATTTTTATATAAACAAATTCACGTGCTCCAACGAGTGCCGCACCCAATATCAGAAACACCAATGTGTGTCCATCCAATTAGAATATGTATAAATGAAAGATATTAGTTTTACCTGGCATAGTGTACTCCGTTTATATCCTTAAATCCTAACCTAAACACACCTGACACCCATACACACACCACACCCACACATCCACAACACTATAAAACACACACCCACAGTATCCATAACCCTTTACAACTAAAAACAAGTGTCACAAGAGCGATAGCAAGACCACAGACAAGACCACAGCCACACACCTCCATCCACGCACCTTACATAACACACCCCAACACATACCCCCACAAACCCTCACCCACACCACTCACACTACACCCATGGCACCACAACGACACCCCAGGTTCTCAGAGGAGGAGCTAAGGGTGATGGTGGAGGAAATCATCAGGGTAGAGCCACAGCTATTCGGATTACAGGTGCAGCAGACATCCATCGCTGGGAAGAGTGAGCTATGGCGGAGAATCGTGGACAGTGTCAACGCTGTGAGACAGAACCCCAGAACAAGGGATGACATCAGGAAGAGGTGGAATGACCTACGGGGGAAGGTGCGTTCTGTGGTTGCAAGACACCAGGTAGCTGTACAGAGGACTGGCGGTGGACCCCCACCTCCTCCCCACAACTAACAACATGGGAGGAGCAAGTCTTGGAGATCATGCATCGCAGGAGTAGCAGGTGAGCTGGACTCTGCTAAGTCAAATCTTTACTACTTTCACCCCCCTACCTGCATGCCCTCACAAACACCCACTCCTACCCTCACCCCCATCACCCCACCACCTCACATATACCCCACCATCACAACCCACCCATGCCAATACCAAGCCCTGCATGCAACACCAATGCATGGACCCCCACCCCACACCTGCATGAACACCCTTAACCACAGCATGCACACTAGTGGCAATCACTTAGTCAACAAAATCACAACTCACACAAGCCAAAGCGGTCTTGCTAATGACAACCATAGAGGGAAACATATCCATGCAAAAGATGGCACACGCAGATACAATAACACTGCATTTACATCCCCTCAGGACCCCCCCACTCAAAGTCACTGGAGAGGAGGTGCCACCAACATACAGTCCCCCCCCGAAGAGGCCCACAATGATGACAGCAGCTCTGCACGCCTGGATCACGATGACCAGCCTGGCCCATCAGGGACCTCTGGACAGTTGGTTACCCTGCCACAGTCCCAAACAACCACCGAGACTCCCTCCTCAGGAAACATCAGCACAGCACCCACCCAGCGGGCTCATACCTCTGTCCCCAGGACACGTGAATCAGCAGTGTGTCCACTACTACAGGGACCTCAGGCAACCCCACAAACCCAAGACATTCAGAGGCCTGGGGTCAGTGGGCACACAGTTCAGGGAACAGAGGCACTGGACAACAGGGAAGCTGGGAGGACTGCTTTGCGACAGGGGGAGGACAGGCCCAGGGAACCCACTCTCCACGAGGGACTTGCAGGGATCCTGGGAGCATACCACCATTCCCAGGAGACCTTGGCCCAGATACTGGCCATGTTTACAGGAAATCTAGCGGCTGCAGGAGGGACAGTACCTGAGGATCAGAGAGGACTTGAAGGACATCAACACCACCCTGGTCACCATTGCAGGAGTGCTGGCAGACATGGCCAACATCATGAGGGAAGCAGTGGCAAACCACTAGGCCCCTACCACTAGCCAAACCGATGACCAGCCCTCTACCTCTGCTGCCGCTAGTGGACAGGAGGCTCTGCCACAGGACCAACAGGCCACCAGCAAACCTCCCCCTGCAGAAGGAGAATCACCCCGCAAACATTTCCTGCAATCCAGGCAGAAGCCAGAGAACATTACAAAGACCCCCGCCAGGAAATAAGTCTCTCCTGACTGTCACCCCTCAGTCCCACTCTGTCACCCTGTCCACCTTGAACTGCCATTGCTCCACTTCCTATGCCCCCTTGGACAATGCACCTGTGATACAAATAGACTGGACTCTATCCTGGATTTTCCTTGGTCAGCAACCCAGCCTAGCAGTAAACCAGTACGCCAGTAGCCAGAGTGGGGCACAGAGATCGGAAAATAGAGATGCCAAAGGGTACAGTAATTGGCCATAGACATAGGGAAATTAGGCTGCAATGTTCAATGTCAAAAACATAAATGCAATGGAAGGTGAAGTTACAGTGTCTTACCTGTGTGTCACTGGAAGTACTGTTGAATGAATGTACGTCTTTTGTCTACATCTTCTTCTTGTGCCTCCTCTTTGTCACTGTCCACAGGCTCCCCGCTGCCACAAGTCCAACTCCAGGCTCATCCTCCTGCAGAAAAGGCACCTGGCGTCTCAAGGGCAGGTTGTGCAACATGCAACATGCAACTATGATCTGGCACACCTTCTTGGGTGAGTAGTATAGGGATCCTCCTGTCAGATGGAGGCACCGGAATCTGGCCTTCAGGAGGCCAAAGGTTCTTTCAATTACACTCCTTGTTCGCCCATGTACCTCATTGTAACTCTGCCCTTGTCCTGGCATTCTGCACTGGGGTCAGTAGCCATGAGAGGTTGGGGTAACCAGAGTCACCTGCAAATTTCAAGGGATACCTGTTAGCCAGACTCACCCTTAAGGCCAAACCCACACCTATATACCTACATCAACTGGGTGGGGAACATGGGCTCACCTATTAGCCACACCTGATGCCCCTGGAGTTGCGACATCACATATGGAATGCTACTATTCCTCAAGATAAAGGCATCATGAACAGAGCCAGGATACTTGGCATTCACATGAGAGATGTACTGGTCTGCCAAACACACCATCTGCACATTCAGAGAGTGAAAGCTTTTTCTATTCCTGAACACTTGTTCAGTGGAAACAGTACTCTGAAGGGAAACCACTCACCTCTCGACACTCATGGAAGAACCAGGACGCAATGGAGCCCGAGTTGCAGGTTTTACCCATGCTGATGTATCTTCTCATATACAAGGAGCATGAACGCCGTCAACGATGACAACGGTGAGTACTGAACCTAGAACACAAGGGAGGGGAGAGGCAAAAGAGAGTGACACACACAGCACGCAACACCCCCAACTCCAACACCATACACACAAACACATGCTACAACATTACATATACACCCAGTAACCCTCAGGAATAAAGCAAGGACAAAAGGAATGGAGTCAAATGAGTGTAATATTAGTAATACTAAGAAATACATTCAGAAAGCAAAAACAGTATGTACAATATATACAATATATACAATATATACAAAATGCGGGAAAATGACTAATCAATAATTGTCCGTGGCCCACTGGGCCAAAACAAATAGGCCAAGCCCATACTTGACTCATGCCTCAATACGGAGAGAACACTGCAGGTGCATCAGGTCGAAAACACACAGGCACCTCAGGGGGACGGGGAATGGGGGGGAACCTCAGCCGAAAGATGGTACAACACCACTGCTCCTGGAGGGGGCTCCATGCCCACTGCTCGGTCCTGGGAAGTGCAAGGCCACAGTCTCTCAAGTGGGTGCTTTGCCCACTGCTTGGTCCTAGGGAGTGCAAGACTACAGTCTCTCAAGTGGGTGCTTTGCCCACTGCTTGGTCCTGGGGAGTGCAAGGAAATGGGAGTGCAAAGCCACAGTCTCTCAAGTGGATGCCTTCTTCCACTGGCTTAGGAGGGGGCCTTGTTCCCAGTGTTCTGCATCCTGGTAAGGAGGGACTGAGTGGATGCCTTCTTCCACTGGTTCTGGAGGGGGCTTTGTGCCCAGTGTGCTTCATCCTGGCAAGGAGGGGCTGAGTGGATGCCTTCTTCCACTGGTTCTGGAGGTAGCCTTGTGCCCAGTGTGCTTCATCCTGGCAAGGAGGGGCTGAGTGGATGCCTTCTTCCACCCGGTTCTGGAGGGGGCCTTGTGCCCAGTGTGCTTCATCCTGGCAAGGAGGGTCTGAGAGGATGCC
Source organism: Pleurodeles waltl (assembly GCF_031143425.1). Classification (NCBI taxonomy): domain Eukaryota; kingdom Metazoa; phylum Chordata; class Amphibia; order Caudata; family Salamandridae; genus Pleurodeles; species Pleurodeles waltl. The sequence goes on from NC_090446.1 coordinate 1,421,711,752, forward strand.
TTCTTCCACTGGTTCTGGAGGGGGCTTTGCACCCTGTGATGCAGAAGTTTTGGAGTGCAAGGGCACATACTCTCATCTTGGTGTCACAACAACAGCTTTTGCAGGGGCCAGGACGCACTGCAGCCCATGTAGTTACCACTACACACTGCTCTCCGCCAGTGACGGCTGCTCAGTGGATGGCTGTTGTGCTGCAGATGGTGGTGCTGTCAGTGGTGATGGTACCCTCCAGGCCCTCACTTGCAGCCTCGGACGGCTGCCCACTGGGGCTGCTGCTTCTGGCAGTGGTGCTGCTTGCTGCTGTGCAGGTGGCAGTGTTGGCCGTGATGCAGGTGGCGGTGCTGGCCACGGTGCAGGTGGTGGTGCTGGCGGTTGTGGTGGTAGCTTCCAGGCCCTCACCTGCAGCCTTGGACGACTGCCCATTGGGGCTGCTGCTGCTGGCAGTGGTGCTGCTTGCGGCGGTGCAGGTGGCGATGCTGGCCACGGTGCAGGTGGTGGTGCTGGTTGCAGTGCAGGAGGTTGTGCTGGCGGTTGTGGTGGTAGCCTCCAGGTCCCACCTGCAGCCTCGGACGGCAGCCCACTGGGGCTGCTGCTGCTTGTAGCAGTGGTGTTGCTAGCGGCAGTGCTGTCCACGGTGCAGGTGGTGGTGCTGGCCGTGGTGCAGGAGGCGGTGCTGGCCACGGTGCAGGTGGCAGTGCTGGTGGTTGTGGTGGTAGCCTCCAGGCCCTCACCTGCAGCATCGGACGGCTGCCCACTGGGGCTGCTGCTGCTGGCAGTGGTGCTGCTTGCGGCAGTGCAGGTGGCGGTGCTGCCCGCAGTGCAGGAGGCGGTTCTGGCTGTGGTGCTGGTGGTGGTGCTGGTGGTTGTGGTGGTAGCCTCCGGGCCTTCACCTGCAGCCTCGGACGGCTGAAGTGCCATGGCTGGTGTTCTGTGCCCCTTCCTGCCCTTGGCAGATGGTGGTGCCTCCTTGCTTCTGCCAGCTGGAGTCTTTTACTTGACCTTGCTTGCTGGTTGTGCCTCCTTCCCCTTGATGGCTGCTGTCCCTTTCTTGCCCTTGTCAGGTGGTGGAACCTTCTTGGGCTTGGCAGGTGTTGGTGGCACACTGGCTGGGCTGACGGGTGCCTCCTTGGAGCCTCTCACAGCAGCTGAAACAACAGCAGATGTGGACTGGGTGGCTGAGGTGCTGGGCTGGGTTAAGGACACCCTGGCCCGAAGTGAAGGACGGGGGAGGGGTAGGGAAGAGGTCAATGGTGGCGAGGAAAAGCTTCTTAGGGACACTGAGGTGGGAAGAGGGTGAAGGTTTGGGAGTGGAGGAAGGGGGGTGGTTGTAGGAGGTGTCGGTCTGCTGTGTTTGGGTGCAGGTGCATGTGCTGGATGCTGTTGTGAGGTGGATGCCTGTTGGGTGGGTGTGTGCTTGCATTTGTGTACTTTGGGAAGAGGGGTCAAGGACACAGTGGGAGAGGACACAGGGGACGTGTGCATGGATCTGGGGGTGGTGACTGCCAGTGAGGGGTGTGTAGGGATAGGTGTGCTGATGATGGAGGTAGTGGATGAGGATGTAGTGCATGCAGGTCTGAGTGGAGATGCTCCTGGGAGGGAGGTGGACAAGGAGGAGGAGGGGTCACAGTGGAGGCAGTGGATGGTGGGGTATCTGCATGGAGACGGTGCTTGTGAGATGAAGTGTGGTGCTTGTGTTTGCCTGAGCCACTTCTGTGTGTTGATTTGGGTGATTGCTGGTCTGGAGGTGTGCTTGGGATAGGTTGGGATTGAGGGGATTGGGACTGGGTAGAGGAAGTTGGAGGGGGGAGGCTGGAGACAGGGACAATGGCTGCCATCAGTGTGGAGCCCAGAGCCTGTAATGCTCTTTGTTGGGCCGCCACGCCAGAGTGAATGCCCTACAGGTATGCATTTGTTTGTTGCAAATGCCTTTCGACACCCTGGATGGCATTCAGTATGATGTGTTTACTGCTGCCCCAACAGTGAGGGATCTCAGGAGGTCAATAGCCTCCTCACTGAGGGCAGCAGAGCTGACTGGGGCAGGGCCTGAGGTGCCTGGGGCAAAGGAGATGCCCACTCTCCTGGGTGAGCGGGCACGGAAAACATGCTGAGGGGCTACTGGGAGGGCGGAGCTGGTACAGGGGGTGGCGGCTGTACCTGTTGTTGGGGTGGACGCAGAGGTGTTCGCCACCCCCAGGGAGCTTCCATCGGAGGAGGAGTTGCTTTTGGTAGTGTCCCCTCGTGTCTCCGTCGTGGTGCTCACCTCGCCCTCCATCCCACTGGTGCCCTCACAGTCGGTGGATTCGGCCTCCAGGCCCATGTGGGATGCATCTCCCTCCATCGCCGGTGCCTCTGCTTCTCTGCCAGATTTTGCTAATGCACACAAGGACAGGGTGACAAAACCAAAAGTGGGTCATGATAGAAAATGGTGGTCATGTCCGCGGCAGTGCGTACTGTCACTGCCGGCGTACATCGCCATTGGCTCCTGGAACCCATAGGGCCCAATGACCGCCAACCGCAATAGCGCACAATGCCCGCGGAATTACCTCATTTCTACTTGTCTCTCCTCACAGGTCAGGCAGCCGCCATTTCAGGGGGGCACAGGCCATGGCACCTAACTGCGTCACAGCAGACATTGGCACATTGACTGACTCTTGCATTCACATACTGTTTCTGTAAAGGAAGAAACGCATTTTATTATAACATATGTGTGAATATGGCCCTCTGCTCACCGTTTTTCTCACTAGACTTCAACCGCTGAGGATGAATAGGAGATGGAGACATCCCCCTGTGTACAAACCCCTGGTGTACCTGGCAACAATGGAGGACAGGCACATTATCCTGACCTACAGAGTTTATAGGGCCACAATCCAAGAACTGTGTGCCCAATTGGAGCCAGACCTGATTTCAGCTATCCGCCAGCCCACAGGTATCCCCCCTCTAGTGCAGGTCCTGTCAGTACTCCATTTCCTGGCAAGTGGTTCCTTCCAAGCGACAGTGGCCATGGCATCAGGGATGTCTCAGCCAATGTTCTCCAACGTGCTGACCAGGGTGTTGTCTGCCCTGCTGAAACACATGCGCAGCTACATCGTATTCCCCCAGGTGGATGATTTGGCCACAGAGAAGGCTGACTTTTATGCCCTGGGACATACCCCCAGCATCATTGGTGCCAGTGATGGTACACATATTGCATTCCCCCCCACCCCGTTTCCGCTGTTCTTTTGATGGCGTTGGTACTGCCCCGGAAAAGCTGGCAGATGGGCGAGTTGTAATTCTGTGGGCGGTACATTATCTTCCGCCTGTCTGTTGCTGGTTACCGCCATAGTATTTGTTGCTACCGCCGTGGCGGTCAGAGTTTTAAAGTGGCTGTATGTGTTGGCGATTTCCGCCATGGTCATGATTCCATTTTTTTTACCACCGGCCTGTTGGCGGTGTTACTGCCGCTTTAACACTGACCGCCAGGGTTGTAATGAGGGCCTTTGTCCTTGCATTATTCCTGAGGGGTACGGGGTGAAAATATAATGTTACTGCATCTGCTTGTGTGTATGGTGTTGGGTGTGTGGGTGTTGCGTGTGTGTCACTCTCTTTTTCCTGCCTTCCTCCCCTGTGTGCTAGGCAGCAGTACTCACCGTGGTCGTCTTCACTGGCCTTGGTGTTCATAATGAAGCAGAAGGTAGACGAGCATGGGGAAGACATGCAGCTCAGGCTCCATAGTGTCGTAGTTGTTCCCTGAGTCTCCACAAGTGAGTCCATTGACTTTGTTTCCGCCAGGCTTTTGATGTTGGTACCATCCCGGAAAAGGTGGTGGATAGGCCGGTCACAATACAGTGGGCGGAACATTGTCTTCAGCCTGGCTGTTGGTGGTTACCGCTGTGGTATTTGTTGATTCCGCCCTGGCGGTCGGTGTGTTAAAGTGGCCATCTCTCTGAGCGGTTTCCGCCGTGGTCATTACCACCACTTTATCACCGACAGCCAGGGTTGTAATGAGGGCCATAGTATGGACTTCAGGATGGAACACAGGCCAGGGGTAGACCACGCCAATGCTTATGGTCTATCTTCCTGATGCGAGTTGCCTAGAGGTTGGGTATCCCTCCTCGCTTTCAGCTTGGGGGAACGCATGTTAGATCTGACATTCTTGGAACTGTCTTACCCCTGACTTCTGGACTGAAGGAATCCCCCACAGTAAAGACTGCTGTGTGCCAGTATCGCCACCTTGCCAGGATTGACTGGTCCCCGGAACTGTTGCTCTGCCTATTTGTGCTGCCCTGCTGCCTGCTGATCTCTGCCCTGCAGCCAAAGAATCAATAGTTAACCCGAGAGTTACTCCAAGGGCTTGCTGACCTGCCTCCAATTCTACTAAGGGTCTCTGGGACATCAAAGGTCCTCAAGTGGCTTCCGTGCAACCTGTTGCCCACTTTCTATCAAAGATCTCAAAGAGGCCTCCCTTTAACTTGCCTCCTGGTTTGCCAAGAGGCCAGAGCAGCTTTCTTACAGTTTGCCATCCAATTTACCAAGGATCATAGAGTGTCTTCCCTGCAGCTCACTGCCTGATTTTTTTCAAAGATCTCAGAGTAGCCTCCTTGCAACTCAGCACCCGATTTTATCAAGGATCGCAGAGTGGCTTCCATGCAGCTTGCTGCTCACTTATATCCAGGAAATACAAAGTGACTTCCCTGTATCTTGTTGCCTGCTTTGCCAAGGTTCACAGAGCAGCTTCCCTGCAGCTCGCCGCCTGCTTCATCAAGGATCGTAGAGTGGCTTCCCTGCAATCGGACACCCGCTTTTCCAATGACTACAGAGCTACTACAGTTAGAAAGACCGCAGGTGCCCTTCCTTAACTCTAAACTTACAGCTGTGGCAGGGATTTCCATGGTGCTGCTGCCTCTCCCCACCCCCAAAAGCTCCCCCGTGGTCTTGGCAGTTTCTTTGCTACCATGCTGGGTAGAAGTTACCTTAAGAACATAACGTTTGCCCACTCTCGCTGAAGAGCACATCCAGAACATTACAATACTTCACTTAAACAAAGCACACTTGCATCACAGAGTGCAGCACATCACCTTACCATGAATTCTTCTACAAGTATAGCTTTAGTTAAATTTCAAAAGTGACACTTTTTAATGGGATTTTTGTGACTTGGTCTTATCCTATAAATAGAGTGTCTATTTTCCCAATACTGTGTGGAGTCGTTTTGTGGTGTTCACAAATACTTTACATATTGCCTTAAGCCTGCCTGCTCTGTGCCAAGCTACAAGAGGGTGAGCAAAGGTTAACTTAGATTGTGTATTTGACTTACCCTCACTAGGTTTGAGTTCTCTATTTGGACAGGGTGCATACCGCTGCCATCTAGAGACCCAATTTCTAAAAATGAACAAAGCCTTGAGTAGAAAAAACACAGATTTCTCCAGCAAGTACATTAACTGTAAACAATGATTATTATGGTTGTCAGAATATCTTCTGAGATAAATATCACATCCTAAATATCATCTACAAACATATCAACTCATTTGAGATAATAATAGTGACTCTACACAAAATGAGACAAAACTTTAGAAACAATACTTAGAAGAGATTATTTAATCCAGAAAAAACTTCTGTTTTGTAGTATTTTGGCATACAACTGTAGAAGTCTGCTCGAACTTAGATTACAGCCTGGAGCAACTCATATAATTGCTCCTGCTTTCTCAAAGTCAGAGGCCTGATTTAGAGTCTTTGGGGCATATTTAAGAGCCCCTAGCACCATAATAATGCCACAATAGTGTCATTTGTTTATGCTAATGTGGTGTTAGAAGGCCAAAATCACTGCACCATATTTACAAAGTGACACAGTGCATGCATTGCCTCGCTTTGTAACCATTTGAGCTACATTATACCTGCGGCAGGCATAATACATGCAAAGGGGGGGTGTTCCCTGTTAGGGGGAGCCAACAAATGGTACAAAGAAATTTAAGAGATTTCTCTGCATCATTATTTTTGGCACTTTTAATGCCTGCTCAGAGCAGCCATTAAAAGGAGGCTTCCATTAGTTACAATGGGCCTCTGGATGCTTTGCAGGATTAGCGTCAACATTTTTTACAATAATCCTGCAAAGCACCGTACTAGCATAAATAATTCATGGCTACGACCATGGTGCGCTGTGTTTTAAATACGGAGCACACATGGTGGCGTTAGGGGGAGCTAAGGGACGGAAGAAAAGCAGCGCTGCACTGTGTGCAGTGCAACTTGTCTTAAATATGCCCCTTTGTGGTTAGCCAAAACAACCTTAGGTGAGCCAAAGGTCAAGTGGTATTTATTTTTGGCCCTTGCATTGCATGTCAGGTTGTGCTGTGAAAGCCTTGACCTACGCCCCCCTACCTCTGTTGGACAGATTAACTACAAAGAAGAACAAACATAAACCGTTCTTTGATTTGTGATTTCCTGGGAGCAAGCAGCTACTCTTTAAACAACATGTAAAAATGAATTACCATGGAGAGATCCAGATCCGGCTTACTATGCAGATGTGTTCAGGGGCTTGAACCGGTTACGTGTGATTACAGTGGTACCTTCTACATTGGGGAGTAACATCAAGTATTTGTAGTTTGTTTGGCATGGTGAATTTTCCAGAAGTTGCTAGATGGAAATGGAATTGACATAGCAACCTACTAGTGGGTGCTATTTTTATTGTTTTTATGAGAAAAGTTAATTCAAGATATACATGATAAATATCATGTAATTATAACAGATATTAACTGCATAGTAACAGACTAAACACAATCAGAAATAGACACAGGCCTTTTCATGCCCACATATTCCAAACACAACGAATGTTAAAGAATTCTTACAATTGCTGATTTTCAAGAATCCCACATACAATGAAATTCCTTTATAACACCTGCCCATTTTGCATGCATTCTTTCATGAGCACAGGTCTTACTCATTGTATTTGATCATTGATCAAATTGAGGAGCATTAAGAAATGTCAAATATTCAGTTGTCAATGATCTAGCCACAAGTAGTGCAATGGAAATTTGGCCAGACTAAGCAGAAAATATGGTTCCATTTGCTGAGGAACAACCTAATTAAGCCAAGGCAGAATCCGATGTATCTTTCTTTGGATGAATTAAACCTAGATCTACAAGAACATTCTGGACAAAATTCATGAAGTTATAGACAAGACCAAATCAAGTTCAACCAATCTTCAACAACCTGGGCTGGCCATCTATTGCATCCTTTGTTTGGGCTCATGTCTATTTTATACAAAACTGTAGGAATAAAATATAGAATCAGTTTACTAAAAATTGCTTCCAGTGGAATTTCGCACCTCCAAGTAAAGAAACTTTAGAAAATGAGTGGTCTCCCATTGTATTTCACTTATAATAATACCTTTCTCTTTATCAAATACAGACCCATGTACGAAGGGCCAGTAATTTTAACATCAGAGGAAAAATAATCTTAATGAACACTGACTACACTGGTTTATGAGTTTTGACCAATAGGGCTGTAGGCGTAGGTGGGCATTTGAGTGCTTAGCCATACCCTGTGATTCTCTCCTCCCTCTCCACCAAATGACAGAGGCTGCTTGCACAGTATTTATCGAAAACTCAGCTTTAAATTCAGTTTATCTAAACAAACCACTTTCGCATTTGAATGTATACAGCCTAGTCAAAAGAAAAATATGCTAAGTTTGGGGTGTAAATCAGCAATACAAATTACTTTTTACCTTGCTACATTCACTGACCATTCAAAGACAGAGGTTAAATGTCATGCTACGTCTTCTAACAAATATCTGTTTATTCTTTTAACATTGAGAAGTTGTTTCTCTCTAAGGTACAGGCGGGCTGTTAGAAATGGGGTCTTTGGTTGACAGTCAGGTTACCCCCTGTTCAAGCAAGGACCCTCACTCTAGTCAGGGTAAAAGAGAATCACCCTCAGCTAACCCCTGCTTACCTCCTTGGTAGCTTGGCAGAGCAGTAGGCTTAACTTCAGAGCGCTAGGTGTAAAGTATTTGTACCCACACACACACACACAGTAACTTAATGAAAACACTACAAAATGACACAACACCGGTTTAGAAAAATAGGAAATATTTATCTAAACAAAACAAGACCAAAACGACAAAAATCCGACTTACACAAGTCAAGTTATGAATTTTTAAAGATTAAACTCAACAATAGCGCCTAGAAACAAAAATGCTTCAATGAGATGTTAACACGGCGTTGTGACAGAGTCGTTCCCAACAAGCCGACACCAGCGGCGCCGGACACGGAGTCGTGTAGTACACCCCCAAGTACAGTACCTTTGGTGAAGAGTGAAAACAAGCCGATGCGCAAAGTCGGGGATCGTGGCATCTGTGCGAAACATTGAATCCACGCACTTCGAGCGGCGTCAGTCACGACGTGGGGCGGCGACTTCCATGGAGTCACGGACTTCAGTGGGGCAGCTGCGGCGTCGGGCCTGCGAAGAGCGTCGCGTTCCAGCGAAGGTCACGCCGTCAGGTGCAGGCGGCGTCACTGGATTCAGCAGCGGCCTCGGTCCGGAGTCGTCCGAAGTCGATTTCCTTGGATTTCCACCAGCTTTCCTTTCAAGGGACTGGATAGGGCACCACTTGTCAGAGCAGGAGTCTCTCCAGAGAATCCAGGTGCTGGCAGAGAGAAGTCTTTGCTGTCCCTGAGACTTCAAACAACAGGAGGCAAGCTCTAAATAAAGCCCTTGGAGATTTCTTCACAAAATGGAAGGGACACAAAGTCCAGTCTTTGCCCTCTTACTCTGGCAGAAGCAGCACTGCAGGAAAGCTCCACAAAGCACAGTCACAGGCAGGGCAGCACTTCTTCCTCAGCTATCAGCTCTTCTCAAGGAAGAGGTTCCTCTTGGTTCCAGAAGTGTTTCTAAAGTCTAGATTTGGGTGCCCTTCTTATACCCATTTTAGTCTTTGAAGTCACCTTTCTTCAAAGGGGACTCACACCTACTTGTGAAATCCTGCCTTGCCCAGGCAAGCCCTCAGACACACACCAGGGGGTCGGAGTCTGCATTGTCAGAGGCAGACACAGTCCTTTCAGATGAGAGTGACCACTCCACCCCTCCCTCCTAGCAGATATGGCTAATCAGGAAATGCAGGTTACACCCCAGCTCCCTTTGTGTCACTGTCTAGTGTGAGGTGAAAAACAACCCAACTGTCAAACTGACCCAGACAGGGAATCCACAAACAGGGCAGAGTCACGGAATGGTTTAAGCAAGAAAATACTCACTTTCTAAAAGTGGCATTTTCAAACGCACAATCTCAAAATCAACTTTACTAAAAGATGTATTTTTTAAATTGTGAGTTTAGGGACCCCAAACTCCACATGTCCATCTACTCTCTAGGGGAATCTACACTTTAATCATATTTAAAGGTAGCCCCCATGTTATCCTTTGAGAGAGAAAGGCCTTGCAACAGTAAAAAAACGAAGTAGGCAGTATTTCACTGTCAGGACATATAAACCACATTTCTATATGTCCTACCTTAATCATACACTGCACCCTGCCCTTGGGGCTACCTAGGGCCTACCTTAGGGGTGCCTTACATGTAAGAAAAGGAAAGGTTTAGGCCTGGCAAGTGGGTACGCTTGCCAAGTCGAATTTACAGTGTAAAAATACACACAGAGACACTGCAGTGGCAGGTCTGAGACATGATTACCGGGTTACTTGTGTGGGTGGCACAAACAGTGATGCAGGCCCACTAGTAACATTTGATTTACAGACCCTAGGCACCTCTAGTGCACTTTACTAGGGACTTAACAGTAAAACAGATATGCCAATCATGGATAAACCAATTACGTACAATTTACACAGAGAGCATATGCACTTTAGCACTGGTTAGCAATGGTAAAGTGCTCAGAGTTCAAAAGCCAACAGCAACAGGTCAGAAACAATAGGAGGCAGGAGGCAACAAGACTGAGGATGACCCTGCATAAGCAAAAAAGTTCAACACTGGCTAACTAGTGTTACGCGGCAGGGGAGGCCCTCATTATGCAGCAAGTTTGAAAAACATATGAAACAAGAAAACACAAAAAATATATGCCACATTTGTGGCAGAATTTCTTCTTCATTTGGGCATTTATATATATGTTTGCACTTTCTGGGAGAATGTTTCACTTCATTAGTACCAATTCTACATGCAAATACAGCTATTAGTAACTTAAATGTGAGCAGTCAACCTTTGTAAAGCACCTCACACTGTGTGGCAGCACATGATGTAGTGTTTGTAGTAACTTGTGATATGTTTGAGCTAGAACCAAAATGTGTTTTGTTAAAATCTGAAGATTATGCAGCAGATGGTGAATTATGTGGCAAATGCACCAAATTAATTATTACGTCGAAAACTTCACAACTGCAAAAATGCATAATTTCCATGGACCTGAGTACAGGGAGTACAAAAAGAAAGACTTTATGATGTCAATTTGTTTTTAACACACAAAAAAACCTGTAAAGACGTGCACATAAACTGTGCACATTTGTTAATATACATCAGCAGTAATGAAAGTCCAAATCAAGCACATTTTGTTTTTGTAATTCTGAATTGTGAAGAAAACAAAGATTTGTGTAGGATCAAAACAAATCTTCGTGATGTACAAATTTATAAATATTGTATAGTATTGTATTGCAGCATTTGTACTGTATTACTATCCCTATGTGTGGCACTGAAGCAATTACTTGTATGCGCAGCAATATACGCCATGTAGGGTGGTGGGTGGTTGTAAGGGTAGCTTTGTTTTCTGATTCTGTGTGGGATGTCTTTCCATGTCTTGTGGTATGACCACTTAGGTGCAGTTATTGTGTTACTGGATGCATCACCAGCAGTGTGGTGGATTATTCATTGTGAGGGACACAGATGCTCAGTTTATGATTTTTCAGTTCACTGGTAGCTTTGAACAGCTCTTCAGGTCCCTTTATGATATTTCTTATGATCATATTCTGCTTATTTGTGGGTCTGAGTTGGCACGGTTGGAGGAAGACAGAAGTGGAGATATTTGTTGAAATGTGGATTGTTACTATCATCCAATATCTGCGTGTCATTGTGAAATGTAATCAAATGGCAATAGTGTGTAAATAGGGACCTGCAGTCATGGACTCCATTAGGTTTCTCTGATTTACCCGTAGTCTGTGACAGATCTCTTCAGTTATTCCATGGCTGTTTATTTAATAATGACTGCTTTAGTGACAGCAGGGTACTGGTGATGGACACCCTTCATAGCTAATATGTCTTATGTGAATGTAAGAGGTGCACAGATGGCTGCCAACTGGCAAGTGTTCTGATATCAGTATGAGTGTGGGCCAGAAATGGTATATATGAAATTACAAAACTAAAAATGACCCCAGCGAACAATACACCAATCATCCTTAACTTACCTGCATAAAGGTAAGTAGTTTGCTGGTTGGGTTGTTTCCCATCTGTTAATTGTAAGCTGAGGATTGAGCTTGAAGTTTAGACTGTGTTTCCGGGATCTGCTGCTGGAATGTGTGGTTGTTTTGGGAATAGCTACTTTCTTCTGAAGTGTATGTGCTCCTGGATGATTTTAATGCTGACTGTTAGTAGTAAGATCTAGAGCTTTGTGGCTCTCACTGAGAAAGGAGTGCCTCTTATGAAATTCTTTTGGTTAGGTGGTATGATACCTGGTGCAAGCCCAGAGCACAGTGTCCTGTGCTGTTTGTATTGCATGAATTTATCTAGTAGGTAAAGTGGTTTGTTCCTTGTAGGCTCTGCGGAGAATGCAAAGTGCCTTGAACATTGCCCTTCTGGCTGTAGGTAACTGGTGGAGCGATTGCAAGACTGGAGTCATGCTTTCTCTTGGGCAAAGGTGGAGACGAAGTCTTGCAGCAGCATTTTGGATGAGTTACATATGATGAATGCGGGTGTGGCAAGGTATAGTCTGTTGACCTCGTCAAGCTGTGAGCTTGTGAGTGTGAGGATAGTTCGCAGTTTCTGTTGGAATCCAAGGGAAGTGAGGGTGCAACATAGTGCTTTAAATATGTAGAACTATTGTATTGTATTGTAATAGTATTTATATAGCGCTTACTCTGGAACCCAAAAGGAATTAGTGGTGGATTAGTATAGCGAAATATGAGTACAGGTTTAGTATTATTATAAGTTAATTTGTGCCGCGGATATGTGAGTGTTAGTTGGATTGACTGGGGTAATGGAGGGATGGAGGAGGGAAGAATCCATAAGTGTTAATTGGGAGTTTATGGTAATAGGATTTAGGCTTGGGGTGAGTACAGGGGGGAGGGAGGAGGGAAGAATCTGTGGAAAGGGTTAGGGAGTTCATAGTAGCAGGAGGGGTTTTGGATGAGTTAAAGGTGAGATACATGAGGGAGAAATTAGTATGGTTGTTTGGGAGATCATGGTAGTAAAGTGAGGTTTGGGTGAGTTAGATGTGGAAGAGGAGGGAAGAGCTTAGGCAGGGTTATTTAGGAGATGAAAGTAGCAGAATGGATTTGGGATGAGTCAGAGTGGCAATGGAGGATAGGTTGATAGAGACATGAAATATGGTAATAGGTAGTCAAAGTGAGATATAAAATGAGAGCAGGGATTCATAAGTATCTCATATAACAACTTATCTAGGAGCCATGCAATGACCTATGAACATGTTAAGCATAGAACAACATACATATATATATATATATATGTATATATATATATATATATACACAGACATAGACACATACATACATACACACATGAATACACACAAATGCACACATATATGTACATACATATACATATTTAAACCATGAGTAAATATACATTAGTTAAACAGGTTTAAGAGTATGTGTGTAGTTTATTGTTATGACATAGTAGCGATACATATGTTCTAAAGAACTATATATAACTAGAATATACACATAATCAGATAAAAATATGTATCAACATAGGCATATGCACTCCATAGCTGTTTGAATATGGTGGTTATGAAGGAAAGAGCCAACTCTTGAGTAGTTTTCTGAAGACAAGATAGTTATCTGTCGCTCTTACAGTAGGGGGGTAATGAATTCCATAGTTTGGCTGCTTGAACGGAGAAGGATGTACCACCCATAGTCTTTTTCTTGTTTCGTGGTGTTCTAATGCGGGGTGCCAATCTTGAGCGGAGGTTTCTTTGTTGAATGTATTTGGTTATTTTGTTTCTGATAAACAGTGGTCCTGGTCCATGTATAGCTTTGTGGGTGATACAAAGCAGCTTGAAGGTGCATCTTCTGGCAATGGGTAACCAGTGTGGTGCTCTCAAGGCAGTGGTGATGTGGGCTTGTGGCTTTACATGTAATAGTAGCCCGGCTGCGAAGTTCTGAATACGTTGTAGTTTTTTCATAATAGATAGAGATGATCCATGGTAGAGGCCATTGGCATAATCCAGTTTGGATAGTACAAGCGAGATAGTAGCTTGCACCTTGTGTGGAATTCCGAGGTGGGGGAAGATGAGTCATAGAGTCTTCAAGATGATAAAGCTTGTTCGTGCTGTTCGACTATAAGTCTGAATCTATTTTACCCCTACGTTTCTGACTCCTTTTGATATTGTTAGAGGGGTATCATGTTGGTTAGGCCATACAGTCGTAGGCTGGTACTTCTGCTAATGTCTGAAGGTCAGTATCTCTGTCTTTGTGGCATTTACCTGTAGAAGGTTATTCATTACCCTTGTGTTTACAGCCCGAAGGTGGTCTCAAGTTTTAAATTGTACAGGGCTTCTAGACCATCCATTTTTACAATGATTTGGGTGCCACCTGCATATTTGTAACAGGTGTAGTTGAAAGATTTAACCAGGTTTGGTAGAAGATTAGGTAAATGTTGAATAATAGAGGGAATATGATGGATCCCTGAGGGCCATAATAGTATTGTCTGTGAGAAGCTGATATGAAAGGTGAAACTAACACGAGTTTACCGTAGCAGCTGAGAGGCCAATACTTCAATGGGCATTATCTAAACTTCCTTGGCAATGTTCATAAATAGTATGCCAAACAAGAATTTGCAGTGTGGAAAATTGCACAAGTGTACAGAATATGGAGTCATGTTGTCCTTAAGCAAGCAACTTCCTTGACCTTTCCTATTCCTGATACGTAAGTAGAGTGGGTGTCATTAACTTATTAACTTAACCTACCAGCCATTCAGATGCAACATCCAATCAGGAAACTCCAGATTCCAATATGGAATACTGGTCTGGTTAGCCTGTTGTATTAGGCTAGAGTCATCACAAGTCAGGTGAGACTAACATTTGACTGACATTCCTACAGCATATATCCTTTCTAGGGGAACTGGACTGTTGTGAAATATAGCTTGGTGAGGTGATGTATCTACTCTAGAGATATTTATTTTGTTTTCAGTAGCCAGATAATTTGTTAGGGTAATACACCAGGTGCAGAGGGCTGCAAACACCCTAACTAGCAGTTGTGTGAATCTGAAATAACTCAATATGGCCTACCACGTCACAAAGGGCGGCTATAATGAAATATCGTTTAACAATGGTTTAATATGCAGATAGGGCTACAATAGTCAACACAATGAGGATTCATCTCTTGAATCAACTATTGTATAAACTATATTCAGGGCATCCAATACTATATTTGACATCTGTAGACAGATCCACAATGTATTAACACCTTCATGTGTGAAACCTTAGGTGCGTTCGGATGGGCAACATGTCAGGTGAGAGAGTATTCTTTGTGTAGAAAATAACACCACATGACCTCCAGCTCCTTGACATTTTATGGTGGCGATAAGAGGTAAAACAAAGAGAATTCAATGCTGTGCGTCGCAATAGGAGATGAACCGAGAAAACTGGGAGCTGAGAATATTTGGGAGGGAATATTTTGTTGAGGCTGTATGCAGATACATATTTTGTTTCCCAGGACATAAAAAGTGGCGACTACAGGTGCATACCACAAGGCATAGCTGAGGGAAGCGTGCAGCTAAAAGGCACCTACTCGTTGTGCGAGGCAAGTCTATATTGTAAGCCTTTATTTGGCATTGCTGTTCCCAGTCAGTGAGCTTGTAGTATATTAAAGGCTTGGCATACAGGTGGGAGAGACAACATTTTTTTCTATATAGAGTACTTTATTCTGCCTTTTAGACCTAGGATATGAGATGTTTGTGGTTTACCGTAAAGGAAATCTATAATAATCATAGTGTATTCCTATTAGAGATATTTCAATGGGACATTGATATATTAATTGCAAAACATGGATTGAACTAGATTTTGTAGATGAAACATTTTCAAAATGTGTTTTCTTCTTTTGATTATAAAAGTTAACTATGACATTGCTACACGGATTGAGTCAAATGTCAAGCACATTTAAAGGTGTGGTAGACAAACTCTGCAATTTTCCCTCACATAATATGGGTAATTCTTTTGCGAATTACGTGGTCTATGTGTATTGCACATGAGCTGTCGGTCACCTGTGTGACATTTGTATATAGGGTACACCTTCCACATAAAAGGCACCTGAGATATAAGCTTCATACAGTTTCTAAGTTAACACAATGAACGTTGCATCAGCAGATTGTACTGCTGAATATCGAGGCTGTGAATTATGTGGGACAAGAATATTCTGGCTAAAATATCGAACAATAAAATATTGAGAGGTGAGTGCATATAGAAGAAATATAGATTTACTATTCCTAACTCCGTATCCATGTACCATGAAGATATACACTTCGTCAAGATGAATATATGAGGACTTCGGTATGGAAAGTCAATTCTAACCTTTCGATATTTTATATTTTATGTTTTGCCCAGACATTTGCCTATTTCGATATTATGGCTTTGATATTCAGGGTGCGATGCACAACACTAGAGCATTGCGTGCAGGCATGCCATGTATATGGTTGACAATTCCTGCGAAAACGTTTCTACCTAAAAAGGGAAGTAACTTTACTGTGGTTAAACACCATGAAAACGTCAGCAATGATACTCATTTTCAAATGCACATGAAACTTTACAGCTAACCTGAAAATTAATCTAATAAAACATTAAACACACAGAAGATGAAATTAACAAAAGGAAAAGCAAACCAGAAAGCTGTTTAAAACGGCATATAGGAATTTTGCAAGACTTTACAATTTAGTATCAAAATTCGCCTGAAAGTAAAACAGGCGTGGGCTAGGATAGAGTAAAACGTAGGAGTTAAAAAAAAATCAAAAAAACAATTGTCTGAATATACTTTGCATATCGGCATAATTCAATTATATCTCTGGTGTTCAGGCAGTTTCTTGCTGCTTCCCTTCAGGTGGTTAAATTGCTCGATAGCATGATCTCTTTTATATATATTTCAGTTCTCTTTAACCGCTTGACAGAAGCACAGGAGGTGGATAAAATAAGCGTAGCCTGTATCCTACGGTAGAAAGGGATTCTTGAGACCATGATGGTCTGTTCTCTTTTACAGGGAATAGAATGAATCTCGTGCGCACTATTTTCTGCCATACCAAGTTGTGGGTGATTGTATATAGATAATACTGGGCATTCAATCAATCAATAATTTTTTTTTATAGAGAACGCTACTCACCCGTGAGGGACTCAAGGAGCTTGTGGGGGAGAGTGAGGGGGGGTTACTGTTCGAACAACCATGTCTTAAGGTTTTTTCTGAAGAGTAGGAGGTCTTTGGTTTTGAGGAGATTGGTGGGGAGGGAGTTCCAGGTTGTGGGGGCGAGGTAAGAGAAGGCCCTGTGGTGGTTCGTTGGATGCGGGGGACTGTAGCTAGTGCGAGGTCGGCTGTTCGGAGGTTGCGGGTGGGAGTGTGGAAGTTCACTCTTTCGTTGAGGTAGGTCGGGCCGGTGTTGTGGAGGGATTTGTGTGCGTGAATGAGGATCTTGAAAGTGATTCTCTTGTCTACGGGGAGCCAGTGAAAGGATTTGAGGTGTGGTGAGATTAGTTTTCGGGGAAGGCCAAGGACGAGGCATGCAGCTTTGTTCTGGATTCTCTGGAGTTTGCATTTGAGTTTGAGTGTGGTGCCGGCATAGAGGGCGTTGCCGTAGTCTAGTCTGCTGCTGATGAGTGCATGGATGACTGTCTTCCTGGTCCCTGGGGGAATCCATTTGAAGGATTTTTTTAGAGTGCAGAGTGTGTGGAAGCAGGAGGAGGTTAATGCATTGATTTGCTGTGTCATGGAGAGGGAGGGGTCCAGGATGATGCTGAGGTTGCGTGCGTGGTTTGCGGGGGTGGGTGCGGGGCCTAGGGTGGTGGGCCACCAGGAGTCGTCCCATATGGTTTTGTTGGGGCCAAAGATGATGATCTCGGTTTTGTTGGAGTTAAGCTTGTGGTGGTTAGTTGTCATCCAGTTGGCGGTGTCGAGGAGAGCAGCGTGTGGGTTGGTTTTGGCGGTGGTGGGGTTGCGGGTAGGGAGAGGATGAGTTGGGTGTTGTCTGCGTAGGAGAGGATAGTGATTCCGTGTGGTCGGAGGATTTTGGGAATGTTGGCTATGGGGATCATGTAAATGTTGAAGAGTGTGGGGCTGAGGGAGGACCCTTGGGGGAGTCCGCATACGATCTTGGTAGCGGTGGAGTGGAAAGGTGGAAGGAGGACTCTTTGGGTCTGGTCGGTGAGGAAGGAGGTGAGCCAATCTAAAGCTTTGTCATGAATTCCTGTGTTGTGGAGGCGTGTGCGGAGTGTGTGGTGGCAGACAGTGTCAAAGGCTGCGGAGAGGTCTAGGAGGATGAGTGCGACGGTCTCGCCTTTGGTCCTGGTGTCGTCAGTGCATGTGATGAGGGCGGTTTCCGTGCTGTGGTTCTTGCGGAACCCGGATTGTGAGGGGTCAAGAGTGTTGTTTTCTTCGAGAAAGTGGGATAGGCGGGCGTTGACTAGTTTCTCAGCAACCTTGGCGGGGAAAGGGAGGAGGGCGATAGTTGGAGAGGACCTCCGGATCGGCTTTGTTTTTTTTATAGGAGAGTGGTGATTTCTGCGTTCTTCCAGGGGTCTGGGTAGGTGGCTGAGTTGAAAGAGGAGTTGATTATGTCGCGGAGTATGGGGGCGATGGTTGGGCTGGCTTTGTTGTAGATGCGATGAGGACAGGGGTCGGAGGGGGATCCGGAGTGCATGGAGTTCATATGGTTTTTTCGGTTTCTTCATGTGTGGTGGGGGCCCAGGTGGTGAGTGTGGTGGGGGGGTCATGAGTGGGGGTTGAGTTGGGTGAGTGAGGAGTGTGTGTGGTGGGTGTGGGTGGTATGAAGCTGTTGTGGATGTCCAGGATTTTGTGGTGGAAGCGGCTGGAGAGGGCGTCACATAGGGGCTGTGTGTGTGTGTGGGGTCTATGTTGCTGGCTTTGGGTTTGGCTAGCTCTTTAATGATGGTGAAGAGTTCTTTGCTGTTTTGGGAGTTGTTGTCAAGGCGTGTCTTGTAGTGATCTCTTTTGGTGGTGCGTATGAGTTGGTGATGGGTGCGAATGGTAGTTTTGAGGGTGGAGAAGTTGGTTGTAGAGGGTTCTTGTCACCATATTTTCTCCGCTTGGTGGCATTTGCGCTTGGAGTTCGGGGGTGAACCAAGGGGCGTTCTTGATGTTGTGGGTGGAAATGTGGGTGGAAATTTTCTGAGGGGGCTAGTGTGTCTGCGCAGGCAGTGATCCATTTAGAGAGGTTTTGTGTTCCTGCGTTGGGGTCATTGGTGTGGGGGGAGAGAGCCAGTTGGGAGTTCAGGCGTTCTGTGGGGATCTTGTTCCACATGCGGTAGGATGTGGCGTGTTCATGGTGGTGTGTGGGGGGTTTGGTGAAGGAGAAGTAGACGCAGTGGTGGTCAGTCCAGTAGAGTTCGGTGGTGTGGGTGTAGGCTATATGTTGGCTTGATGTGAAAATTGCGTCGAGCGTGTGTCCTGCTTATTCGGAGTGTATGGTGACCAGTTGTTTGAGTCAGAGGTTGGTGAGGTTGTCTATGAGGGAGGTTGAGTTGTGGCTTGAAGGTTCTCCAAGTGAAAGTTGAAATCACCGAGGAGGATGTAGTCTGTGGAGGTGAGGGCGTGCGAGCTGATGGTGTCAGCGATGGTGTCGCAGAAGGCGGGGCGTGGTGCTGGTGGTCTGTAGATTAGTGTAGCTCTGAAGGTGGAGTTGTTGTTAATGTGGATTAGGAAGTTCATGTGTTCTGTGTTGTCAATAGTGTCTTGGTAGCTGGTGGTGACTTTGATGGTGTCCCTGTGTAGGAAGGCGATGCCACCACCTGGCCTGTTGAGGCGGTCTTTTCGTTGGAGTTTGTATCCCTTGGGGGTGGCGATGGCTATGTTGGGTTCCGAGGAGGGGTTAGTCCAGGTTTCCGTGAGGAAGGCGATGTCAGGTGAGTGTGATGTGATGAGGTCCCAGAGTTCTATGGCATGTTTATTAAGGGGAGCGCGTGTTGAGGAGCAGGCAGTTGAGGTGGTTGTGGTGGGTGGTGTTGGTGTTGGTGTGGTGCATGAGGGTGTTGTTGCGGGGTGTGTTCTGGTTGTGGGGTGGTGTGCAGCGGGGCTGGTTGATGGGGGTGGGGGCAGAGCAGGTGAGTATTGCGTTGGGGGTGTTGTGTTTGTTGTTGGGGGGGTCGCTATGGTTGGTGTGTGGTGTGGGGGAGAAGGAGCAGGAGAAATGACAGGTGTAGCAGGTGAAGGGGCCATGAGTGTGTGTGGGGCTGGAAAGGGTGCAGGTGGGGCGAGGGCCTGGGTTCAATATGTTGTATGAATAATAATGAGTTGAAGATTAATGATGAGATTCTGTTCTTAGCAAACTTCATTGTGTCTTCTGCTCGACTTATTGAAAGTGCTTGGGTTTTCAGAACGGTTTTGAAAATCAGTCTAGTTGGTTTATCTTTCCATATGTTGGCAATTCCTAGAGCTTGAATGGTATAATTTCAGTGAGTGACTATGGATTTAAGATTGAGTTTTCCCCACTAAAAAATGAGCTGATTGTAGATTTCAAGGTGTCCTGTTTTGTGCAGATAACCTGATATCATTTTTTGTAAAAAGTCAGCTTTGCATTTGAGATCTTCCTTTAATAAGCCTAACACAAGGTGCAGCTGAGTTCTAAAAGTGTCCCTGCACCTTACATTAATCCTGATCAAGAATGGAAGCTATCCTACCTGGAAACCCTTGATGGCTCTATATCAAATCTGGCCGTAATTCTGCTGTGGTTACCTTTAAAACTGGAGTAGCTGATGGGCTATAAAGCTTTGCTTGTAATCTGCATAAACTATAGGTCAGGACACATCATTGTTTTAAGCCTTGGTTGGTGGGTATTTTCATTTTTACCCTGTGTTCTCCCCTAATTTTTCTTTGCACCCAGGTATCAGAATATAAAGATATTAAGGCATGTAGTAAATGTATCGGAATGCCCCATGTCTGTAACATTTTCCAGAGGATGTCTGTCAACTTTGTTGAAGTCAGCTGAGTAGTTGATGAAGCAGTCAAAAAGTGAGCAGTTCTTTTAGAGATAGCCTGCTGTCCCAGAAACAACATTATCACTATATAGTTTACACTGCGGCATCCGCTGCTGAAGTCTGATTGGTAAATTCCTCAATCCATTCTTCCTGTTCTTTTACTAATTACTTGCATATTCCTTCACAGGAGATATGAAATGTAAAAGATTCAAGTAAAAAAATAAATCACCAAGAAAAAGTAAAGAACCAAAGGAAAGTACTGTTTGCTTGTGACCGGAACTTAGGTGCAATTTCAGGCTTACTTCGATGGAAACCAGGTGGGATACGTCAAGCAGGTGTTGTCCAGGCCAAAATGTTACCATCTTTCTAAAAGTCAAAATCCTTCAGTGGGTGTTAGAGCTGTCAGCTCTTGGCGTGGTTTCCCCTGTCTTTTTGGCTTCTAACCTCCTGCTCTTTTAAACCTATGCTGGATTTTGTTTTTGCTGGCGTTAGGACTCTGGGCACTTTACCACCACTGACCAGTGATAAAGTGCAAGTGGTCTCTTGCTAAATGGTATTGGTGATCGGTTTATCCATGACTGGCATTTTTGACTTACTAGTAAGTCCCTAGTAACATGCACCATGTGTGCTCAGGGCCTGTAATTCAAATGCTACTAGTTGTCCTGCAGCACTGATTGTGCCACCCACATGAGTAGTCCTGTAAACATGGCTCAGACCTACCACTAGAGTGTCTGTGTATGCAGTTTTAGCTGCCAGTTCAACCTGGCAAGTGAGCCCACTTGCCAGGCCCACACCTTACCTTTTATTACATGTACGTTACCCCTAATGTAAGCCCATGGTAGCCCCATGGCAGGGTGCGGTATTTAAAATGTAGGGCATGCACTGGTGTGTTTTACATGTCCTGATAGTGAAATACTGCTAAATTCGTTTTTCACTTCTGCAAGGTTTATCTCTCCTATAGGTTAACATGTGGATTGCCGTGATTTATCTTTTAAGTGTAATTTCCCCTTGGGAGCAGATAGAGATATGGAGTTTGTCGCCTCTGAAGTTGCAATTTAAAAATAAATCTTTTGTTGAAGTTTGTTTTGTAATTGTAAGGTTGAAAATGCCAGTTTTAGAAAGCAGGCATGTTCTTGCTTATCCATTTTGTGCCTCTGCCTGGCCGTGGAATACACGTCTGGGTCAGGATGAAAGTTAGGCTGTTTGTGAATTCACTCTGGATAGTCACACAAAGATGGAGAAGGTATGCTCTGCATAGCCTGATGGGTCTTCCTGAGCTATAGTGGTGGGAGAAGCTGACACTTGCACCTGTATAGAGCTATGTCTGTCCTTGCACAAAACAGTCTCCAACCCCCTTGAGTGTGCTGGGGCCAGGGAAGGAAAGACAGGGTATTGTGCACTACAAAGACTGTCCTTTGAAGTTTGACTACTGAAAAGGCAGAAATGAGAATAAGTACTGGACCTGTGAGGCCACAACTTTAGAATATTTCTGGACTGAGGACATTCTGCCAGGAAGAAGAGCTAGATACTCTAAGTGGGACTGCCCTACTGCCTTTTGCTTTCTTGTACTGGCTTGCTGCTTGCTGCTTCTGTCCTAGGAGTGAAAGGATTGGACTTTCCTTTCTGCATCTTGCTTCCAAAGGTTCTCAAAGGGCTCAGACTGAGCTTGACTTCTGTTGGAAGTCTCAGGGACATCTAAGATTTTATCTGCCAGTACCTGGGCTCTCTTGCTGAGAGTGCTGACTTGCCAAGTGGTGCCAAATCCAGCACCTGGGCCCTTGGGAGCAAGTTATGGTGCAACAAGAAGAAACCAAGTATATCGACTCCAGAGCGACTTTGGAGCTGGTGCTGCTGTCTGACTTCGTGCCCCTGCCACCACCAGAGCTGTGCTCCTCGCTGAATGCAACAACTGCAACTGACGCCACAGGACCAATGCCGCTGCAGTGCCTCCAAAATCCCACCACAGCATGAGCCCAGAGTGCTGTCTCACTAATGTCCGTGACTACTGAATCCAACTCTGCCACAGAATCTGTGGCCCCGTAGTGTGATCGTGACACTGCAAAGTCGACACCTCGTGTCTTGACCTGCTTGACCTCTTCTTGTTGTAAGGAACCAACGTCTCACCACAGAGACTGCATCACCTCCTCTGCAACAATAAGGAACCAACAGCTCACCTCCACTGACCTAAACTAAGGAACTGATGCCTCACCTCCCAGGTAACAGTAAGGAATCAATGCTGGACCAGCTGCAGCGATGCCTCACCTCACCGACTCCGTGCAACATATTTGTTTTCTCACTTACCAAGGTACTGTGCCTAGGTTCCATGCAACTACTTGACCGGCCCACACTTCCTTGTGAGCAGCAGCATACTGTTGGGAATGACTCAGTCAAGACGTTGTGATAGACCCACATGGGAGCTATAGTGTTTCTAAGTGCTTTAGTGAGATTTAATCTTTCAAAATGTGTATCCTTGCTTGTGTATGTTGTATTTTTTGCCATTTGGTCTTGTTTTACTCAGATGAATATTGGCTATTTTCCTAAAATGATGTGGAGTACTTTTGTGGTGTTTTCACTGTGGTACTGTGTGTGTCCACATACTTTACATATTGTCTCTGAGATAAGCCTCATCACTTGAGCCAAGCTACCAAGGAGGTGAGCAGGGGTTATCTTACTTGTGTGGATCCCTTACCCTGTCTAGAATGAGGGTCCCTACTTGGACAAGGTTCAAAGCACTGCCAACTAGAGACCCCATTTCTAACAGTGGGGCATGGCTGCAGATTGTGTGCAAGATGATCGGAGCCAGATAGTGTTGCATGGGGTCACACTAAAACTGCTTATATTGGTGGGAAACAAGTCTGAAGAAGGGGGGAAGTTCACATTTTGCACCCAGGGAAGTCCTCTCATCTTTTGGGTACTTTTCCTGACTTCAGCCATTTGAGATTACATTTTTGGGACTAAATCTCTTCTTTGGAGATCAGAGTCAAGGCTACAAGCAAGGATGCCAACTGCATTTGGAATGGCTGTATTGAAGTTGGATAGGCTTTCCATGAGCGATTGGCAAAAAGGTCAGAGTGGGACAACTTGACTTTATTGCCTGGTATTGCAGAGATCTGGAAGTCTAACATTTTTTTTTAGTCTCACTGGGTCAGGATGTTTGGAGACATCTTGTCGTACCCCACCCATTGGTTGGTGAGGAGTTAGGAGTCACCCCCACCAAATGGCTAGTGGCAATTATAAATGTGGTACCTCAAGAAACCCTCCTCAGATCACTTTCTGGACCTGCTAAAGCTCAAAAGAGGACTCATATGACAGCACAAAAATGTGCTGCCCTAGAGTCAGTTGTTGACCTTCTGTGTGGCTTCAGGGATACAACAAGCTGCAGGAGTCCTTTTTCCTGAAGTGCCCAGCTGACCACTTTCAACTTGACCTGGACTGGTCCTTGCTGAGGCCTCTGCTGGAGTGTGTCTTGTCCCCTAAACGTTGTCCTGATATTCAGGTATGCTTAGCTGTTTCTAGCAAGACTTCTCCTACAACCTCTGAAAAGTTGAAAGTTGGCAACATTGTGGACTTGCAAGACCTCTAAAGCGTCAGCAGAACCTTGTGGTAAAGGTGTCTGACCATGATGCAATTTTGTTGGATCCAACTTCAGGGTTGCCCTGCCAGAGTTTTTTTAGCTTCATAAAAAGAATAAGGGCCTGATTACGACCTTGGCAGATGGGGTAGTCCGTCACAAAGTGACAGATATCCCGCCCGCCATTTTACACGTTCAATAGGATATAATGGAACTTGTAATACTGCGGACAGGATATCTGTCACGTTTGTGACGGACTATCCCATCCGCCAAAGTCGTAATCAAGCCCTAAGTGCCTGATTTAGATTTGACCAGACAGGTTACTCCATCGCAACACTGAAGGATATTACATCCACTGAAATCCCAAAGGAAATGATGGGATTTATATTTTGGTGGGAGGGAAATCCACATCCACAGAAATCTAAATCACGCCCTAAGTCTGAAGGTAGAAATCTTGAGTGGCTGAAGGTGTGAAAAGTATCTTCCTGACACAAAGACTTAGCCATGTACATTGAAAGTGCCAAGGTAAAATCTGCATCTGGGATGTACCTGCTGTATCTGACTTGCGCTCAATTGTGGTCAACCTGAAATCCCACGTAGGTCACTGTAACTATAATCTATCATCAGTGCTTATACATTTATGTTATTATTTCCACTTAAATCTTTCAAAATTCCTCATATTTAATTTTAGGGTATTTTTTCTAAATTAACGTAGGATATGTACTCTCTGGAGTTTTACATTTATTACTCAGCTACTCTGATTCTGCAAAATAGTTTACACATTGCCCTAAATTAAACCTGTCTGCGCAGTGCCATTGCTACAGACGGGTTGAGCTCATGTTAAGTTAGTGACTGTTTAGTTCATCCTGACAAGTTTGTGTTATAATTCCTTTAGGTGGGCCACTGGGCAACTGCTCACCCCAAATAAAAAGGTGGCATTGTTACATTATGATAAATGTAACCAATAATTGATTTTAACCCAAGATTACACCTGAGTGATAACAAAATGCACAAACCTAACTTAAATGTAAGTTTTTATTGGAAATATGACTCAGAGGAACAGACTTTTCAAATACATTAATTCAAATCAGTTATATACAGTGCATAAAGTTTATTAAAATAACTCTTGGATTCACAAGTATTAAATGACTCCTAAAATGTGTTGTGAATATTGCTATAGTTTCAGTTGTACTAAGGGGTGCAGGTTGCTAGTTTGCCCCCTTCTAGATTATATTAAGACTGGTGAATAATTTATCTGTGCTAAATAGCCCCAGAATATTTTGTGCACCTTGTATGGTTGAGTGCAACCAGAGCTGCCAGAGCAGGTCCTCCCTCAACTGAAACACAGGCAACCCAGGACAGGTTTTGATGTGATTGGGATTTTTCAGTCGGCTGTAGCTTGGCTCCATTGGCACGGTGAGCACAGGACCCACATCTGGGCATTCCAGTGACCATATAAGGTGTTACAAACCACAGACAAAAGGTGATGGAAGGAATGCTTGGAATAAGTCAAACCACTGGCAATCACTCGGGTAGTACTCCAACCTATCATTATTTTGTCCACCATCCCACCTCAGTTTGGTCCTAGCCATATGGAAATCAGTTTTGGACCTGTTCCTATCACAACTGCCCAGCCCAAACTGCCAGGCCAGGTCGTCCCTAAATTGGAAAAAAAAAAATGCTATCATCAGCCACAAAGCTACAGCATGTCCCTGTGAAATACTGTCTCTTTCAATTTTAAGTTTTGGACCAGGTTCCCCTCTGGGATTTGACATTCTTGTCTAAAAGGTGGCCTTTTGCTCATGAGACAGTGTTAGAAATGGGGTCTGGCAGTCAGGTACCCCTGTCCAAGCAAGGACCCTGACTCAGTCAGGGCAAAGGAAAAACACACCTGGTTAATCCCTGCTCACCCCCTTGGTAGCTTGGAAGGAGAAGAAAGGCTTAACTCAGAAGTAATGTGTGAAGTATTTGTACCACAACACACAGTAAAACAGTGAAAACACTACAAAATGGATACCAAACCAGTTTGGAAAAATAGGTAATATTTATTTAAATCAAACAAGACCAAAATGACAAGAATCCAACACACGCAAGTCAAGATATGAATTTTTAAAATAGTAAGAGTCTTACTCTATAGAAAACAATGGAAATATTGATTTTACACAAAGTACCTGGTTTGCGTAAAAAATAAAGCCACGCGGTCAAGCGTGCATCGGAAAAGTCAGCAATGCATCAATTTCTTACTTGCAAGTGAGGCTGTGCTTCGGTTCTTCTCCGTTCGGGTCCATGATGCATCACTTTTCTCCCTTGCAAGAGAGCGATTCATTGATTTCCGGACGGAGCACCTCAGATCCACGCAGGTGCACGATGATTTTGATGCCCTGGGACAATGCATGTGAAATCCGGCCACACAGTGTTGAAAAACCGTGCTGCATGGGGTTTGCATTGTTATCAGCAGCTGCAATTGAATAGTGTGTCATTTCTCCAGCCACGATGGACAACAAAGTCCAGACTATCCCCTTTGACAGGCAGAAGCAGCAACTGCAGGATAGCCCAACAAAGCACAGGCAGGGACAGCACTTTTCCTCAGCTCTTCAGCTCTTAGCCTTGGCAGAGGTTCCTCTTCGTTCCAGAAGTGATCTAAAGTCTGGGGTTTTGGGTCCACTACTTATACCCCTTTCTGCTTTTGAAGTAGGCAAACTTCAAAGGAAAGTCTCTGTTGTTCACAAGATCCTGCCTAGCCCAGGCCATGCCCCAGACACACACCATGGGGTTGGAGACTGCATTGTGTGAGGGCAGGCACAGCCCATTCAGGTGTAAGTGACCACTCCTCCCTCCACTCAAGCCCAGATGGCTCATAAGGATATGCAGGCTACACCCCAGCTCCCTTTGTGTCACTGTCTGGAAGAGATTCACAAACAGCCCAACTGTCAGTCTGACCCAGTCAGGGAATCCACAAAAAGGCAGAGTCACAGAACGGTTTAGGCAAGAAAAATGCCCACTTTCTAAAAGTGGCATTTTCAAACTAACAATCTAAAAACCAACTTCACTAAAATATATATTTTTAACTTGTGAGTTCAGAGACACCAAACTCCAGATTTCTATCTGCTCTCAAAGGGAAACTGCACTTTAAGGATATTCAAAGACAGCCCCCATGTTAACCTATGAGAGAGATAGGCCTTACAACAGCGAAAACCGAATTTGGCAGTATTTCACTGTTAGGACATGTAGAACACATCAGTACATGTGCCACCTTTAACATACACCGCACCCTGTCCATAGGGCTACCTAGGGCCTACCTTAGGGGTGCCTTAGATCTATGAAAAGGGAAGGTTTGAGCCTGTCAACTGGTTACACTTGCCAGGTCGAATGGGCAGTGGACGACTGTACACACAGACACTGCAGTGGCAGGTCTGAGACATTTTTACAAAGCTACTCATGTGGGTGGCACAACCAATGCTGCTGGCCCACTAGTAGCATTCAATTTACAGACCCTGGGCACCTCTGGTGCACCTTACTAGGGACTTACTCGTAAATCAGATATGCCAATCATGGAAAGCCAAGTACACATACAATTTCACACAGGGAGCACTTGCACTTTAGCACTGGTCAGCAGTGGTAAAGTGCCCAGAGTAACGAAAAACGGCAAAAACAGAGTCCAGCACACAGCAACAACCTGGGGAACAGAGGCAAAAGTTTACGGGACACCACACCAACGATGCCAGGTCTAACAGACTGGTTCTTAAATTCCCCTACCCCATTAAAGTGGGCAGATTTCTTATAAGCAAACTATAGTTTAATGGATATCCTCAATCACATGTCCTGCTGCACAGCTTAGTTTACAATTTTCCAACAACATTTATTAGGTCTGTCTAAGAGAGTATTGTGTTGTAGCATTCAAATAGCGCCTTCTACCGCTTTGTGGAAGCCGAAGCACTGAGCCAAAGGAGTAACACTTTGCAGCATGCAATGTGTTGTCTTTGTACTGCGTGTATGTGCGAAGTGTATGTAGTGTTGTGTTTGAGTGACCAGAAAGAAGCTCAAATCTTGTCATTTGGTGCAATGCTTAGCAGTGTGATGAATGACAGTTGTAAGACACAGGCGTGGAATTTATGATTTGTAATGTGCTGGAATCTCTGATTAGCTCTGCGGGTGGTATTAATATGAAATGATTTCTTTATATTCTGGGACCAAATGTATATGTTGACTATTCCATTAGGTCACTCACGCTGAGATTTTATTGATCTGAAGCTTTTTTTGTTTTTATTTTCCTCCGTCTTTCCCAAATATGTCTTTTGCTCGCAGCAAATACTTGAGGCAGAAGAATAAGCCCCGGCCCTCAAAAATAAGTGCTGGTGCTCAGCACTGAAAACATCAAGCGAAAATTAAGCACTGCTTGGTTGTCTCTTCTGCAAAGTGTATACTGTTAACCATATGTTTCTTTATTGAACTCCCCTGGAAGTAGACGGTGGAAAGTAATGAACAACTTTCAGGAAAAGGATGTTAACCGTGTGAGGCAAAAATACGTCCAACTACAGACGCTCAGGCACTGACACGCATCTTCGCACACAAAAACACACACGCAATAAACAGACAAAAAAACACACAATGAGGGGTGAGCAGGAGTAGCTCAGAAAGCAGTGAGCACTGCCATGAGGCGTAAGTGTTAGTGCCTCCCACACCCAAGGGGCAGAAGCACAGAGTGCCTGTCTTTGTTGGGGTGGGAGGCGAGTGAGCGTGCCTCACGCACCTAGGGAGGAGTTAGACTGCAGAGGGTGGGCCGTGTCAGAATCCGAGAGCAGCCGCTCGCGGGTGTGGGTACTCGAGGGGAGGCAGACTTTGTTTTTTACTAGTGTGAGAGCCTTTTGAGGAACCAGCATATTCCCATTTGGCAAAGGGTTCCTTTTTCAGCTATTTACTTCTCTATTGTGTCCAGTTACTAGAAACACTAGACGATCTATGTATATCTGCATCGCAAGAAGGTACTTTCTCCCCATAACCGACCAGTCCTTTTTTTGAAAACCTCTGACCTCCCGCCTCTATCTGATGCTTTTGAGGCGAAAGCGAAAAAACGTAGTAGATAGCCAGGGGGTTGGTCAGCCAGTTGTTGTACACATTCTTCCTGGCAGTTTAAATGGACAGAAATCAGGTCAAGGACATCACCGACCCCAAAGTTTAGCAGTTACTGTAGGGTTCTTTATGGACCTCTTGTGTCTGTAACTCAGAAGACAGAAGCTCACAATTAACCTATCATTGTTAAAAGGAGAGCATGGGAGAACAGAAGACGGGCAGCTAGAAAAGAGAAAGAAGAAAGGACCATTGAATGAAAGGAAGGGCGAAACAAACTTAGGAAGGGTGATAGGCAGGATGGACGGGTGAATGGGTTGATGCTTGAGTTAATGGAAGGATGCGTGAAATTATAGGTGAATGGACCTCTGAAAGGATGACACTGTAAAGGGAAACCAGGGAGGGGGGCTGGCTGGCTGGTTAGCTGGATGGATTGATGAATTAGGGTCACATGTGAGTATAAATGACGGAACCCTTTTGGCTCCTGAAGAACTCTGTAAAGCTGTGACTTAAGTGCTAGAACGTGGTGAAGTGAATGCAGATTTAGAATGCTGAATTTGCGATTGCATGCAGACGAATAAAGAAGCCCAATATATAGCTCAATGTGTGGCGTATTCATTGGGGAGTACCCAGGCTGGGGAGGACGCTACAGATGGCAAAGTCAAACCATAAATGTATTGGTGGATGGATGCATTATGCTTTCATGGGTGATGGCTGTGTAAGTGGATGGATGGGATGGAGGAAAACTACATGATGTATGAAAGAATGATGAAAAAGTGGATATCTTTGGTGGACCGAAGGATGAAAGGACGAATGGATAGATGTTTGAATGGAAGAAAGAAGGTTGCTCTTGTAGGAGGGTTGGGCTCACTTGCCTCATTGCCTAGTGCCATCAGAACGTTGGTGCAAAGTGTGGGGTATTTTTATTTTCTGGCTATTTCCTTGAGTCAGGTTAGCACGCATAAAGAATGCTTCCATTGTGCTTCCATTGTGGTGCCTAAACAGTGAAGCTTCCATGCAAGGTGGTGGAGGCTCTTTGCAGAGAATTTAATCTGTTCCATTTTATATGCCTAGGACAAACCTAGTTATACCCCCAATGAGAAAGGAGCTTTCTCTAAATATTCACAATAACAAAGCAGCACAATGTGTGTCCAGTGCGATTTGTTTCTCGATAATAAACAACCCTCATATAAAATGCCTGTGAGAAAACTGCATACTATCTGAATATTATGTAATTAGTGAAACATTATTTGAGATTTTGGTTAATTATTTTGGGAATGAGGATCCCAGAAATGTTGAAATTTCTTCTCAGGTCAAAACACAGTTCAGTGAGAAAACCTTGTTCACTCATGGCATCTATAGGTGATGGCATAAGCAGCAAACCTTTCCACAGAGAATGGTCTGTTACAATAACGCAGTATTTCATCAATATAGACAATAGAGGCACATACAAATAAGCAAAATGACACAGAAATGGTCCAATTTGTGTTAAAGCGACCAAGGGTATTACTTTTTTAAAACGTTTAGGGTACAAACAGGCAAGAAAGAGCAAGGGATCAATAGATGAAGCAGCCTGTGACCTAAACATAATTCGTGGTTTAACTCAAGAGGTCGGGGGGAGGGGGCAGCTTAACGTTATCAGTTCACCTTAGTTCAAAGTTTTATCTTAACACTTAGACACTTTTGAAGCCCTCCAAAAAATCCAGTAGGACAGGGCAGACAGCTTTAGCCGATGAGGGGTCCACAAGGGGTCCACAAGGCTGAATACTACTTCTCGGCTATTTTGAGGAAACTCGCTTGAAAAATCTCCAGGTAATCTTGGCTATTGAGGTTCCGAAAGTCAAACAAATGTTCAAGTCTCAACTTTCCGGCTGTGGTTGAACAATTTCTTCCTAATCACCCTGTTGCTCTTAAGAGGAACACTGACTCAATCTCTGAACATAGGCAAGGAACAAGGTATGGTTTAGTTCAGTTGACTCTAAGCTGTCCAGCATGTTCTCCTTCACAGGTAGCACTTCTTCAGCCTTTCGAGTCGTCTCGAAAGCTGACTAAAGGAAGTCAGCTTTCTTGATCCTTGATAGAAGTTCAACAGCTTTGGATGTAATGAGAAGCAGGTCTAGGCCTTAGCCACAGCAGACTGATGTTACTATGCACCTTTTCGTAATCTATTCCACATGCCTTTGTTGAAATATTCAAAATGTTTACTTGATGGTCCAGGGGTGCCAATCTCTGGCTAGGCACGGTCTTATTAAACAATCCCTTACAACTGGTTCTAGAAATCCCCAGCTGTGAGCAGAGACAGAGGCCAGATCAAAGGCCTCTTTCAGACTAGTCTTCTGTTTGTGGTAAACTTGTCAACATGCCAAACATTAGCTGAACCTGATGAAATACCATTTGGTCATGTACACTCCCAATTCAGTTCTCTTGTGGACAATACTAACTCTTCCTGCTATCAGTAGCTCCTCTATTGGTCTCTGTCAAAAAGGTGTGTAAAATACCCAATCACTGGGTTAGTTGCTCCCCCGATCCAAGAAAATACAACTAAAGGGGTTTACTACCACCAGGGTTCTACCTAGCAGAAATCTTGTTTTTATGATGTATATTTACAATGTATTTAGCACAAAGTTTGCCACTGCACTGGATGTTTTAAAATATTAACATTTTATAGAATTTTCCTAGCCTGAAGTTAATAATAATAACAATCAATAATAACAAAAAACCCTTTCCCAAAGGGAAAGCCACAGTTTAATTGTACTGAAAACTCTTTGTGACTAGTCACTTTTAATATTTGACACCTGCTTTTATAGATTAAGCACATTGCCTTGTTGGATCGAAGGAACACTTGGGAGGTGAGGTAGTTGAGATGTAATAGTCAAAATGGTTTATTATACCATTTGCGATTGCATGGTTTTAGGCTGCAGCCTGTCGAGCTATAATGGCTGGTCCTTTACATTCATATATGAGGTATACAAATGTACACTGCAGCCCACATGTGAGATTCAATCTTTATGCCATTGTTGTATTTTCTATGCCAAGTTGTTTTGGCTAAACCTAAGAATCAGATAAGCCAATTGGATTTTGCAAACTTTGTTCCATATTCGGAGGGTGATTGGCAGATTGGCAGGTTGAAAGTGCCCGAGTCCAAAAGTTAGCAAATTCAATCTAGGACGTGTTAGAGGGAAATCTGTTAATAAAATAAAACAAATCATTTTGACACAATAATATAAGTTTAATCGATTTTCAGCTGGGAACAACAGGTAGTCTCACATAGAGGCCATGACTGAAGTTCAAAGTTCTGGTTCAAACACCAGTAGCATTTATACTGTAAAAACCACAAAAAACTGTGGTCAAGAGTTCAGCATTTACGTAAGCAACTACAAGCAGTACAGATAAGGTAATGAGGTGCCTCTGGAAAGAAGCACTTGCACTTGTTGGCCTCATGGGTGGGCAAGTTACAGTGACGTCATTCACCATATCTATCTTTCTGCACAACAAGAGATTATGGGCCTGATTCTAACTTTGGAGGACGATGTTAAACCGTCCCAAAAGTGGCGGATATACCACCTACCGTATTACGAGTTCCATAGGATATAATGGATTCGTAATACGGTAGGTGGTATATCCGCCACTTTTGGGACGGTTTAACACCGTCCTCCAAAGTTAGAATCAGGCCCTATATGTTGCGTGCTGCTCATGGTAGCCCTCCCTTGCAAATACTTATCTGACCCTTTACACAGTTCCCCTTAACACAATATGAATGACTTGTGGTTTTTAGGACCCCTGTGCTAAGGAAGGATACACCCTTCTGTTCCACCCTGTTCATGCTAAGTGAACATTTTGAAAGCAACAGTTGATGCAGCTTTAAAGAAAAACTCTCATTCTAATGTGGGTTGGGCCTCTTATGTTTTTCAGCACAGCTAACTTAACAATGCAGCATGTGCATATGTTTCCTAAGTAACAAGTGTTTGTTTGTCCTAAATATGACCTGCCTTTTCTATTGATCCCACAGTCTGTCTTTTTTAACATGTCATGTATTAAACCTTTCACTACTTACATTGGTTTACAACTATCTAGCCTAAAATGTTTGTATTGGGATTTGGGAACTTATGTTTGTTTGTATGTGATGTATTCCTATTCTTCCTACATCATTCCTCCCTCTAGTTGATTATTCAACTACTTTTCCTACTTTCCCATCTACTAATGAAACTAGGGGAATCATCACATACCCACTACTCTGTCCCTCCCAATTTAGCTGTCAACCTTTTGCAACATGCTATTATTACCTGAAAAATAAGACACATCAAAAGCAACAACACAATCAAAGGCAATAAGGCCTTGAACAACCCCGACATCCAGGACGGCACCCATTCGATCCAGCCCTCGAACCACCCATCAGGGGCACCCCCCTCATCGATCATTTTCTTTTGTAGATCATGCAATGTCTGAATGGCCTGAGTTAATGTCCCATTGTCCATATCATTGGCTGGCACATAAAGATCCAATCTTCTTACACACCCCTCCTTCCATGGCCATCATTAAATCAAATACATATCTGTGTTGCATTAACATCAGCCTAAGGGCTCGAAGTTCTTCCTTGATAGCATTGAACCCATCTTCAATTGCATTTATGGTCTTCATCAATTCAAAGTGCGTGATCTGTAGCCAGTGTGCAGTTGCCTTCGCCTGAATGAATGGTAGGATGCTACCAAAAAATATTTGGGCATCATTAAATAGTCTATGTTCCTGTGGGACGTCTTTCCACACTTCAGTACCAAGAAACTCAGCAGCTCGTTTTGTCCGGTAAAGGTGAAGCAAGGTTGTTGGACGGCTCATGGGATGGTCATGTAACTGAGAGATGTCCACACCTGGTATCACCAGGGAGGGGATGTGCAAAGTTACTAGGGAGCAGAGGCCATTCCAGTTCGGGGGTAGTTGCATGTGGAGCTGGGCCCCACACATCCAGTAGTGATCCATCAGGCTGGTGGTGCCGCCCTGCATATCAGCGTTGTAGGTGGTGATGTTGCAGTTGAGGTTACTCCCCACCTTCATTGTCCCATTCCCTCTGAAACAAAGATAAAACTGTGTTCATTTCATTGCTATTCTAGGGTGTATG
This sequence comes from Pleurodeles waltl, assembly GCF_031143425.1. Taxonomy (NCBI): domain Eukaryota; kingdom Metazoa; phylum Chordata; class Amphibia; order Caudata; family Salamandridae; genus Pleurodeles; species Pleurodeles waltl. The sequence goes on from NC_090446.1 coordinate 1,421,745,818, forward strand.
GTAGTCCCTGTCCATGTATATCTCTGTATGTTCGCATCCCATATTTCCTGACACTGGCCTATTATCTTATTAAAGCTTAGTGGACCTTGTGTCTCTGTACCATTTATCATGGGCAAATACTGATCTTGTGATACTAAGAACTGGCCTGCCTGCGCAATCAGGAAGCAGGGGTTTAGCTCGTGCAGTAACAGGACTAACGTGAGTTGGCTGTAGCTGTGCTCTCATTCTGCATAAAAATAGGTGCAGGAGACAATGTGTAATGTTTGGGGATACCTCTTTAGGGAGATGCAATTTATCTACTCCAGCAGCATGGGAGTTTAGAGAGCATACATAACAACTAGTGTTGGATGTGGATGTGCCTATACTGTGCATGTGCTGATACCACACATTGTCAAACAAAGCAATATGGAGAGGGTGATGGTCAGTATCATTATCAACAGTTCTACGCATGCGTGTAATAATTGATATAGGATCAAATAAATTAAAATATCCAAGGGCTAAACGCAGCAAAATCAGTGCAACGAGGAGGAAAAACAAACATAAAATACATAACTTAAAAGAAGAATTGTCTAAGATTGACGCTTTAGAGGGAGGCTTTACTCCGGTTGCTTCTCCTGTTCTCCCCCCTCTTTTTCCTGCTCGTTGTCCAAAGGGATGGATGGCACTGTGAAGGGTCCATTAAATTTGCAGTTCTTCCATTGTCTTGCAAAATTGCTAAAGTTCCCAAAGGTAATGGTGTTTGTTGATTCTTTACAGGAGATGCGTTGGCGCGCTTCTTGGCTGCACGTGTAACCTGTTTAGAGAAGAACTTTGCAACTTTGGTTAGCTCAGACATGTATTCATTCATTTCAGTTTGTACAACTTCAGGTGCACTCTCAGTCTCCAACTTATATCTAGTTGATGGCACAAATGTGCTCATTGTTCTACCTGTCACTATTTGATGAGGAGTCAAATGGTGCTCGGATCCTGTGGTATTTCTCAAAGCAAAGAGGGTTAACAGACTTGGCATTATGGTGAACACAAGGTCCTGCTTCAATCCACCTTGAGAATGGGCAGACTACAACTATAAGATAGCGATAATGATTGCATCTGTCAATCATATCAATGTAGTCAATGTGCAGTTCCTTAAAGGGACCTTGTGGGCGAAGTATTGTAGAAGCTATTACCTTAGAGGTGGGATTTGGTGAATACTGCTGGCACACTGTGCAGGTGTGTGTGTACATTATAATAATCTCATGTAAGTAAGGGACAAACCAATCCTGACGTATTTGGAGGGACATATTGTCTCTAGCAGTATGTGAAGGAAGAAGTAGCTGGTTTAGAGCTATCAGTAGCAATGCTTGGGGCATGACAGGCTTCCCTGTTGATATTTGTCTGTATATTAAATCTGTTCCTGTCTGTGTGCATACTCTGGCTTCCCACAACTGTTTCTCATGCTCTGGTGCATTTTCTTGTATCTCTCTTATATGCAGATGAGCTGTCTCTGTGTAATGTCTGGATGCATTCAAAGGGTCTGAAGGTGTCAATGTTTCACTAGCTAACAAAACTGTGGTATGTGTGTCACTAAGAGGGCGTGTTGCTGCATCTTTGGCTGCCCAATCAGCCAGGGCATTTCCACAGGACACAAAATCTGAGCATTAGTGTGGGCTGCGCATTTCACTACTGCAACTGCATGTGGCAGTGTTAAAGCTTGTATCAAGTCCTCTAAAAGGGGGCGGTGCATGACAGTGCTTCCATCATACTTGAGAAATCCCCGTCTATTCCACTGCATAATGCTGGAATGCACTGTTGTAGTGACATAGGCTGAACCAGAGTATACTGTTATTGTTTCTCCTTCCCCTTGTTTGAGAGCTGCCCCTAAAGCTACTAATTCAGCAGCCTGGGCTGAATATTGAGATGGCAAAGTTATCTGTTCAGTTATCTGCAGTGTGTGTGAAGATTTGTGCTGCATCGCTCTGACCACTGCAGCACCTGTATGTCTTACTCCTGTGTCCTGATCTATTATTGAAGTTTCATCCACAAAATGTACAACATTACCTGTAATGGGGTCTTCTGTTGCTTGGCTACACGCATCTGGAGTATATGTGGCACAATCATGGGCATCATCATTAGTGTCTGAAATGGGGTGTGCAAAGAAGGTAGCAGGATTGATTTATGTGGCATTTAACCACCTTCAAGGATGTTAGTGATAATATTATCTCATAGCTTGATACTCTCCGTGTTGTTAATGTTGTTTTAGCTTTCTGAATTATTGCAAACACAGCAGGTTCAGCATACAGGGTCAAGGGTGCACCCATGACAATGGGAGCACTTTTCTCTACTACAAAGGCTGCTGTGGCTAGTGATTGTTCACAAGGGTAATGACCTTTCATGACAGAATCAAGTAGGCCACTAAAATATGCAACTGGTTTGTGGCCTAAAGGATACTTTTGGGTGAGGACAGCCGTCTTCACCTGGCCATTACAGTGGCAATTCCTTCCTCTGTTTTCTTGGCTAGTTTCTGCTAGCCCAATTTAGCTGCTGCTTTCTCTATTTTATCTTTCTCTCTCTTTTCCTTTTCTTGTCTCTTCTTACAAAAGTGTATTATGTGTGCTTGTATCTCTGTCCATGGTTTGGCCTCTAAGGCAACTATATTATCTAATTGATCCTGCACTTCAGCTGGCAGACGCTTTTTCACTACATTGAAAAATAGTAATGCATTCTGTCCAGTGACATCCCAACTCTCCCTCACTTCCTGTGTCCATTTTGCCTTCATTCTGCTAAGGAATTGGGCTGGGTCCTAATTTGGCTGCATTGCTTGTGCCATAAGGGACCCAATGTCTGGCCTGTCTGGATACATTTTCCTCAGTTGTTTCCAAACAATTCCCCTTACTCTATTAAAGGGTGCTCCATCACATTTTGGGTTGGTCAATGTCACATCCTTTACTCCTGCCTTTGTGAACAGTGTGTCTGTGTCATCTCCTATAAGGAACTTAGTAAACTCTTAATGTCCCCTATTGCAAGAGTAATCCCTGCAATATGTTTCTCCAGAGCTGCTATCCATTTCCCAGCACCCTCAGCAAGTTGTGGCAACTGTTTTTAAAGATTTTCTTTGTCCATCTGGGGCCATGGTATATATTGAGGCACCCCTGGGCCCTTAAATATCAAGGGCATTTGTGACAGGACTGTAGTCCTATTGCCAGTAGGGTGACGTGAGTCATACTTACAAGCATATCTCTGCCACACTCTTAAACTTTTCTGCATATAGGGATAATCCCAATAAGGATCCCCTGTGGCCTAAAAAATGCACATTTCTGCATTAGCCATGTCTCAGGGTTCAAAGGAACCCTCTTGCGGCCATGGTGTAATCTGTGATTCCAATCCTTCTGTCCAACCTGCTAGGTTGTCAGTAAAAGGGACAACATTATACCAACTATTTTCATACTGAGCTACTATTTAATTGGGCGTCAAATTATTGCCAGGGCATACAGGGAATGCATGTGCCATGTCTTTCCTCAGTGTCATTTTTGCTACCTTATCAAATGTTCCCTTTCTCTCAAATGGGCGTGCATGCGCCCCATCAAATACTAATCTCTGTAATTCTCTTGGCTTCTTTTGTAAAGTCTGTCCTGTCTTATTGTTTTCTTCTCCCTCACAGGCATATTGTGACTGTTCCTTGTTATGATCCTCAAGAAGGGACATTCTTTTAACATGTTCAGTGATGTCATCTAATGCCCCCTCTGATCCTTTGTAAGATTTTTCTAAATCCAGATCTTTTTCACCTAAGCTGCTGTGTGTGGAGACTGTGTCATCTAGTCCTTCTTGTTCAATTATTTGTTGCCTAGTGAGGGCCCTTGACTGCCTCAGGGGCCCTTCCTCCTTTTCCCAAGCCGCTCTTTTGTCTACCCGTCCATCTTCCTGCTCTGTGATCCACTTGCCTACACTATTCTCTTCTGCTCCTGGGTACATGAACCTCCTGTACTCTGTGGGAGAACTTTCTGGTGTGAAAGCTAACCTTCTTGTCTTATTTTTAATATTGGTACTCTTTTTTTTTCAAAACACCTTCTTTTTTTCTAGCCCCATCCATTCTCTGTGCCTCTCTTGATCCCTCATTAGGTATACCTTCATTCTTTCTAGTGGGGGACATCTCGTCCTCTAGATAAAGTGTAAATGTGGCATCTAGTGTCCCTACGTATTTAGTACTGTCCCTACCTGATATTTCCCGTGGTGTACTGGCCATTTGAGGACCTGGAGATGGGTGAACATATTCTCTATGTTTAGAAAAAGATTCTAATGGTGGGCTATACTCTGGGTCTGTATATCCCACAGCAGGGGGATGTGAAGAGGTGGGTAATGAGTGTGGGGCACCAGGTTGCAATGTATACATGCCCTGTACCTTAGCACTGCCTTACCTTAATTGCACATCTTGATAAGGGGGTGGAGGAGCCGAAGGGAGGGTCTGAGGCTTTGTATTAGACTCATTCATATTTGTTTCACAAAAGACCCTCCATTGGTCTAGTGTGGTCTTCCTTTTCTCTAGTTTATTTCCCTTTAATTTACTCTGTAGGAAGGTGCCCATGTGTTCTATTATTGTATTATCAAGTGTGCCCTCTTTGGGCCATGCATGTGCAAGTTTTAATGTTGCTTTGTGCCATTCCTTACAGTATTTTCCTATCCTTTCCCTGTCTCAGGAGAACACTTTAATCATGTGTTCTAAAGGAGACCCCATGTCTGTTTAGTGAACCTAATCTTTTGTACTATATGTTTTACACTCTAAATGGGCTTCTATTTACTTCCTATGGTATTTCCAGACTTCACATAAACTATTATTAGGCTGTGAAGGTGAACATCATATATATATATATCCCTAAACTCTGAAAGACTTTGTTCATTTATATTAAGATATATATGGTAGGTGCATTTATGTGTGGCCTAAGTGGTTTGTTTGCCTGACACAACAAACAATAATGTTATTGTGATCTATATACATGTTTATTAATTACTCATATCCTAAATTCCACCCTGGGAGGTCCTCAATAAATGCATACAGTAGGAGGTCTAATACTAAATCTGAGTCTGTTTATTATTGCAGGGAATTCATGTGACTGTTGCCCATGGTTCCACTGAAAAATTGCAGTAACTTCAATGTATTCACTTTCTGGTCACAAGGTAGCTCCAGTGTCACACATGAAAAAATTAAAACAAAATGTATTTATTTTTAGAGGCCTTCAAATGAGTGACTTTCTCTTGGAAAGACAACTGCAACAGGTTTTGTACATTTCAAAATAAACTCTTTTATTCTAATTCTGTGAAGATCCTGTTCACATCTATATGAAAGGTAGTTAAATATATTTGTATGTATAGTAGCTGATTATTCTCCTTCTATTTGTATACCTTCAATATATATGTGTATGTCCCAGTCTATACTATTTGATAACTCATCTAGCCTCCAATCTTAAGGCTCTATAGTTTCATAATGGGGATATTAGTAGTGTCAATATTTGTTATGGGGTTCATGAGGCTAGTACACTACTTTTAACTTGGAGGATAATGTCCTTGTATTAGTTCTTTGAATATTTTTTATAATTGTCTAATAGGCATTTCCCTTATGTCAATGTAGGTTGTTTTTAGGCCTAGGGGTGATATACTATAAATACCTAGGCATTCATAAACTTCTGACTTAAAAAATGATTCTATGGTATTGATATTGCTGATCTACTAAGGTCAGTTCTGTTGCAGAGGGCGACAGCCTGACTGTTATAAAAATGAATAATTAATTCAGGGATGTGGAATTAATTAGTTGACTTTTTGGGACCTGCCCAATCCAGTCAATTATTTTACTTTTGAGTATACTATTATAACTTAACCTTCATAAGAATAGTTGGTCTGATACTTATTCCTAAATTATACACTAAATAACAAATGTATATATTGACATTATTATGTGGCCACATTTCTGTCTATACATGCATATACATACACAGTAAATTGTTATATACATACACAGTAATTCTTAATTTCATACTAGGGCAAACAAAATACTACTGGTCACTTCCCTCTGGATTCATAGAGGGGACAACTTTTCACTATTTTCAACCAAAAAATGGTGACTTCCAGATTTAATATCTGGGTTAGGTTGACATGAGTGTTCTTTAAAACATACACTGATTGCTCAGCCCCCAAGTCCAACACTACTCCTGACCACTTTTGACTTACTTAGTCAAGCTCCCTGTATCTTCCGGACTTACCACCGGGATCCCTTAATATTATCTCAATTTATACACAATCTTGCATACAAACACAAAAATTACATATATTACAGTGTCAAATTTGTAAATGTCTTTATAAAATAAAAGGAACAGACCTCGTACTTTGTCCACCTCACTACCTTCCACTGAGACCCATCTGTCCCCACGAAATCAGAGATTTTTACATAAATGTTGGCATCTCCCTTACCTCTTTAAAATGTGCACAAATCACCTCGTGGAGACAGGCAGGGCCCCCAGTTCAGCAGTTGGTGAGATCAAAGTAGAACTCCTAGGCTTTTAGCTCGCCAATATGTTAGAGGGAAATCTGTTAATAAAATAAAACAAATCATTTTGACACAATAATATAAGTTTAATCGATTTTCAGCTGGGAACAACAGGCAGTCTCACATAGAGGCCATGACTGAAGTTCAAAGTTCTGGTTCAAACACCAGTAGCATTTATACTGTTAAAACCACAAAAAACTGTGGTCAAGAGTTCAGCATTTACGTAAGCAACTACAAGCAGTACAGATAAGGTAATGAGGTGCCTCTGGAAAGAAGCACTTGCACTTGTTGGCCTCATGGGTGGGCAAGTTACAGTGACGTCATTCACCATATCTATCTTTCTGCACAACAAGAGATTATGGTGGTCATTCTGACCCTGGCGGTCTTTGACCGCCAGGGCGGAGGACCGCGGGAGCACCGCCGACAGGCCGGCGGTGCTCCAATGGGGATTCCGACTGCGGCGGTAAAGCCGCGGTCGGACCGGCACCACTGGCGGGGTCCCGCCAGTGTACCGCGGCCCCATTGAATCCTCCGCGGCGGCGCAGCTTGCTGCACCGCCGCGGGGATTCCGACCCCCCCTACCGCCATCCAGATCCCGGCGGTCGGACCGCCGAGATCCGGATGGCGGTAGGGGGGGTCGCGGGGCCCCTGGGGGCCCCTGCAGTGCCCATGCCACTGGCATGGGCATTGCAGGGGCCCCCGTAAGAGGGCCCCTACATGTATTTCACTGTCTGCTGCGCAGACAGTGAAATACGCGACGGGTGCAACTGCACCCGTCGCACAGCTTCCACTCCGCCGGCTCGATTCCGAGCCGGCTTCATCGTGGAAGCCTCTTTCCCGCTGGGCTGGCTGGCGGTCTGAAGGCGACCTCCCGCCAGCCCAGCGGGAAAGTCAGAATTACCGCCGCGGTCTTTCGACCGCGGAACGGTAACCTGACGGCGGGACTTTGGCGGGCGGCCTCCGCCGCCCGCCAAGGTCAGAATGAGGGCCTATATGTTGCGTGCTGCTCATGGTAGCCCTCCCTTGCAAATACTTATCTGACCCTTTACACAGTTCCCCTTAACACAATATGAATGACTTGTGGTTTTTAGGACCCCTGTGCTAAGGAAGGATACACCCTTCTGTTCCACCCTGTTCATGCTAAGTGAACATTTTGAAAGCAACAGTTGGTGCAGCTTTAAAGAAAAACTCTCATTCTAATGTGGGTTGGGCCTCTTATGTTTTTCAGCACAGCTAACTTAACAATGCAGCATGTGTATATGTTTCCTAAGTAACAAGTGTTTGTTTGTCCTAAATATGACCTGCCTTTTCTATTGATCCCACAGTCTGTCTTTTTTAACATGTCATGTATTAAACCTTTCACTACTTACATTGGTTTACAACTACCTAGCCTAAAATGTTTGTATTGGGATTTGGGAACTTATGTTTGTTTGTATGTGATGTATTCATATTCTTCCTACATCAGACGCAAAAAAGTTAAAGTGCAACCACACATAAATGTAAATGACAAACACAGCTGTTTTGCACTTTCCACAATACTGATGTTAACAACAGCTATGTCTTTTAAAATAATCAAGCAACATGTTCAGTCTTGAGTGGAAGATTTTTTTTTTGCAAACCGTATTTATATTTTTCAAGAAAAGACAGAGGAACTGCATCAAGAACAAGATAACAACAATGACAGAAGAATACAAAAAAAAGGGAGTGTGGGCGAATCCGCATGCAGGGGATTCATACAGCAGGTGAGCAGGCCCAAAATTGCATGTAAGTGAAGTAATCAGCACTGGTAATGATACTACAAGCAGGGCATCCAACTGCTGGCAGTGGGTCAGATAGAGGCTTATATCTCGTTTTGCAGCCCAGCCGTTCTAGTGGGCCATGACCCCGGTGGAGAGAGAAGGGTTGTCAACAATGTCAGTCACATCGGTCAGCAGAAGAAAAACTAATATCAACAGGGGGGGTGGGAGAGACCGGAGGGTGGGATGAGTGGTGAGTATGGGGGGAGACAATGAATGAAGAAGAAGGAAGAGTGCATGGGGTTCATCTCGAGTTCTTCATGGAAGAGGAAAGCGGGTGGAGGAACCTGGTTGAGTCAGTCAGGAGGGGTGATAAGGCACATTGATGGCACAATGGTGTTGTGGTGTGGGAGGTCTACCAACATGGGAAGGATGGGATGTCAGAACAGTAGAGTACGGCTCCTGCAGTTTGCAAATGGGGGCAGGAGGTAGGGTACACAAGCTCTACTAGTTGTGTATGTCTCTAGGGAACTGGCTGAACTCTGGTCAGGTGGGGGAAACGGTGGGGAAGTTCCATGGGGTCCCTGTCAAAGACTTCCAGTTTATCATTGAGTTTATATGTGGATCGTTCATATACAGCCACTCTATGAAATAGTACTGCCCATTCTGTCAGGGCGGGGCCCATGTCTTGGAACCAGTGACTGATGGTGCATATTTAAGCTACTACTAGGGCGGTGGGAACCACTGGTGGGAGTGGGCATCCATTTGGGATGAAGCTATTGGAGGTAGGCCCACACCTCAGCCCAGTAGGACTAAATCTGCGGGCAGCTGCTCAGAACATGAAACAGACTTATATGCTGGACATCTCTAGCAGTGGCTGTGGTGCAGGAGGCTCATCTGGCATAGTATTTTGGGGGACCAGTACCAATTTTGTAATACCTTGACATATTAAAACTTGAGGGGGGAGTCCCAGAAAACCTAGTCATAGGAGAAGAGTCCACCCAGTCCATTGGGACACAGTCCTGCTTATGGTGGTTTGCCACTTCACTCTAGTCAAAGTCATGGTAGGTTTTGAGATAGTCTCCTCTATGAGCACTCCATACAGTCCCAACACCAGCCACATATACCAGCCCTACGAGCAGAGATAACATTGACTAGGAGAGGTCAGGAGGACTGTTGGGAGAGGGCCCCACACAGAGCAGAGGCAATGGGAGAGTCAGTGATATTTCTAGTAGTTCGCTTGGGTGAGGTTGAGCTCTCTCCTAAGCAGGGGAAAGGGCTTAATGGTACCCTCATCAAGAAGGCGGCTGATCTTTATCACTCCACATTTACTCCAAGTCTTCCAGTAAAAAGGGGACCTGACAATGTGGAAGGCAGCATTGTGCCATACAGGTGCTGTGCTGTGAAGGAAGATATTGATCCTGATAAGACTGTGAGCCATTTTCCAAGACGTGTGAAGACAAGCTCTAGTGGTCCCTGAAACCAGTGTCTAGTGGTCCTTGGCAATTGATTTTAATCTGTGATAGATGGGAGACGTGAGTAATGATGGACATGTGTGTGGTCATGCAAGAGTGTGATTGGGGAAGAAGAAGGAGAATATAATTCACGTTGAGGAGGGCCTTCACTCCAAGGGGACCTATAGTGACCCCCTTTCTCCTCGGCTGACAGGTGCAGATGAGAGGGGTTCCATTGTGAGGAAGAACAGAAGTTAGGAGACAGGGCAACTCCGGCATGTGTCTGTGGATCAGAAAGTGTCTAGACACAAAGCCTCCACATTGAACTTCTGAATCTGTGGTTTCATAAGGGAGCCGTACTTTGGAGATGAAGTTGTCTCTGAGACCCATCTGTGCCATTATTTGGAAGAGATACAGCTATTCCACTTGGTCAAATGCCTTTTCTGCATCAAAGGAGAGTGCTATTCTTTTATCTGGGCCTTCTCTGACAGGCTGTAGGACATGTGTGAGGGTTTGCAATGTACATCCTGGGGCAAAACCCACTTGAGAGGGGTGAGTCAGTTGCAAAATCACCTTACCAGTCAGATGGCTAGAATTCTGGCAAGAATCTTGAGATCAACATTAATAAAGGAAATCTGGCGGTACCTGGTGCACTCTAGTGGATCTTTACCATCTTTGGGAATGACTGTAATGGTGGCTGGGTTGGAGATAAGCTTGGATCAGTGACTTCCTTATAGGCACTAGTCAGGAGTGTGGTCAGAAATGTTTTACCTATTTTATAAAACTCCTGGGGGAACCCACCTTATTCCGGTGATTTGCCAGAGAGGAGAAGTAAAATGAAAGTCTCTAGTAAAAGTTTGCAAACCTCTTCATGAAGTTTTGGGGGTGCATCAGGAGTGCTTTTGTGTTGTCCCTGAGAATCAGGACAACAAGTTGAGTCTCCAGCTGGTGCAGTTGGGATGCAAGGAGACACCTGGCCTTCTCACCTTGTTCATATTGTCACCATTAGAGTTTTACCAATAACTTTTCTGCTGCCATTGTGAAGAGCGCATTAATATGGGGTTTGGCAAGTTTGAGGGCTCTATACTGAGCATCGGCGAGGACTCCGTGTAAGGTTGATGGAGGGCAACTACTTCCCTCTTCATATCACACAGGTTGTCTGGGTCTTGAAATTTAGCTTCAGCTGAGTCCTTCATCACAGTGCCCCTCATCGTGGCCTTCCCAGCAGCCCAGAGTACTTGATTTGAGCCTATGGAGCTCTCGTCACTTTGTAGATGTGAGATAGTAATCCCTTTGGCCCTGATCACCCTCATTTTCTAAACCAGGTACTGGTGGTTACTGAGTCTGACTGTGCCCTAGGCTCTGCCAACTAGACCTTGGGCCAGTGCTCTGTTTAAAAGGTATATGCAAATGAGGCATAATTATAATTGGCTCTGACAACCTACTTATACATCTCTAATATATGGTAGGGCATGTAGGTTTAGGGAACCCTATGTAGTTAGGACACCCATGAGTGCACTGCTGTGGTATCTGGTGTCATTGTAAAGGCTTTGGAATTAAAAGTACTTCTAAAGTCTTAAACTACCTTATGTTTAAACATATACGTCACCCCTAAAGTCTGCCATAGGTGCCCCAGGGGTTAGGTGCAGTGTAAATATAAGCAGGGGCATTAAAAAGTTGTTTTATAAGCCCTGGTGAGGAAAAACTGCCAATTCAATTTTCCCATTGTAGTACATTAGCTCCATAGGCTAACATTGGGAGGCTTTAGTTTCAAATAATAAAGTCTAGTTTTGAGTAGGAAAGAGCTAAAAGGTTCATGTTTGATATTAACTTAATAATTGGAATAAATCCAACAACATGTCAATGTTAGATTTATTATACCTGCTACAAGGAAAGAGTTTAGAACTCTTTTGAAAGTTACAAACGTCAGCCCTGGAACACCCGTTCCTGATTAGTCAGCCTTTGGCAGCCTGAGTCAAGCTACCTTAAGGAGATGTGAAGTGGCCTGGTCTGACATAAAGAAAGCATCTGGTGGATGGATTATTGTTGTAGAAGATAGCAAGAAGGGATTAGGGTGGCCAAACTGGACTTCAAAGAGTGGAAAGCCACCTGGGACAGAAACCAGACCTCTCCCATTTACTGCTCCCCAGGCCAGGTGGGAGCCCCAATAATTAAATTAGGAGAGGGGCTGAAGGGGGTGGGTTAGGGAAACTTAACCACACCAGTGGGTGGACGCAGCCAGATCTAACCTCCTAGGAACAATTTTGTCCATCTTCAAGTTTTAAAGAATAATGCTTTCTGGAAATTATTTTTTCCCACACTTCACAGGAAGTTGTCACTCCAGTGTGTGGCAACCATCATCCCATTGGCCAGGGGTACCCCTGTTTTTCAGCCCAGGAGCATGGATAAATATGGAGGAGCTGCCCAGTAACTCAGGTCCCTTCTCGAAGAAAGACTGAAGAAAAATAACTGCCCTGCTGAACCCTTGGTCTTCACCTGAAGGACCCCCACCCACAAGAACTGCACCAGCAGAACACTATGGACTTCAGCACACAAAGGAAGAGCCAGGAGTGGACTTCCTGTAAGCAACAGGTACAGAGTCCTGCATGAAGAGCCCAGCTGCCCAGTATCCAGAGGCCTTTTGAGCATTCTAAACAGATTAATTCTGGGAATTGTAGTCCCAACTACTGAGGAGCAACTCAGAGCTTGTGGAACCTTGGACCACGCTTGTGGACACTGCATGACCGCAAAGAGGACATTTGGGAGAAGATCCAGAAGTTTGAAGCAACTTTGTAAAAAAGCTCCATGAACTGTCAATGAGAGTCAAGTCTGCAATGTGGAACCTCGACCTGGTCTGAATTTCAGTTTCCTCCTGAGCTTTTCCCTGTGTATGAGACTTCCAGGAATTGACACAGACCTAGTGCTGAGCCAAGCCAACAACCTGCATAGCACGCCAGCCTGAAGAGGCACCCCGCTCAATGAGAGAAAAAGCTCATGGAAAAAGACTAAGGTCCTGATTTAGATGTTGGCATTAAGGGTTGCGTTTCTGGTTTTCTGACTGAGAACCCATCCACCACCTCATCAGGCCTCCTACTGAATTTAGATGTTGACGGTCCTACAGACGATAGTCTGCATTTGTCTCACCATCTCTTCCGAGAAACTCCACCTGCGTCGACAGCGCCATAGGGAATAGTGGATGGAAGCAAGATCCCAGCCATCTTTACCACTATGCAGATTTGGATGTGCCATACCACCAAGCCACTTTTGGCAGTCTGACCTCCACAACTGAGTAGATGGATTGGGGGGGGTTGAATTGAGATGAAAATGTACCTTTTATCACAATTCCACTTCTGATTTTGACTGGACACAACTGGACAAGACCTGCCGTCTCTGTTGCCACCAGACCATTGAGAAAGCATGACCCCCCCCCCCTTGCAGGACTTGAAGGTAGTGAACCCGCATTGCCAGAGTATGGTGGGTGAGCACTTTAATTGAGTTCAGGTCCACTGCAGTCAGATACATATCACAGTAAAGTTTTTAAAACATGGCTGGAACACAATTGTGTTGGACATGGATGGAGACACACTGGTACAAGACACATATGACACACATAAACAAATGTCTTTTTGATCTTAGTATTCATTGCCAAATGAATGCTGGCACCACAATGAAGGTATAATCAGATTTGTCAACAGTGTCCTTGTGTGCATATTGCAAGGGGACCTGTACCTGTACCTTTGATGTTGTGCTTCCCATATGGTATGTGAGTCTGTACGTGTATGTATGTGTGCAATTGGATTGGCTGGTTGAGGTGGAAAGAGCTGGAGTGGGTGATGTGGTTGTATCAGTATGTGTGCCACGTGCATATAAGTCTCATGTTGTGTATTGTTGGTTGTATGTTGTGTTGCTGTGTGTTACATTCAGTTGAGTGTTGCTGTGTGGCGGGTGTTGTTGTGATGTGTGTAGTTGTGAGTCATGTGAGTGTATTTGTTTAGCGGTGTGCAGTTGTGCTAATTGTTGTGGTTGTGTCATGTGTGGGTGCAGTGATAATGGTGTGTGTATATTGTGTCATTGATGTATAACAATGTGTGTTTTTGGCATGTGCAGGTTGTGTAGTGCTGGAATGGCAATAGATGATGGTGTGTATATGGAATCTTGAATTGTCCATTGTGCAGATGGACACATATGGCTAAAGTACAGTGTATGTGTGTGAGACTCACCTCTATTCCATAGTCACTGCCTTTGTACGATGTCCATTGGGTCCAGTTATAGGTTCCCTCCATCAGCAATCCACTAGTATGACACTGCCTGCAGAGCTGAAGCATCTAAATTGGTTCAGCTTGCCTGGTGGCTAGGAAGAGCACTCCATCGTGCCGGTCCTCAGCTCAGCTGCAATACATCTAAATACGCTGGGCAGAACACCATTGACGTGATAGTATTTTTGGGTGCGCCGCAGCAGCGCAATTGGCTGTAACTAAATCAGGCCCCGAGTCGAAAGGTAAAATTTTGACTGAGGCCTCCCACTCAGTGTATCCGACTTGGGCTCCATCACGGTCAGCATCAAACTTTGACAGTCAAGCGCAACCTGATGTCTGCGGTTGGTGCTTTTTTCTGTTAGGCACTAGAATGCACATTTTTACATTTATCTTAAAAAAATCATATCTGAGGTTCCCTACCTTGATTTTTTTTGTTTTGGTGTCATTTTAAACATAAAAATATTTCCTCCTGTTATAAATGTGAGTTAAATTTTCATTGTGTGTTGTGTTTTACTTATTTACTGTTTTGCTGATTGTTAGAAGTTGGCAGAGGTATTCATCTCATAAACAATCCAAATGATCCTGTGCCAACTCTCTGATAGCTTGGCACTGAGCAGTCAGGCTCAACTTAGAAGGCAATGTGTAAAGTATTTGTCCAATACATCATAAAGTAACACAGTGAAAATACCACAAAAGTACATCACACATGTTTAGAAAAATATAAGATATTTATCTGGTTAAATCAACGTCAAAATGATAAAGATTCAATAAGCACAACTTGAGATATCACATTCTTAGGAATCTTCAGTTGTCTTTTGGTTTCACAATGTACCTGGTTTTCATAAAAAATAACATGCATGGGGACCGCAGAGGTGGGGATGCATAGAAAGAGAGGATGTGCGTCAGATTTTCCGGCGCAGCACAGATGATGTGTCATTTCTTTCTACGCTGCAAGGGGCTTTGCGTCGATTTCCTTCGCGAAGACTTGGTTCCTCACCACGATGTGGACATCTTTTTGATGCCCAGAGATGATGCTTGGAAATACTGGGCATATGGTGATATGTTGAATTTTCTTTCGCACGGCAGGCGCTGCCTCGATTCTTCACTCTGGAAGTTGGGCTGTGTCGTACCGGTTCAGGTTTGCGTCAAATCTGGTAGGGCTGTGGGTTGAATTTCTGGTCGCAAGGCAGGCGCTGCGTTGAATATTCACTTGGAAAGTCGGGCTGTGTCGTTCCGGTTTTGGCTGTGCAGCAATGTTCTCGTCGCAAAGCAAGCTGTGTGCCGTTTCCAGCAAGTTGTGCATTGTTTTGTGATACACAAATAGTTCCTGGAAGAGAATAAGTCTTTGTGGCCCTGAAACTTCAGAAAACAGGAGGCAAGTTCAATTCAAGCCATTAGAGAGCACTTCTCAGCAAAGTCAAAGGGCAACAAGGCAGCAGTGCAACAACAGGACAGCAGTCCTTCTCAGCAAAGCAGTCCAGATGAGTCCTTTGGGCAGCCAGACTGATCCTCTGTACAAGTTGCAGGTTCAGGTCCAGAAGTGTCTGAATTGGTGGGGTCAGGGACCCAGTTTAAATACCCCAAAGTCCCTTTGAAGTGGTGAGACTTCAAAGAGTGGTTTTGAAGTGCACAAGTTCCCCTTTCAGTTAAGTTCTATCTGTCTGGGTCCCAGTAGAGGGTTTGGCAGTCCATTGTGTGAGGGCAGGCACTAGCCTTTTAAATGTAAGTGTCAGGACCCCTACCCTTCCGACCCAGGAGTGTCCTGTGTTTGTGGTTCTCTGGGTTAAATGCACAAGGAAGCTGTCAACCAGCCTAGCCCAGATGTTGATTGGAGACAGTCACAGATAGATTTTAAAGGCAGTGAAATGCTCACTTTCTAAAAGTGGCACTTCTAAAATAGTGATATAAAATCCAGCCTCACCAACACGTAGGGTTTTCCATTACCATTCTGGCCAGACCAAATCACAATCTACCACTCAAACATTATATGAAGGTAACCCTAATGCTATCCTTTGAACGGAGCAGGCCTCACAGTGGTGGAAAACGTAGGAGTTTTCCACTACCAGGACAGATAAAACACACAAGTACTTGCCCTGCCTTACCTATAGCACCCTGCCCTATGGGTTACCATTAGGGGTGACTTATATGTAGAAGGGGGGTTTAGGGCTTGGCAAGTACTTTTAAATGGCAAGTCAAAGTGGCAGTGAAAATGCAGACACAGGCCTTGAAATGGCAGGCCTGGGACATGGGTAAGGGCCTACTTATGTGGGTGGCACAACCAGTACTGCAGACCCACTAGTAGCATTCAATTTACAGGCCCTGGGCACATGTAGTGCACTTTACTAGGTACTTACAAGTAAATCAAATATGCCAATTGGGTATGAGCTAATGTTTCCATGTTTTTAGGGAGAGAGCACATGCACTTTAGCACTGGTTAGCAGTGGTAAAGTGACCAGAGTCCTAAAGCCAGCAAAAAAGAGGTCAGAAAAAGAAGAGGAGGAGGGTAAAATGCTTTTGGGGTGACCCCCTGCAGAGAGGTCATTTCCAAAATTGATATTAAATGTTTACACACTTTTCTCCTAAGTTCATCCTAACTGCGTGTGGGCCAAACTACCAGGGGTTGAGCAAGAATTAATTTACTGAGACCTTGACTGGACATTATGTGAGACTATGGCCTATTACTAAGTGTAGTGGCCTGTTTAGGACCAAGTGAACCATAGTATGGTCAGTGGCTGCTGCCTCAAGGATGGTGCAGCCTGTGACATAAGGGAGAAGCTGGCTTCAGAGGAAGAAATAGTCTATGCAGGCTTGTGTGCAGTGTGGGCACAAGAGGAAGGTGTATTCCTTGTCTGAGAAGTTCAGGAGACTCCATGTATCTACTAAGCCATGATCTAATTTGAGGTCATACAGGACTGCTCTGTCTGTGCCTGTACGGGTGTCTGGTCATCCTGTTCATCTAGCACTGGGCCCAGGGCCAGATTCCACTCACCACCTAGTAGCAAGGTGGCATGGCCAAAAGTCATGTGTCTGCAAGAGAGATCAGCTAAAAAGTAGGTCATGTCCATGTTAGGTGCCTCAATCAAGTGTCTGGTCAGGGAACTGTATAAAGGCCACCTGTCAGGAGGTCCTTCACCCCAGATTATTGTGCATGATACCTCCATAGAAGATATTGACTGCCAGAGATGCTACCGCATTTCACTTTCTACTGAAAGATGTTATCAAGCCAAGTCCAGGAGAAGAGATGCTGATGTTGCCTGTGTTAACCTTTCACAGGAACATTGCCTCCCAGGTTTTTTAGGTGACATATTAACTATGGTAGGAAAGGTTCATTTTATTATTGTTCTTCACAACATTCATTTGTGCTGTTGTGATAATCTGTGTCTTTATTTTAGATATGCTAAGCTGAGGCTGTTGAAATAAAATGTTAGGGAGAACGAAATAGGTCTGTTTCAAATTACCACAATGTCCCCGAATCCCTGTTTAGGGACTGTTAGTTACCTGTATTTCACATTCAGGTGTTAATGCAAATGAACCAAGTTCACTAGTATCACTCAAGGATTTGAAAACAAATTTTGCAAACTTAGAGTCTTTGTTTACACAACTGTACAGATTCCTCATGAGGCTGATCAGGTGGGTTGGTGTTAGCACGTCAGAGCCTTAATAAGTAAACTTACAAGGGGACGCGTTTAGGTCGACGGATCTTTGGACCAAGTTCGGGGACTTCCCAGTACGAGATGTCTTTTTGGCATCACAAATCAATAGCTCAATAAACCAATCAATATTTTCAATGACTAATAAGCAACCCAATCAATAACATTTATCAAGAATCAATAAGTTGAACACACCATGACCTTTCAGTCATGAATAACCACACCAATTTAATTAAGTGTTAGGATATTGATTTCCCTATTAGTTACAATCTAATGTCATTTCTTTTACTCTCATTAGCAATTCATCTCATTAGTAACTCTACAGATTTGCAATTAGAACGCAATTAATCAATGCATAGAGAATATTCATTCAGTATTAAACACATCATTAATATGAAGCAACTTAGCAAAGTCTCAGTAGTACATGATTCAACAAAGCAAGAACTCAGTCATTTGTCTATTTGCGTAGGATATTTGTGAACACCTTAACTAACCTCAAATTAGCATTAGCATGTTGGACCTCATGCAAAACATTTTAGCAAACACGAATTTGGAAAACATCTAAACTATGGCCTCTATCAAAAGAGCAGTTGGTACCTAAAAAGAAAAGGCAAACAGACAATTACAATTTTGCATCAGATAGTTACCAATCCAACAGATCAGCAAACAGCGTCAGTCTTCGTCCTCAGGACATCAGCCGGTTCACAATCAGCAGGGATAGGATGGGACAAAGTCTTGATATAGCATAGCTAAGGAATAGGATCTTCCCTCATATGGAGGAGAAGTAAGTATCAGGTAGGAACGTGTAAAGGATGGTTTTAAGTATCAGGACAAAGCAAAAGAGTTAAAGAGTTAAAGTCTCTGTGAAGTAAGTGGAGTCTCAAAATTTCTGCACGCCAAGCTCCTTGGGTCATTCCATTAAATCAAAACTGTCTAATTTGCCCTTAACTCCTCATTAGATAATAATTGGTGCATTGTTATCTCTGTCCAATAATCCTTCACACATCTTGCCAGAATTTTCCACAAACCACAGACCTCACGTCGCGGTTTGCTCCATGTTATTGACGTCTTCATCGGTTGGAATATCCGGTAAGAAAGGTTACACTTTGCGCTCTAGTCAGTATCTCCATTGTTTTCTCCTACTCCAGCTAACCTTGCACCTGTTACAAATTACACTGTTGCATTCAGCAAGAACGTCTCCTTGAACAAGTCGGTTCTCATGAGAAAGAATTTACTACGGCTGCACACACATAATGTCTGGAAAAGTACAGCTTCATGTCCTTCAGGAAAACAGCATGTTAGAAATGGGATCTTTGGTTGGAAGTCAGGTTACCCCCTGTCCAAGCAAGGACCCTCACTCTAGTCAGGGTAAGTCACACACAATCCAAATTATCCTGTACCCACCCTCTGGTAGCTTGGCACTGAGCAGTCAGGCTTAACTTAGAAGGCAATGTGTAAAGTATTTGTGCAATGAATCATACAATAACACAATATAGCACCACAAAAATACACCACACAGTGTTTCGAAAAATATATAATATTTATCTGGATATTTGCAGGTCAAAACAATAAAAGATGCAATATGAAATTGTAGAGATATCACTGAAAAGTGATGTAAAGTGTCTTAAGACTTTAAAAAGTAAACAAAGTCTCTTTCAAGCACAAAGTACCTGGTTTAAAGTGGAAAATCTCCGCAAAGGGCCGCATAGGAGGAGATACGTGGAAAAATGGTGTGTGCGTCAGTTTCGCCCCTTCAAACAGGCACTTGCGTCATTATTTTTCACACGGGGAAGTTGTGCGTTGTTTTCTGGCGCGTGGACAGTCTCCTTCTGTGGTTCGCGGGAATACCAGATGTCCCGGGGTCTGTGCGTGGAATCCTAGGCTTGTTATCCGGCTGTGCGTCGTTCCGGTGGGCTGTGCGTGGAATCTTCTCCCTCATGGCAGGCGTTGCGTCGATTTCCTCTCTGGAGGTCGGGCGTCGTTGTCCAGGCGAGGCCGTGCATCAGAGTTCCGGTTGCACCGCAGGCATCGCGTCGAGCGGCATCTTTCCGGATCGGCGTGCAGTGAATTTTTCACCGTGGAGCAAGCTGTGCATTGAATTGTTCGGCGCACAAGGCGTCCAGTTGAAAAAGAGAAGTCTTTTTGGTCCTGAGTCTTCAGGGAACAGGAGGCAAGCTCTATCCAAGCCCTTGGAGAGCACTTCTGCAGCAAGGCAAGAGTTCAGCAAGGCAGCAGGGCAACAGCAAGGCAGCAGTCCTTTGTTGAAAGCAGTCAGGTGAGTCCTTTAGGCAGCCAGGCAGTTCTTCTTGGCAGGATTTAGGTTCTGGTTCAGGTTTCTTCTCCAGCAAGTGTCTGATGTAGTAGGGCAGAGGCCCTGTTTTATACCCAAATGTGTCTTTGAAGTAGGGGAGACTTCAAAGAGTGGCTTAGAAGTGCACCAGGTCCCCTTTCAGTTCAATCCTGTCTGCCAGGGTCCCAGTCGGGAGTGTGGCAGTCATTTGTGTCAGATCAGGCCCCCTACCCTCCCAGCCCAGGAAGACCCATTCAAAATGCAGATGTATGCAAGTGAGGCTGAGTACCCTGTGTTTGGGGTGTGTCTGAGTGAATGCACAAGGAGCTGCCAACTAAACCCACCCAGACGTGGATTGTAAGGCACAGAAAGATTTAAGTGCAAAGAAATGCTCACTTTCTAAAAGTGGCATTCCTAGAATAGTAATATTAAATCCAACTTCACCAGTCAGCAGGATTTTGTATTGCCATTCTGGCCATACTAAATATGACCTTCCTACTCCTTTCAGATCAGCAGCTGCCACTTCAACAGTGTATGAGGGCAGCCCAATGTTAGTCTATAAAGGGAGCAGGCCTCACAGTAGTGTAAAAACGAATTTAGGAGTTTTACACTACCAGGACATGTAAACTACACAGGGACATGTCCTGCCTTTCACCCACACAGCACCCTGCTCTAGGGGCTACCTAGGGCACACATTAGAGGTGACTTATATGTGGAGAAAGGGAAGGTTTAGGCTTGGCAAGTACTTTTAAATGCCAAGTTGAGGAGACAGTGAAACTGCACACACAGGCCTTGCAATGGCAGGCCTGAGACAAGGTAAAGGGGCTACTTAAGTGGGTGGCACAACCAGTGCTGCAGGCCCACTAGTAGCATTTAATCTACAGGCCCTAGGCACATATAGTGCACATTACTAGGGACTTATAAGTAAATTAAATAGTCCAATCAGGTATGATCCAAGGGTACCATGTTTAAATGGAGAGAGCATATGCACTTTATCACTGGTTAGCAGTGGTAAAGTGTACAGAGTCTAAAAGCCAGCAAAAACAGTGTCAAAAAAGTGGAGGGAGGCAGACAAAATGTTAGGGGTGACCACCCTAAGGCTGTCAGGTCTAACACAGCACATTACACGTTAGAAAAAATACAGTTTAATATGAGACCAGGCAACTAGGCCCAGACCCTTGCTAAGCTAAGGCCCTTTAATTAATAAGCAACTCATAATACATAACTCAAATTATGATATGCTAATACAAATTCAAAACATTAGTACATAATTAGTTGAGAATTAACAGCTTTCATTAGTCTTTGTATACATTGGTAGCCACTCCCCGTGGGCACATTTCAAACGTGTGCATTATTTTCTATGTTAACACATTTTCTATGCAGCTTCATCACACAATATTTTGCAAGCTTTTCATGTTAATATTGCTTTTTAGAGACACACTCCAACATTGGTAAACCCATTTCTTTTAATATATTCCACAATTTACCATGATCAATGCAGCTGAAGGCCTGGGTATAAGCCATAAGACAGAAATGGACATTGTTCTGAAATTCTCTATCTTTTTCAATTATCCATCATGGGTTAGTGATGTGCTCACGTATTTATCTTTCTTTATTGAATCCAGCTTGTACATCTGTTGATTCACGCTTCATGTATTGTTGTAGTCTTGCTTGTAGTCTTGTCATGTAGTCTTGCCATATATACAAAACATTAAAAGCAGTGGCAATGATAAAACCCTCATAGCTTTCAATCCAGCAAAAGTAAAAGCCATTCGAATGTTAACTATTTGTATTATGGAAAATAATTACAAAAAATGACAAATTCATTTTAGCAGCTGCTCTGTTACAATTCTGTGAATTCGTACAGTGTACAATGTAATTCTTTTCTCAGAATAAGCCAAGTGGGCTACATATAAGAGGCTACAGAGAAAACAATGTTAATATTGTCTATCCCACAACACAATCAAGGCTGTCTTGATAGGCTCTTGTTCCTTCATTTTATAAAAAGGGGAGAAGCCAGTTCAACTTGGTCCTAGGTTTTTGTGCAAAAGAACATGAATTGTCATATTGTACCACTGCCCTCCAGTGTGAGTGGGTAAAATTGAGACAAATGAGCGTCCCATTTGGCACAATAAGATCTGTCAGGTAGATCCCTAATCTAAACTCTATATATGGGATTATCTCATATCTGGGTATAACATACCTTCGGTATAGTGTTCTAAGTAGTTATTAATCAAAGGGCTTAATGTAATGATGGACTTTCCTTGCTAGTAGGCTTCCTTGAGAGCCTGGGAACTCCCAGTATTGATTTTGCTGGGAACTTCCCATAGATGGTTTAGGCCTAGATCATTGAGTGTCTTACGTACATTCCCTATTGCCCTAGAGCATTTTGTGCACTTTAGAAGTAGTACTGATTGAAGATATATTGTCATTTCTCTTTAGCTGAAACCAACATAGGACCGGGTAGAAAGCAGCATTGGAGACAGGCTGAATGTCCAGCTCCCCAGACAAAGGTATCAATGGAGTACCTTGCCCCAATTTTAGCAAAGAGCTTAAAAACATATTTTGACTACTTGGAGTTCCTTAGGTTTGTGATAGTCCTAGATCTCGGCAACGTAAAGTGCTGTCGCAATCACCTTCTACCTATAAACTTTAAAGATGGCCATTATTGCGATCTATTCTGTTAGGACCTTAAACAGACTTGCAGCATGCTTTGAACTTAACTATCAATTTTTCTATATGATCACACCAATTGGGAAATGCAAGCCAAGGTAATTAAAATGGGCAAACATTTCTAATGGTTCCTCATTTAGTACAAATTAATTTTTTGCTGGCCCTCACATCATCACCGTGGTCTTGGGTTTTTCCACATTATGGACAGTTCTTTTCTCCTGCAGTACCCAAAGAATCTCTTAAAAATATAGTGCATGGAGTTTGCCGTGACTGATAACAGTGCTGCATAGTCTGCATATATGAGAATAGGGTCCTTTGCACCGTTTAGCTTGGGAACATCCAGGCTTTGCCCATAGCAACAGGTACTGCTTATAAATATGCTAAATAAAACAGGAGCCAAAACACAGCCTTGACGTAGTCCATTAGAGATGGGGAAACACGGGCTGCATTACCTATTGGGGCTGAAACAGACCCTCGCCACGTTACAGGAGTGAAGGTTTCTGATGGCAAAGGCGAGTTGAAGGCAGACTTTAGACCAAAGAAGGTACGATATAATAGGCATTTCACAGATGTAACATATTGTAAGATATTTGCCACATATTAGGTGTAGGCGGAATACTTGCTACAGTCCCCTCCCGTATTCACTCTGGCAGAAATCTCAGATCCAAGTACTGCAAACGTGTTTTTAATAAATGGGATGAGGGAAATCGAACATTTGCTTTTGGTTTAAAATGAATATGTTCTTCTGCCAGAAGACACACAGTTCAAGTGTCGGCCCCACACCACCAAAGTGCTAGCAATCCGAGGCCTAAAATTTTACTCAGAAGCCGAAGCTATCAGGATGTTATTTAGGGGTCAACAGGGGTTGTCTCCTGCCTTCCCTCTTTCGGCCCCTGACATTGCCTTTGTGATTGCTAGCCTCAGAGGAAGTAATAATATGGCAAAGAGCACAGGGGCAAATCCTTCTAGTGGGCATGGTCTCCAACCACTTATTTTTCGTGCTTATTTTTAACTACACTGACAGTAAATAAAAGTCTATTATGCACAATTAGTGTCATAAAAAATGCTTGTTCCTATCTCCTTTCTAAAACCTGCTTGAAAGATAATATTTAGTTTGCCTCTACCCCACCCTGTAAGTAATTTCACAGTACCCATCCTAATATTGCCTCCACTCCATCAAAAGGGAATTGGTCTATAATTGGAGGGGTCATTAGGGACACTTGTTAATTTCGTGAATCAATATGTCCAGTCACCACAATTGCCAGAGGCTTTGAACCCTAAGTGGTGCAGTGAAGTCCTTAGCCGAAATTCCAGCCCAGAGTGATGTGTTGGCTAAAAATAATTGTACTTTTTTACCAATCTTCTGCTTTATGGCTCTTAACACCCAGGACAAAGAATATGCATACTTTCAAAGCCTTAGAACGATTGTGACTAAGTGAATTGAATTGAACATGTTTTCAAAGCGCAGCTGTCACTCCCAAGGGAGCATCCTGGTGCTATTGTGGGTCAAGGGTGATCTTCAGTCTGTTAGGTGTGTGAACATCAGACCAGTGACAGGAACCATTATCTTAAAGGATGAGGAAACAGCAAAGGGTATCAGATATTCCAAAACGAATGTAAGTGGGTGCAAGTGAGAACGTGTTGCTATGCTTGTGTCTGTTACTGGACCTGTTATACTTCGGTAATTCATGACTTTTAGAGGCACCCATGGCAAAACGCTGAAACCGGCAGAACCAGAGAGAATTACTCTTTATGGGATACCAGTGACAAAAGTCTGGCACACTGGAGATACATTTTGGCATAGGGCACCCATGGAAAAAATGTTGCCATTTGCATACTGGAGGAAATACTTTGCATAGGTGGCATTAATACAACAATATTGGAAATGGTATATTATATGTAATGTTTGGGCCAAAGGGGAACTGTAAAGAAAATGCCCTTTTTATGTGGGCATCCCCCCTTATTGATAGATTTTATTGTTGGCATATCGACTCTTAAATCTGGGGCACTAACATCCAGTACCCAGTGCATGTGTTCTGAGTCCTAAAAACTTGCTGAATTGACAAATCCCTGATTGGCATACTTAACTTACCTACAAGTCCCTAACAGATGGTACCCTGTGTTTCCAGGGTCTGTAAGTTAAATGTCACTGGTGGACTGCAGCACCTATTATGCCACAGCTAAAGTGACAATTCAGATCATGTTGTCAGGCCTGCCCCTGCACCCTCAGTATGCAGTTTTAAAACTGCAAATTGGACCTGGCAAAATAAAGCTTTTGGCAGGCCTAAACCTGTCTTTTTAACACTCACATGCCACCACTAAGGTAGGCCCATTGGGTACGGAAGGATAAATAAGGCACTATGGCATTAGAGTCCTTTTTTGGATGGAAACGCCTACCTTGCATCTCATTGATGCAAGGTGGGTTCACGTATCCCCAAAATTACTTTAACTCCAATATTTTGGCACTAGATGAGTTTAGCGGCAACATATAAATATGGAGTTAAGTTTGCGCTGAATTAGCATTAAAACAATGACACTAAGTCAGCACAAAGTATAAATATGGACCTTAATATTTAATGAGTCTCTTTGTGGAGCATATGGCTTTTTAGCAAATTCTATCAAAATTGTGCTTTAAAATGCACTATGAAACCACATTTTTTTTAAAATATCTCAAGGGGGAGAAACCCACCACTGATCCTAGAAGAAGTCAGACACATTTGCTCACTGCACTTCAGGTAAACGTTCCCTTGGCACATTATGTTGTCACCTTAATGTAGGTTATCTTTAATAATCTTTAATACAGACATATGTATGTGTTGCTTGTTCTATTAATTATATGTTTATTGTGAAGTTTCAGCATTGTGATTTAATGACGGTAAGGTAATATGATATAGTTTCCGGGGAAGATTTAGGGTCAAAGTTCAAATGATTTCACTTGGTCTGATATCACCAAGGTAACAAAGTGTGTGATGTCACTTCCCTGCCATTTTTGTGAATCAACATTCAAGTTGGGGTGCCAAATACCAGAGCTTAATAGTTTTGATTCTACCTTATGCATGTTTAATCCACCACCAGACAATTCCTGCCTCTTAGGTCCCATTTACAGGTCCTTTTTAGGGTCGAGCCTGGAAAACATGCTCTAGCACACGCATCTCACTTGTGAGACACTATTGGTAACCTGCCCATTGATTACTATTAGTTGGCTTGCCTGGCATTCTTCTTTACAGCCTTGCAATCCATCACTGCAGGCCTGGCATAATTTCGGTTTCTCTCTGTAAAGCAGGGACCAAGCATTGATTGCTTCAACATAATCAGTGCCGTCCGCTGCTCTCTAAGTGATTGAGGTACTATTTTGTTCTTTTTAACTTTTAGTGCAATGCAAACAGAAGGCATGTGACTGGTAAAAATGTGTCCAGCAGGACAAACAAAATCACAAAGATTTATTTTCTATAGTTAACCTTCTTTTTTTTGCCAAGTCTTCTTTTTTCACTGTGCATTCATGTTTTCTTTTGTCTTTGCTCGTGGGTGCTGTTCAAAATATGATTATCCTGTTCTAAATACTGCAAAGTGACATTGTTTCTTTCTTATGTGCTTTTTTCTGAAATGATGCTTTAATACATACTCATGCAGTAGACCCCAATCCATCCCATTCCAATGCATGCCATTCCACTTCACCTCACCTCACTTCACCCCATACCAATCAACCCCACACAATACAGTCCACCCCAGACTATGCTAATACACCCAATCTCAACCAAACCACCAACCCCAGTCCAATCCACTCAAATCAGCCCACTCCAATCTGCCCCACTGCAAAACAATCTGCCCACTCCAATCTGCCCCAGTCCAATCCAAAACAATCTTCCCTACTCCAATCTGCCCCACTCCAATCCAAAATATTCTGCCCCACTCCAATCTGCCCCTCTCCAATCCAAAATAATCTGCCCTACTCCAATCCAAAACAATCTGCCACACTCCAATCTGCCCCACTCCAATGCACCCCACTCTAATCCATCCCACTCTAATCCATCCCACTCCAATCCAAAACAATCAGGCACACTCCATCCCACTCCAATCCAAAAAAAACAGGCACACTCCAATCTGCCCTACTCCATTCCAGTCCACCTCACCCCATTCAACCCACTCCATATATATTCACATAATGCAATCCACCACAACCCACTTCACTCCAATCCAATCCACCCCACTCCAATCTAATCCATTAAACCTTGCCCCAATCCAATCCACCCCACCTCCCCTATTCATCCCGCCCCAATTCAATCCACCACAATCTAAAAAGATCTGCCCCACCCCAATCTGCCCCACTCCAATCCACAACAATCTGCCCTAGTTACATTTGCCCCATTCTAATCCAAAAACAGTCCCATGTTAATCCAATCTACCCCACTCCAATCCACACCACTTCATTTCACTTCATTCCATTCCACCCCACCCCACACCAGTCCATCCCACTCCAGTAAACCCCACTCAATCCATCTCACCCCACTCCAGTCCTCTCCACCTCAATGCAACCCACCCCACTCCAATCCGATCCAGCCACTTCAGTCCAGACCACCCCAATCCAGTCCAATCCAGCCCAGTCAATCCAATACACCAACTACAATCCACCACACGTTAATCCATTCTAATCCATGGCACTCTAATACACCCCACTCCAATCCACCCCAAACCAATCAATCTCACCCCATTTCAATCCACCCCACTCCAATCCACCCTATCTAGTCCACCCACTCCAATCCACGCCTCTCCACTCACTGCAACCCACTCTACCCCAACCCCATCCACCTCAATCTAATCCAGTCCAATCCACCCATTACCTCAATTCAGTCCACCCTATTCCAACCCATGGCAGTCCACTCGACGACACTCCACTCTACAGTACTACACTCTATGACACTATACTCTACAACACTCCATTATATGACCTGGCACTCTACGACACTCTCTGCCACTGAACCATTGAACTCTACTCCCCTGTATTCCCCCAACTCGACTCTATAACACTCTGCTCCAACTAATCTAGTCTAGACACTGCTATACAACATGGCAAAACACATTGCTAAAGCCAATAGCTCTTTTATAGGTGAGAACTATTGGCTTTGCCAAAGGCTGCTCACCCCTGCTTTCCCCCTTTGTTACTGTTTTTCTATCTTTCTCTTCCATCTTTCCTTCTTTTGAGTTTCTTCTCCCTGGATCAAAGTCTGTTGAGGGAAACATAAGTGTGGATCCCTAACAATAAGTGCTTGTAGTCCCCACCTGCAACCACCAACCCAAATTAAGCACTGAATGCCGGGCCCATGGATAACTTGAAGCACCAGCCCCTTACTGTTTAGTGCTGAGTTTTTTGTCCCAAGCGATAGAATAGGTATATTAGCATTCACTAAACTGCGCCTGCAAAACAATCACTTTCAGGAGTTTTTATCGTAAAAAGACGAGTTTGGTTTGTGCATGTACACCACTCCGGTTCATTTGCAACGCACGCTGTTGCTCAAAGCTTGTGCTGCAGTGTTTGAAACATTTATTAATTTTCAGAACGGATTTATGAGGTACCAGATGCTTTAGGTAGCTCTGAGGTTTCATCACCAGCGCTCAAAAGACCCGAAGTTTCCACGTGAACTGAAGAACAGAATTAAATGAAAAAATATTATGTTAGTGTTAAAGGCTGCGTCCCAGGATGGGGGTTATCTTCTGCACCCTATATATTAAAACTCTTTCCAGTCCGTCGGAAACTAGTGATGATGGTTAGTGGCTCTATCTTAACTATTAATTAACGAATAACAAAAAATAACTTTAGCGTAGGCACACGCAGCTCTAAGACATGACTCATGAAATTGATGCTAGCTGTTAACACCAATATTTTTCTTCTGAGGAATGATGCACGCATTCTTCATCTTCCGCCCGTTCGCGGCTTAGTCTCAGCATGCCGTAGCTTTAAGAGGGTCACGTGCAGGTAGTTGGCATTCTCTCATAGTGCAGCCATACAAAGAGTGGCCTATATACCAAGGGCGCCGGAAGAAGCGTTTACTCCTTTCAAGTGTATAATGTGAGATCCTATCAGCCCTGGGCTAAAAACTGGCCGCAGACTGCTAATCCAGGGCTCCAGCCAGTTCAGGTGAAAAAACAGGAAAACGTATCTATACATGCCCGCATCCCACGGCTGAAAACATCATCCTATTTGCACTGGGCAATTGCTTGTAATGCGGGATAGAGTGAGAATAGTCGGTCGACTGCACAGACTGAACTTTGTTAAATGCAGTAAACAGAAACCGTGTGCAAGTCACTTGTTCTGAATGCAACAACTGGATCAGAATTGCATCTTTCTTTGTGGGTGTTGAAAGTGCTACTATTATTTTGCGGTATGATACAGCTACAGTACTTTTATGAGACACTATGTCTGATAGGCACGTCATAAAAGACCACTTTTGACATTATTTTAATTCCAGATTATGTTGGCATATACGTCCTACTAACACATGCTTTTCTTTGGTCCAAATCACTGGTCAACTCCTTTTTTGCATCGAGTCTCCTGGTTGTAAGGTAAGGAATTGGCAAATAAGATTTTGCTCCAGCCTTTATCACGTAAATATTTTGATCCAGTCTAAACATAGAGAAATAGATTGTGAAAAAAAAAATGTTTGTGTGATCGATACATTGTAAATAATTACATGTGTGTAATATATGGGATCCCTGCCTTACATTATCAGGAAAAACAAGGCACCAAGAAGTTAAGCGGTTTGAGGGAAGTTTTGTGGTGAGGCCATGTATTATAAGGAATGAAATACCTTCTGCTGTACGTTTGAAAGATATTGTAACTTACCAAGCAGTTCTGTGACCATGTGAAGGAATCGGGCAGAAGTCTGCCTTTATAAGGACATGTAACTCTGAATATCTCTGAATATTCTTAAAATGAACAGCAGGTGTATAGTATTCCTATAATACATGGGCACTCTATCACCCTTCCAGTAAACTGCTAAAACCTTTGGTGTCTTCCTCTTTCGCATTAAAGAGATAGTATAATTGCAGACATAAGGGAAAAAGCAGAATCCAGTGCAATCTTAATCACTCCAAAAACTGCTAATAATCTGTAGCAAACATTTTTTGTAATTATGTTGGTGTAAAACGTTTAAAATGATGAGATTTACCATAGGCAGATAAATACAGATATATGGCCAGATGTATCAAGGTGTTTTGCATTCGCAAACGGTGCGAATGCCCGTTTGCGAATGCAAAAAGCCAGTTCAGAATGTATGAAAGACATTCTGAACGCAATTTTAAGGAATCGCTAAAATAGCGATTTCTTAAAATTGCGACCTGTTTAGAGAGTCGCAAATTGTGACTCTCTAAATAAGAAATCGCAAATAAGGATTCCTTATTTGCGATTTCTTAGCACATGTATGAAGCCATTCCTAAATGCGATTTGGGCATTTAAGAATCGCTATTTACCACCAGGTTGAACCTGGTGGTAACCATGTGCAAAATTAAAAAACGCATTTGAAATGCATTTTTAAGATATACATGTAAAGCACACATGCCCTTTTGGCATGTGTGCACCTTACATGTCCTAAAAAATAACTTTGGGGTGCAGCAGAGGGGGCCTTAGGCCCCCAGCACCCTGGGGTTTTTCATTTCCAAAATTGCGATTTCTGGTTAAGAAATCGCAATTTTGGAAATGCAAACACTTCGCAGATATGGGCCAACAGGCCCATAGGTGCGAATGGGGCCAGTATCGCAATTTGCGATTCGGTAATAGCATTTGCGATTTTTAAGAAATCGCTATTACCGATTCGCAAATATGATACATGGCATTTCGCGAGTCAGAAATAGGGATTTCTTAAAAATCGCTATTTCCGAATCGCAAAAGGCCTTCATGATACATCTGGCCCATAATCCCTTTTTCCTGTAATGACTTTAGTGGGTACAGTAAAATTATTACAGTAAATATCTACTTTCTGCTCATCACTCTTCCTTTGAGAACAAAATTTAAAAGGACGAAAAACCATTTTTAATGTTGCAGGACCTAATTTTAAGACATCCACATAAAATACTAAATGAAACTTTTTTTCAAAGGCAGAGGTTAATTTGGAAAAGATGCCTGCATCTTACTTAGTACACCCCTTCTGTACTGTCTTTTCTGAAAACAGAAAAAATGATGCAAAATGAACATGCCATGTTCTTTGCACCTGTGTAATGTTAGCAATACCTTCTTATGTGTTTTTTTCGCCATAATCATATACTTGGTGAGCAAATGCCCCTGAGGATAGAACATCACCAAGCAAAAGCAAATGTACACTCCAGCTTCTGTTGACAAGATGGAGAAATGAAGAAAGAACACATTTCTGTCTGGCAATATAGTATGGGTTTTATCAAATATGGCCAGGAGGACGGATCAGCTCTGTGACTGAATCTGCACTCAAACTGAATCATTACAGGCAGTGTCTTATATAGACTCAAACCACAATGTAAGGCATGCATATTAATCAAGGTGTTTGCTTAATACATTGTTATCTCCACTAATTTCTTCTTAAAGCAATAGTTTCCTGCAAAACATCTAACCACACGTTACAAGAATGCAACTGTTGTTCACCTGCCATGAACACATTTTTGCTAATAAGCACAGTGGGGGTCATTACAACCCTGGCGGACGGTGTAAAAGGTGGGGTAATACCGCAAACAGGCCGGTGGACAAAAAAGGGAATTACGACCTGGCGGTAACCGCCAACAAAGACAGCCACTTTAACACTTCGCCCGCCACGGCGGTACAGACAAACAGCGTGGCGGTCACCAACAACAGACAGGCGGGGGACAATGTACCGCCCACACGATTACAACACACCAATCCGCCACCTTTTCCGGGGCGGATTCACCGTGGATAAAAACACGGCGGAAACAGCCTTTGCTATGGGAAAACGCTCACCTCAACACACTCCACGAGGAACGGCGACTCCATGGAGCTGGAACTCCAAATACTCCCTGCCCTTGTCGTTCTGCTCCTCTACGAACAACAGCGACGTAGGCGCAGAACATACCGGTGAGTACTGCATCTACGACACGGGGAGGGGGGAGGCAAAAGTTAGGGGGACACCCACCAAACACCCCCACCCTCGCATAGTACAACATACACACCAATGCAGTCAAAAATATCACATTAACAACCCACAATCCCCCGGAAGAATGCAAAGACAAAGCGAGATCCGTTCAAATATTGTAATGTGCCAATATACATGTCATATAAAAGTATACTGATTCATATCTCGAAATCTGTCATTTATATATACAATACAAGAAGTAGTGCAGATATGTACACAACAATGTCCATGCACCAACAGTCCAAAAATGCATGGGCGAGGCCCACAATAGATACCTGACCAAAATCCGAGAGAACACAGCCGGGGCATCAGATTGAAACACTACAGGCACCTCAGGGGGAAGGGAAGGGGGGGCACCTCAGCCACATGACTGCAAAGCCAGATCCACGACGGGGCTCCATGCCCATTGATGTATCCTGGGGAGTGCAAAGCCACAGTCTCTCAAGTCTATACAGTGGGTGGCTTGCCCACTGTGCCATCCTGGGGAGTGCAAAGTCACAGTCTCTCAAGTCTCTACAGTGGGTGGCTTGCCCACTGTGCCATCCTGGGGAGTGCAAAGCCACAGTCTCTCAAGTCTTTACAGTGGGTGGGTTGCCCACTGGACCATCCTGGGGAGTGCAAAGCCACATTGATGCAAGTAGATGCAGTTCTCAACTGGTACTGGGTGGGACTGGTGGCCAGACTGGATGAGTCTCCCCGTGAAAGTTCCTGTCCTGTCACTGTCCCAGCTGCACATGGGAGAAGGATGCCTGATGTGGCAGCCTATTCATACCCACACAGTGTTTGCCCTGATCAGCGGTCTTCACCATGGCGGTCTTGGCCTTGTTCAGCGGTGCTTTGCCATGGCTGGCTCTGGACTGTTCAGCGGTCTTCACCGTGGCGGTCTTGGCCTTGTTCAGCGGTGCTTTGACATGGCTGGCTATGGACTGTTCAGCTGTGCTTTGCCATGGCTGGCTATGGACTGTTCAGCGGTCTTCACCATAGTGGTCTTGCCCTTGTTCAGCGGTGCTTTGCCATGGCTGGCTATGGACTGTTCAGCGGTCTTCACCATGGCAGTCTTGCCCTTGTTCAGCAGTGCTTTGCCATGGCTGGCTAAGGACTGTTCAGCGGTCTTCACCATGGCGGTCTTGGCCTTTTTCAGCGGTGCTTTGACAGGGCTGGCTATGGACTGTTCAGCGGTGCTTTGCCATGGCTGGCTATGGACTGTTCAGCGGTCTTCACCATGGCGGTCTTGGCCTTGTTCAGCGGTGCTTTGACATGGCTGGCTATGGACTGTTCAGCTGTGCTTTGACATGGCTGGCTATGGACTGTTCAGCGGTGCTTTGCCATGGCTGGCTATGGACTGTTCAGCGGTCTTCACCATGGCGGTCTTGCCCTTGTTCAGCGGTGCTTTGCCATGGCTGGCTACGGACTGTTCAGTGGTCTTCACCATGGCGGTCTTGCCCTTGTTCAGCGGTGCTTTGCCATGGCTGGCTACGGACTGTTCAGCGGTAGCCTGAGATGGCGGTTCAGATACTGACATTGGTGTGTGGCATGACGAACTCCACACTGGACATTGGAGTGTGGCATGACGAACTCCACACTGGACATTGGGGTGTGGCATGACGAACCCCACACTGGACACTGGGGTGTGGCATGACGAACTCCACACTGGACATTGGGGTGTGGCATGACGTTCCATCATCGTCCAGCGGGGCTGTGGCATCCTGGTCCCTCCTGGGCACTGACTGCGGCGGTGGTCTCCTGACCAGTAATGATACTTGGGCCCTCCTGGGCACTGACTCTGGCAGTGGTCTCCTGACCAGTGACGATACTTGGGCCCTCCTAGGCACTGACTCTGGCGGTGGTCTCCTGACCAGTGACAATACTTGGGCCCTCCTGGGCACTGACTCTGGCGGTGGTCTCCTGACCAGTGACGATACTCGTGCCCTCCTGGGCACTGACTCTGGCAGTGGTCTCCTGACCAGTAACGACAGTGCTGGCGGTTGTGTCTGGACCGCCGGAAATGATGGCGCACTTCTCCGCCGTGACACTCACAACAGGCTGGGCAGACTTTCTCGAAACCTTCCCCACCTTCTTTGGAGTTACAGCTGACTCACCAATCGCCTTCGATCCCATTTCACTTGTTGTCCCACCAGGAATCTTGACACGGTCCCGTCGTCCACTCTCCAATTTCGGTGCCTTTACAGGGGGTGGGCTGACAGTGCCTTGGCTCCGGGTCCTACTGCCTGCCCGGCTGGACGGTGCACTCCAAAAACCTGGAACACGCACCACTGGTACTGGAGGATTTTTGGCTGAGGCGCTACGATGGGACTGATGAACTGGAGGGGGGGGGGCAAACAGGTCAATTTGACAGAGGGACAGTTTCTGACGGACACTGGGATGGGTAGTCTGGGAGTGGAGGTAGAGGAGGTGGTTGTAGGAGCTGTCACTTTAGGTGTTTTGGGTGCAGGTGGGGGTACTGGAGGCTGTCGTGAGGTGGATGGATGTTGGGTGAGTGAATGCCGGCGTTTGTGTACTTTGGGAGGGGGCGTCACAGACACACTGGGAGAGGACACAGGGGACGTGTAAATGGCAGTGGAGGTGGTGAGTGCAGGTGAGCGGCTTGTGGTGCTGGGTGTTCTGGTGCGAGTCCTAGTGCCTGTAGATGTGGTGCATGCAGGTGTGTGTGTAGACGACACTGGGAGGGAGGAGGGAGAGGAGGAGGAGGGGGACACAGTGGAGACGGTGGATGTTGCTGTGTCTATATGGGTGTGATGCTTGTGTGAGTGCCTGTGGTGTGTGTGGTGCCTATGTTTGCTTGAGCTACTTGTGTGTGTTGACTTGTGTGCCTGCTGGTCTGTAGGTGTGCTTGGGATGGGCTGGGGTACAGGGGATTGGGTCTTGGTGGAGGACGTTGGAGGGGGGAGGCTGGACACAGGGACAATGGTTGCCATCAGTGCTGAAGCCAGAGATTGCAGGGTTCGCTGAAGGACAGCCTGACCAGAATGAATGCCTTCCAGGAATGCATTACCGTGTTTCAACTCTCGTTCTACACCCTGGATGGCATTCACAATGGTAGACTGCCCAACAGTGAGTGACCTGAGGAGGTCAATGGCCTCCTCACTGAGGGCAGCAGGGGTGACTGGGGCAGGGCCTGAGGTGCCTGGGGCGAAGGTGATGCCCACCCTCCTGGGTGAGCGGGCATGGGACACATGCTGAGGGGCTGCTGGAGGGCGGTGCTGGTAGGGGAGGTGGCGGCTGTACCTGTAGAAGTGGGGCGCACAGATGGTGCCCCCACCACAGGGGAGCTCCCATCGGCGGACGAGTCCGTGTTGCTGGTTGGTGATCTGGTGGCCGACGGGAAGCTCCCCTCGCCATCCGTCCCACTGGTGAATTCAGAGTCTGTGGTGTGGCCCTCCATGGCCATGTGGGATGCAGCTCCCTCGTGCTCCGGTGCCACTGTACCTCCGCCTGTTGATGCTGATGTACAAAAGGACAGGGAGAGCAGTAAAAGGGGGGAGAGAGAAGAAAGAAAGTTTTAGTGCATGACATACCGGTACCGTTGGCGGACAAGACAGACGCAGCAGCCCCATGCATTACGCCGTGCTCCTGACCTCTGCACATGCTATTTCTGGGATATGGCCTACATGGCAATGGTAGTAATCTGCCCACATGGATGGCAAAGGGGCAACTATACATCAACTTCCCTCTGTTTTGAGCTGGGGTAGAGTGCCACATGGCCTACATAACGGAGGGGCCTTGCCTACCTAACTCGCCCTGGTGTAGGGACACCCACAACCCACCACCCCCACCCAAACACCTCCACTGCACGCAAAGTCCATATGATGAGGTAGTACTCACCCCCTTGTGTCTGCTGTAATGTCCTTAAGCGCCCATCCAACTCCGGGTAGGCCACCGCCAGGATCCGGAACATCAGGGGGGTCATGGTGCGACGGGCACCCCTCCCACGTTGGGAGGCCATCCCCAGCTGAGCCTCTGCCGTCTTCTTGCTGCAGTGGCGAATGTCCTCCCATCTCTTACGGCAGTGGGTGCCCCATCTCTGGTGGGCCCCCAGGGTCCGGACTTCCTTGGCGATGGCACGCCAAAGGTCCCTCTTCTGGTGGGCGCTGACCTACATGACATGCACAAGGAAAGAGGACAGTCATTACCTACTGCACCGTCGTCGTGATTGGCCCCCTCCCAACTCTATCCCTGTGGCCCATTCATCCCCATGCATAACTGTTCTATGTACTCTGCCTCCTTCCCTCATCCACCCAGCCCTCTCCACCCAAGCCTAGCCCATACAACGTGCTCCCTGTGTACTAACCTGTTGGTCTGGAGGACCGTAGAGTAGCGTGTACGGGGGGAGGACCCCATCCACAAGTTTCTCCAACTCCTGTGCAGTGAAGGCAGGGGCCCTTTCCCCAGACGCAGCAGCCATCGTCGCTTCCAGACCGAGGTCACAGCAGCACTAGCAGTGTAGGTCCTCTCCTGTCGAAGGTCAGGTATCTAGTGATTGAAGAGATAGAAAATGGTGGTGACGTCCGCGGCGGGGCGCATCATCATCGCCAGCGCACCTGTTCATTGGCTCCTGGGACCCATAGGGTCCAATGTTAACCAATGCAGCATTGTGCCGCGCTCTATGACCGCCTACCGCAACGGTGTCCAATGCCAGCGCAGTTACCCCACAATCCCATTGTCCCAGTTTAGAGGTCAGGCAGCCGCCATTTCAGGGGCCCACATGGCTTCAATTACTACTGCGTCACACATACCGAGGCCTACACTCAAAACCTTTCCCGGATGGGTTAATTGTCTGTTGTAGTCTTGTGTGTGACTGTGGGTACATACCTGGAGGAATGCTGACAGTTTCTTCGCTGTTGTCCTTCTTAGGCACCGTCAGTTGGGACATACTGGAAGATGGCGGAATCTGCCGGTGTACCGACCGCTGGTGGACCTGTTGACAATGGAAGAGCGACATGTCATCGTGACCTACCGGTTTGACCGTGCCACAATCCAGGAACTATGTACCCAGTTGGAGCCAGACCGGATGTCACCAATCCGCCATCCGACTGGAATCCCCCCTGACGTGCAGGTGCTGTCAGTGCTCCATTTCCTTGCAAGTGGGTCTTTTCAGACAACAGTGGCCATGGCATCAGGGATGTCCCAGCCTATGTTTTCCAACGTCTTGTCCAGAGTGTTGTCTGCCCTGCTGAAACACGTAAGGAGATACATCATTTTCCCTGAGGTGGAGGATTTGCCTACAGTGAAAGATGATTTCTATGCCCTTGGACATATCCCCAACATCATAGGTGCCATTGATGGGACCCATGTAGCTATGCTCCCTCCCCCGCAGGAATGAACAGGTGTACAGGAACAGGAAGAGTTATCATTCCATGAATGTCCAGATGGTCTGTTGGCAGACCAGTACATCTCGCAGGTAAATGCTATGTTCCCTGGCTCTGTGCATGACGCCTACATCCTGCGGAATAGCAGCATCCCTGATATGATGGTCAACTCCAGAGGCACCGTGTATGGCTATTGGGGGACTCTGGTTACCCCAACCTGTCATGGCTATTGACCCCAGTGAGGAATCGCAGGACCAGGGCAGAGGAACGGTACAATGAGGCTCATGGGTGGACTAGGAGGGTGATCGAGCGGACCTTCGGCTTCCTGAAGGCCAGGTTCAGGTGCCTCCATATGACTGGTGGATCCCTATTCTACTCACCGAAGAAGGTGTGCGACATCATCATTGCATGCTCCATAACTTGGCATTGCGACAGCAGGTGCCTTTTCTGCAGGAGGATGATCCAGATGACGGTGTTGTTGCAGCGGGGGAGCCTGTGAAGCCTGTGGACAGTGATGAGGAGGAAGCTGATGAAGATGAAAACGACAACAGGGAGTCAGTCATACAGCAATATTTTCAGTGAGACACAGGTGAGTACATTTTCATGTTTCACATATTATTAACTTTCACACGTCTACCTCTATCCTGTACCTACATTTCACTCCCTATTTGTTAACTGAGTTGTCCCCTTCCATTTCAGTTTCACTATTGTGGTAACCTACGTGTCAACAGCTTGCACCCTTGAAAGGCTTGTGATGTGTGACATTGGTATGTTGGCCTTCCAATAGGTAACCTTTTTTAACACTGTAATTTACAATATAAAGTTCACAATCATTGACTGACTCCAGTTTTATTAGTGTTTCAAGGGTGTTTATTTAAGTGCATAACAATGAAGGGGGGTTGTGAAACGGGGATGGGTGATGGTGGAGGAATGTCCATGGCAGAGTCCAGTCTATTAGTCTCACAGGTACATTGCACATCTGGCCATTGGAAGCGGAGCTGGGGCAGTTCCGATTTGGACAGGGTAACAAAGTGGGACAGTGGGAGGACGATCAGGGTGGTCTTATTTCCTGGCGGGGTCCTGCCATCTTGCTCTGTCCTGTTCCTGGATCTCAGGGCCCGCTTGCGTGGTGGTGGTCCGTCTGCAGGGGATGGGGTGCTGGTGTGTTGGTCCTGTGGCGGTGCCTCCTGTCCACTAGCGCCGGCAGAGGTGGTGGGCATTTCATCGTCCAGGCTAGTGTCAGGGGCCCCTTGGAGTGCCACGGTGTCCCTCAAGGTCTTTTGAATGTCCTTTAGCACCCCTACATGATGCCCAGGGCGGAGCCGATGGTCCTGAGCTCCTCCCTGAACCCCAAATACTGCTCCTCCTGCAGACGCAGGGTCTCCTGCAACTTGGCCAGTACCGTTGCCATCGTCTCCTGGGAGTGGTGGTATGCTCCCATGATGGAGGAGAGGGCCTCGTTGTGAGTAGGTTCCCTTGGCCTGTCCTCCCTCTGTCGCACAGCAGCCCTCCCAGTTCCCCTGTGTTCCTGTGCCTCCGTCCCCTGGACCATGTGCCCACTACTACTGCCCCCAGGTCCCTGTTGTTGTTGGGGTTTTGGGTTCGCCTGGGTGCCCTGTAGTGGTGGACACACCGCTGATTGACCTGTCCTGGGTAGTGAGGTTTGGGCCCGCTGGGTGGGTGCTGTGCTGGTGTTCCCAGAGGGTGGCAGTTCGGTGTTGGGCTGTGGCTGGGCAAGGGGAACAGACTGTCCTGAGGCCCACGATGGTCCGGGCTGGTCATCAAGATCCAGTGGGGCAGAGCTG
The DNA here is from genome assembly GCF_031143425.1 of Pleurodeles waltl. Classification (NCBI taxonomy): domain Eukaryota; kingdom Metazoa; phylum Chordata; class Amphibia; order Caudata; family Salamandridae; genus Pleurodeles; species Pleurodeles waltl. The sequence continues at coordinate 1,421,784,627 of NC_090446.1, forward strand.
CTGTCGTCACTGTGGGCCTCTTCTGGGGGTGGAGTGGTGTTGTCTGGACCCTCTGGTGTGGTGACGTTCCTTCGGGTTCCTGCGGGGGTATGAGTACATGTTTATTGCATGTGTGTGTTTCATGATGTGCAATGTTTGGGTGTGCGTGTACCCCAGTGCAGGCATTCCTGTGTGGGGGCTTGTGTGGTGATAGTTGGGGGGTGTTGTGGGTCTGTGCAGTGGGCATGCTTTAGTGATGGGTATCCATGCTTAGTTAGGTCATGCAGGTTTTGGGATTGGGATGGGTGGTTGGTGTCGTGGGTAGATAGGTGAGGATTTGGAGTGATAGGGGAGGGTGTGAGGGTGGGGGTGTGTGATAGCATGCAGGTAGGGTGGGGGATATGATAGTTGAAAATTGACTTACCAGTGTCCGTTCCTCCAACGACTCCTGCGAGGCCCTCAGGATGCAAGATGGACAAGACTTGCTCCTCCCATGTTGTTAGTTGTGGGGGAGGAGGTGGGGGTCCGCCGCCAGTCCGCTGTACCGCGATGTGGTGCCTGGATACCGTGGAACGCACCTTCCCACGTAGGTTGTTCCACCTCTTCCTGATGTCCTCCCTATTTCTTGGGTGCTGTCCCACAGCGTTGACCCTGTCGACTATTCTTTGCCATAGCTCCATCTTCCTGGCTATTGATGTGTGCTGTACTTGTGATCCAAATAGCTGTGGCTCTACCCGGATGATTTCCTCGACCATGACCCTGAGCTCCTCCTCTGAGAAGCGGGGGTGTCTTTGGCGTGCCATGGGGTGGTGTGTGTGATGTGTGGGGTGGTGTATGTGTTGATGAGTGTGGTGAGTGTAGTGGTATGTGGTGTTTTGTGCATGGGTGTTGTGTGGGTGATGGTGTAGTGTGCCTCTGTGTGATGGGGTTCTCTATTCTGTGCTGTCTCTCTCTGGCCTTCTCTCGGAAATTGTTGTCGTAGGGGTTTGTGTGTGATGTGGGTGTGTGTTTTATATTGTATTGGGTGTGTGGGAGTGGTGTGTGTATGTGTATCAGGTGTGTGTATTTCAAAATGTTCAATGTGGTGGTGTTTTGTATATGTGTGTGTATTTTGAGCGCAGCAGTGTGTACCGCCAATGGAATACCACGTTTGAAAGACCGCCGCGTGGATTCGTGGGTCCTAATAGCATGGGCGTGTTTCTGTTGGCGTGGAGGTGGAGGATTTGTTTCCGCATGTTTATCGCTGACCTTTGGTGTGGCGGTGTTGTGTGGGTGTCTGAATTTCGGCGGATTCCGAGATGTGTGTCATAATAGCTGTGGCGGTCTACCGCGGCGGTGTATTGGCGGTCTTCTGCACGGCGGTAAGCGCCTTATACCGCCAAGGTCGTAATGACCCCCAGTGTCTTCTAATCTCATGCTCTGAAGCATATCAGCATGCCCACCCTATGCCTCTACAGGTCTGCAAAAACACATTATTTCTCAGAAATGTGTAGACAACGTGGCCTATGACTCATCCTGTAACCTATTTTAGCTGTGTTACTAATTATTGTATCTATTACAACTCATGTCTGTCTTTCACCCAGCACCCCTCTCTGTCCTTGCTCTCTATTTTGACATTGTAAACAGCTTGAGACTGTGTTTATATTTGACCACTTGCAAGTCTGCACTTTTTCCCGCTGATCCATGCATTAGAGAAAGTGGTCTTTCCTCTTTTCTATATTTCCATTACATTCTCCCCTTTAGTTGAATTTTCAACTATTTCCTTTCCTTCCCTTTTTATGCATCCATCAGTGTGTATATGTTCCACTCAACATCCCGCACTTCATTGACCCATCTAGTGGTAAAAATCCCACCCAACTTCAGGCTAACCCTCTTGTAGCATCCTATCACTAACTAGAATATACAATACATCAAGAGTATCACCACAAGGATATGCAGTAAACCTTTAAACAGTCCTGACAGCTAGGATGGCATCCAAGCAAACCACCCAGGGAACCACTCTTTGGGGGGCACCCCCCCTCGACCGCCATCTTCTTATGCAAGTTATGCAGATTTTGTATGGCCTCAGGTATTGTCCCACTGGCCACATCGTTAGCCGGCATGTATGTACAGCAGGCAGTCCAAGTTTTGATACAAACATCCCCCTCAGTAGCCGTCATCAAATCTAACACATACCTGTGCTGCATGCGCATTACTCTCATAGCTCAGGACTCTTCTTTGACTGCATGAAAGCATATAGTGGTGCTTTTCTGGACTGCAAATGCTGCAGTAGCCAGTGCTTGCTCATATGATTAGTGACCTTTCCTGACGGGATGTAGCAGCCCACTGTAGTAGGCAATTGGTTTGTGTCCCATAGATGTCTTTTTAGTCAGTAATGCTGTCATTGTCATTCCATTACAATGATACAAGAGGTAGAATATTTTGCTGTAGTCGGGTGTACCTAATCCTAGAGCCTTTGTGTTTGCTTTCTTGAGCTCCAGAAATTGAGTCTCTCATTCATCAGTCCAGTTTATTTTGGTCGCATTTGTAAGGGACTATTTTAGAGCAGTCAGAAGTGGTGCAGTTTGGGTGTCATAATCAAATATCCACTGTCTCATGTAATTACAGAGCCCTAGAAACTGCTGCATTTGTTTTTTAGTGGTGTGTTTAGGCATGTTTCTGATGCTCTCTACTCTGTCATGTGTTACCCTCCTGACATTTGGGGTTGTGTGTAAAAGGGATTGTCTCCTTGCACCATTACTCCTCCCACCTGGACTTGTGTTTGTCTTCCTGTAGTGTTTCTGACACCATGGGGTATTCTCTGTGGCATTAGCCCCTGCTGTGCGGTCCACTGAACTTGAGGGACATGTGGAAGTCCTTGTATCACTTGTTGTTGGGGCCCCCATTGCATCTTTTGCGGGATGATCCATCCTTGTGCTTGCCCATCATCCTTTCTTCTTCTACATTCCCAGGCAAAATGACCCATCTTACCACAATAATAACACTGCTGTCCTACTCTTTATCCTCCTTGTCTTCTTCCCTGTGCTAACCCTTGTCCTCCCGAAAAACTTCTTTGTCGCTTTCCCATGTTACTTGCTGGCTGCCCTCCTGGTGCCTCCACATGCACTGGCGCTGCAACAGCTGTTGGTTGTGCTGTCACAAGTGCCCCTTCTATACTCAGTTTCTTAAGTTTCGGATGCACCAACTTAGCTATGGCCCTCTCTGCCTGTCCTGTCCACACTTTATCCTTTTCTTGTTTCTGCTTGAAATAATATATTGTATGGGCTTGTATTTTTGGCCACGGTTTAGCCTCTATTCCCACTACTCCATCTAGACCTGTTTGTATATCCGTGGGCAGGCCCCATTTCAATATATAATCAAATCGTATTTCTTACTGTGTTTCCCCAATTACATCGTACTTCCTGAACCTATTGTTCTTTCCTTCTGGTAATGAATTATGCAATATCCTTAGTCGGTTTTATGCGCTTTGCCATAAGGGCTCCAATGTCTGGTCTGTCTGGGTATACTAGTCAGAGTGCATCCAAAACATCTTGGTGGACATTGTTAAAGGATGACCCATCAAACTGAATATTTATTAATGTTATTTGGGGGAACCCTGCTCTGGCAAAAATAGTATTTACTTTGTCTCCCACTAAAGAACTTAGCAAGCTTTTAATATTGCTCAAGGTGAGATTCACTCCAGCAGTGTGTTTTTCAAAGCCTCCTATCCATTTCCCCACTCTCTCAGACAGCAGAGGTAGTGCTCTCTTTACATTTTCTTTATCTATCTGTAGCCATGGTACATATGTGGGTACTAGGCCACCCTTGAAAATGAGGGGAAACTGAGTTATTGGTTGAGGATTTACTGGCCTCAGGCATAACCTCGGATCTGGTCTATTACCTCGTATTACTTCAGTTGATTTGTCAATAGCATACTGCTCCCAGACTGCGAGGCATTCTTGCATATAGGGGTAATTCCAATCTGGGTCACCCTGTCTCTGCCATATATAATCTTCTGCAGTTGCTGAATCCCAGGCTTTCTCCCTTCCTTTTTAGGCCACCTTGCCAATTTGTCTGAGAGGCGTTGGCAAAAGTAAGTACCCTCCTTCTGTTCTAATATCTCTATGGGTATTAAATCTGGCCTGCTCGTTTTTAGGATTGACTTCCTCTTCATGTGTGAAGTGTCTCTTGCTGTCATTAGTAGCCCTGCGTAGGACGCAGGCATAAATTATATAATCTCCTATTACTTTCCTGTTCATCTGCACCCCTGTTAGGTCTTTTTTCCCATTCCCCATTGTCCTCTGCACTTGCTACATCCTGTAACTCAGTTGGGGGTTCATTATATTGTGGCACCTCTACATCCCATCCTTCTTCTTCTCTTATCCATTCCTCAGCTGCCTCTCTCAGAGTCTCTGCAGACATGTCTTCCAGGATAAGAACAACATGTCCTGTAGTCCATTGCCCTCAAAGGGGGGCAAGACTCCTAGATCGTTCTGCCTGTCTCACAGTATGCTGCAATTCATTTATTAATCTGTCTCTTCGGTCTGGTTCTAGACCGGCCCAAGGAGTTGTAGGGGCAGGGTCTGTTGTTGTCTCGGCTCCCCATAATTTTTGTTTCTCCTCTTTGGGCTCAACTCTGATAGGATCCTTGTACCCTGCAGGTGGCAGAATGGGAAAAGGCCGTAAGATGGGGGCTCCCCTGAAGGCTTCTCTGGGGGCTTCTCTAGAGGCTTCTCTGGGGGCTGCGTCACTGCCTCTTCAGGTGCTGTTGACTTCATGTTTGTGTCAGTATCACAGACCATGCACCCTATTGATAGGGTGGCTTCCCTTTTCTGTATTTTCTTTTTCTTATACATAGAACAAGTGTAAGTAAGTGTATGTTCAGCTATGTCTTTGTCAAATGTGCCTTTCTTTGTCCATGACTGGGCGTAGTCCTTGGTACCATTGTTTACAGTATTTTTTAATCCTCTTCTTGTCTGAAGGGAAAGTTTTTATCATGTGTTCCAGAGGGGTTTCCATGGTCTGAAAGGGATGTGTGTTTCCTATGTGTACCTCTTATTTATTTGTCCACTATTGTATGTCCCTCTTGGATCTTGTCTACCTTACTGATATGCATTTGTCTTTATCAATATCGCTGACCTATGGCAGTGATATGCTTGTGTTAATCTCATGCAGTGTTACCTGCAGTGTTGTTGTGAGACCAAATCGGTCAATATCAGCCATACTTTTCGCTAGTCTGTGTATCACTTCTTCTAGGGTTATATATGTGGTGGGTGCATTTATGGGAGGTCTAAACAAATTGGTACCTGACGCAATACATGTTATAACATTATCATGAATGTAAATAACTAGTTGTGGTGCTCGGAATGTGATGTCCCATTCATGGTTTAAAATCCTGAATTGTGAATGTCTATGAAAAATGCATCAAGGAGAGCCAATAATATAATAGGTGACTGTTATTATTTCAAACCAAGCGGTATTACATGGGCAAGGAGATGTCCACTGAAAAAATAATTTTAAATCAATTGTATGTGTTTCCTGCCACAGTGAATCATCATTCTCACTCAAAGGGACTTATTTTTAATCTTTACACTTATCTTGGGATGTTTTAGTTTTGCTCCCCGTGTTTTTATCTGGAATAATGTTTCCCCACTTCCAGGAAACTTTAGGGGTCCCTATTGGGATGTCAAAAATATGGCAGAGATCTTGCACTCCTTTTTCCTCACTTATATCAGATTGTATGACAGCTGGCGGGGAACCCTGCCACTTCTCTATGGTTTGGCCCTTGTGATTATGAAATACCGTACTCCTCTTTATATCATCCTTTTTACTTGTTACTCATGGGGGACATCTACTTGCTAGTACTGTGCTTTTTGGGTTTGCAATCAAGGTTCTGACCATGCTCAGGGCAAAACTGATTGACATCAACCATCAGATTGTCCCCTTACCTAAACATCAGACTTCCCACTGATGCCTTAGCCATGGTCTGTTAAAGAAGCCTTCCAGATATCTTAAATCTAGGCACTGGGGAACCGGGTGTTTAACTTAGTACCTAGCAAGACTTGTCTGTGCCAGTGAAGTGACTGTCTCTTTGCCACAGATGACTTCAAACCTGTTACCCTGTCCACCTCACTACTTCTGCTCTGGCCCTCCGGATCTAACTGGGATACAGGTTGACCACTCCCAAAAGAATATCCCTTCCAGGAGCTGTCCTGTGGGTAATACACTATTACCTGTTATTTCTCCCTTCTATTGCAAAAGGGGATTTCTACTAACTAGTCTTCTGGTCTGACTAGGAAATCATATTTAATTTCTGTAACTTTTCTATCTGCCAATTTATTAGACCATAAACTTGATTTCCCAGTAAGGGGCATTTAGTTATATGAAAAATACCCAGGCAGATAATAACCACCCAGTCTGAACATTTTTCTATCAAACGTAAATATAAGTATCTAATTCTAATATTAATTAAACAAGTGGATCAATAAAAAAGGTATAATAGAAATTAACTAACAAAAGGCCAGGGAATCCTGGAAAAATCAGAAGCAGGATTTGGTAGCAAGGACTACACTGCTTTAACCTAGGGCCAGGAAGCAGGAGGTAATTGTAGGCTGGCCAATTGCCTGCTATCAATGGTTTTATTCCATTTGTTTATAGGGGCTGTTGATGCTCTGGTAAGCTGAGCACCTGAACAGAGCTAATGGAGTTTGACTGGGTATGTAAATGTCTTCACAAACTAGGTGTAGGTTGTCTAGTGGCACTAGGAATCAAGGCTGAGTTCTGTATAGGGGCTGCAGTCAGGGGATAGGGTCTTGATTGCAATGCCAGTCCTGAATAATTCTGAAGAAAATTACGCTGGTTGTCAGACAAGGTTTGAACTTTTTAACTAAGGAGATTTAATTATGTGGTTACAGCTTGAAGGAAATCCTTCAGTGGGGACTCCAAGTTTTCAAGAAAAGGCTTACAGATGTTTATCAGAACAGACCTAGAATCAGAAATGCCATAGGAGGCTAACATTTGGGATAGGGTAGCTGTTTTGGGCTTTGACTTGTTAATCTTGGCCTCGCCTCTTTGAGATTTACTCTCATTTTGCTTGCGCTCAGGGGGTGGAAACTTAAGAGTGCTTGAGAGGGGACTGTTTGAATCAATGATGGAAATATCTTCTGTGGAGTTGTGCACAATATAGGGTTTCATAAATTGAACAGTAACAGCTGGTTTCAGTCCATTTAGAGAGTCTCTTAGGTGGATAACATTTCCCTTGCCAGGTGATATAGAATGGAGGTTCACCTGGAGGTTTCCTGCAGGAGTTGTAGGATCATTAACCATCAATTGGACTGCATCTATATCATTTTCAGCTAGTTCTAAGTCCGTACAAATCGCCCCATGGTGGACGATAGGTAAGAAATCATTAAGGTGATGAAAAAGTTCCTTTAATGCCTTGCTTAGGTTGCTGAGTAGACTTTTTTCC